>NC_138887.1:49973766-50532889 GCF_965194825.1 Balaenoptera physalus | reverse complement strand
CCCCTGTTCTTCAAATTTCAAATCAGACAACATTACGTCAGCCTCTGTAGCTTCTTTATATTTGTGTCTTTTTAATTTAAAACTGAATGTACAGCGACCTTCAGGTAGTTGGGCAGCCACTGCGGCAGGGCAGAATTCACAATTGTCAGCACAATAGATTAGCGTGGGGAGATTATCTACAATAGAACAGCTTTGAAAATAGACACTCCTAAGTCCTGGCATTGTTTATGTCAGACAAATAGAAAGTGATGCTGTTTCTATTCACTTGACTGTCAGTGTGTCTCCATGGAGATGGAAGGGGAATTCATGTTTGGAAATGCTTCACAAAGTCAGTGACCTCAATAACTCAGGTCTTGGAGTGTCTCTGTTGCAGGGCATGGAGAGTGTGAGGCAGGCAAATGCCAGTGCTTCAGGGGCTGGGAAGGGGATCGGTGCCAGTGCCCATCAGCATCTGCCCAGCACTGTGTCAATTCAAAAGGCCAAGTGTGTAGTGGAAGAGGCACATGTGTATGTGGCAGGTGTGAGTGCACCGATCCCAGGAGCATCGGCCGCTTCTGTGAACATTGTCCCACATGTCACACAGCCTGCAATGAAAACTGGTATGTGTTTCCTGATTCCAAACATACATAAAGCAGTCCTTCATTATATTCATGTTCGACCTTTTCTATTTTGCCTACCTTAAACTAAAAGTTGCCGGATCTTCTCCAGATAAATTGTTATCATCACGCTAAAAAAGAACTGCATGAGGAATTTAGGAATTAGAAGACTTAGATTCCAATCTTTGGCCATGCATGAGAATTTATCTAGGTATTCACTGTCTTTTTTGAAATAGGTTTTTTTTTTTTTTAAAGAATAATATTCAGTGTTCATAAAGGTTCATTGGGGTTTTTTTCCCCAGCTTTTTTGAGATATAATTGACATATAACCTCGTGTAAGTTTAAGATGTACAATGTGATGATTTAGAGGCTGCCTGCTTCCCAACTTACTATTAATTAGCTGTTTGATCTAGGGCAAGATTTTTTAAATTCTTTGTGCCTCAGTTTCGTGATATTAAAAGTGAGGATAATAATAATACCGTGGTATAATTCTGTGAAATAATTAAATTAGATGTTCATGCAAAAAATACCTAAACCTTTGTACTTGGTGCATAGTAATCATAGAATAAATGTTAGCTGTTATTATTGTTTTATTTTTATTCTTTTAAAGATAAAGAGTGGTGGCTATGAAGCACTCTAGAAAGAAGTGATGGATAAGTGAAAGGTGATGTTAAATAATGGTGGCATTGTTGTTTTGTGCCAATAATTAATTTTCCAATAACAATTTGAGTCCTGCTCAAAGACCACTACTCAGAATATCACTGTGCCTTACAATTTGTTTTATTCAATTTTTAAAAAGACATTCTCAAGTAAAATTTTTTAAATTATGCATTGTAGGTTATATAACTCACTAGGAAGATAATGATGGTGTGATGGAGGTATTTCTAATGAACCCAACCAAAATTTGAACTGTATGTTCATTGCTAAATTTTTCTAGTAGTATCATAATATTCATCTTCTAAAACATCTGTGCTAGTTGGTTTTGTTTTTGATTTTGCAGTGAGAGTATCTTATTCATTTCCTAGAGATTTTCTTCTCAGTACAGAAAAATCATTATGTTGATTTTATACATTAAAATATTTTAAGTGGTTAGAATGTAACTTTGCCATGGTATTAAATTCAGCCAAGATTACAAATAAACGTCATAGTTTTCTTTCCCAGTTTTACAATTCTGCTGTCCTAAAGCAGTACCCTATTTTATTTTATTTTTTACAGAACATACTACAGGCTACAACCTTCTAAAAAATTAAATGTTTTTACTTCTGTTTCCCCTTACAGGAATTGTGTGCAATGCCTTCACCCTCACAATCTGTCTCAAGCTATACTTGATCGGTGTAAAACCTCATGTACTCTCAAGGAACAGCATTATGTGGACCAAACATCAGGTAACAAAAGGTTAATAATCAAAGTACTGAAGAGTATCTGTAGAGAATCATATTCCCCAAAAAGGCTCATAATCTACCATCCTAAAGAAGGAACTAACTGCTTCAATGTTTTCAACCTCCAAGAAATAGTGCTCTATAAAACCAGCTGAGGATATTTGCCATGGTATGGCTGAATTGTTAGATCTCCCTCCTAACAATTAAACTACCATCTCAACTACCCAGCTAAATTCGCATGCTGTGCGCCTCCATGGAAGTATACCAAACAGATTTTCTAGAGAAACCTCAGTGAGCCAAGAATAGGAGCTTCCTAGGTAGAGTCCATTTCACCCTTAGAGACAAGGTCTATGGAGCCATCATTACCCTTCACAATCCAAACTTGCTTCCAGTTATAACCTTCCTCATGTCAAACGAATATTTACTTTCATGTTTCAGGTGACGCCAAAAAATTCTAAGTAGCAATGATCTAGTTTTGCAAAGTACATAATTTCAAAAGGGCCATTCCTCCCTGATAATTTTCATTCTGATATAAATACAATTTAGCGGTGAATGAATATAAGGATGGCACAATGGAAAGGGTATGGAAATTTTAATCTGAAGACCTTAGCTTAAGGCAGGTCTCCTGACACTAGTAGCTAAGAAATATCAGCCCTCTTACAAAATTTCACTGAGCCTCAGTTTCCTCATCTGTAAAATGGAGATAATAATACCAACCTCAAAGAGTTGTGTGGATTAAATGAGCCAGTGAACATGAAAAAAAATTTTCAGTTAAAAGATGATATATGAATGGAAGAAACATGTGAAAGCTGTGTTCAAAGATCATTTTGGACAAAAGTTCATTAGAACCCAAAAGCCAGCACCCCATTTTGTTCAGGTTTAAGGTGTTAAACTATATAAGAATTAGAAATGAAGCTGGAAATTATGTATTCATTGAAAATGTTCCTACTGCTACTCCTATTTCTAGTCTTTCCTCTAACCTGTAAGAATAATTCCAGGTCTTAGAGAGATTGCACAGGAGAATAAACTTTCTCCAGAGTTTTGTTTCCCTCTCCCCTCACATCCACACTAACCTTAGCCCATAATAAATTTGGCTTTGAAAAGAGCCCATGTGCTGCCAGCTGGGGCTGCAGCAATCACACCCCAAAGCCAAGTGCCTTTTCTAATAAATAGAGCCCTTATTGTCAACATGTAATTTATTATGTTAAGGAAACAAACCTATTCTGACCTAAGTGTGGTTACAAAAACTATTCCCTTAAAGCTCCTTAGGAAAAGTCCTTGCTTGACCTAAACTAAGAAAAGAGGCATGGCCAGGGCTAAATTTTTGGCTCTCCAAATTTAAAAATGCATGCAGATTTGAGCCCCCAAAATGTCCTCCATCCTAACCCATTAGAAATATTTGTAAAATGTATTAGTAGCTAGGGGGCTACCCTCTCCTTCACAACTATTGTGCAAGGAGAGGGAAAGGGCATTTGTTAGCCACCTCTATTATCTATCCACTTGATCACACTTAAAGGGTGTTCTTTTGGTCTTTCTGGCTAAGCTCCTACTAGGCAAGAAGCCATTAAGTGAGATCAAGCCACGTGCCACCTTAGCTGATTAAGTATTCTAAGTCAGCCAAGGGAAATGAAAGGCGTGCATGTCACAAACCTGGGCACCACCAAGGGTACCACTTTTGAATAGAGCATCTTGGATTCTCTCTGCGTGTGAGACCATAAAAAAGGGAGACTTGCACTTGCATTTGGTGCTTCTATTCCAGTTAGTAGTCCTTCAGCCTCCTTTTAGCATTCCTTTCAAGGAACCTTATCATTATGACCAAGAGAAAACTGGCTCTAAGTCTTCCCACTTAGAGAAGAGCCCTTGTTACTGAATTCTTGGCGTATTCAGAGCAATGCTTGGTCATCCCTGGGATTTCAGACACAAATCGCTCATGACTGACTGTTCTTCTAAGCCTTGGCAGGTCCCCTCCCAAAAGGCATTCTCAAGGAGACCTTCAGACAGTTAGGTGAAGTCCCCAAAGTCTGGAGGATGCGCGGAAAACACATGCTTCTTTAGGCCAGGAGGTAATTTTGTGAGTGTGGGGCAGCTGGTGAGTTCTGTGGAGTACTTGTGTATTATGCAACCATGTTCCTCTTAGATTAGGGTAATACCTCTGGCAGCCACAGAGCCTGCAGACTTTCCAACTAGACTTTGCCAAAGGTCTAGGGCTAAAACAGAGACCTAGAATGCCCCTCCTCTTAATGCAGCATTTCCTTTTCCAGCTAGTAATTATCTGTTCTTGAAAAAACAAAAAGCGGAATTTTTAGAAGCAAAATAGGATAGATTTGGTTAACAGACAAGTAAAAAATAAATTAATAACAATTGAGGAAAGAGATTTGGGTATTGTCCCAAATTACACACTCCCATTTCCTGGAGAAGCTATGTGTAATAATAACGAAAACTTACACTGCAGTTTCAAAGGAAATATTTATTCATCTATTAGAGTAGTACTGATTTTAGCTTCTGCAGATGTTTACTTTATTTTCCATTACTGATGTGTAACAAATGAGGAGTAAGCATAACAAGAAAAACATACGTTAATGCACGGAGCTGTTAAATAATTTTTTAAATCCTATTTTCCACTTAGTGATCCACACCACACCAAAAAAACTGTCCCTCTCTCTGTCATGGATAAAATTATATTTGGTTAAGGGATTTGGACATATTCCAGTTAGTACAAATAAAGAATCAAGCTGCAAAGAAATAATCTTATTGAATACCTTAATTGTGGCTATTCTCCAAAGGAGAGTTTTCTGTTGAAAAGATTTTAATAACAAATGTGTAATAATAATTAGTTTACTTCTTGAATCAACAATAATGGCAGTCCTCTATTTTGAAAATGTAGATTTGCAAATATCTCTGATCCTACTGAGATGATGAACATTATTTACTTCTAACATTATTGTTAGAACCCTTTGACTTACTCATTCCAGTTTTTTAAACCATTTATTTGTTTGTTTCTTTACAGAATGTTTCTCTAGCCCAAGCTATTTGAGGATATTTTTCATCATCTTCATAGTTACATTCTTGATTGGGTTGCTTAAAGTCCTTATTATTAGACAGGTGATACTACAATGGAATAGTAATAAAATTAAGTCCTCGGCAGATTACAGGGTGTCAGCCTCAAAAAAGGTCAGTGAATTCTAAAAAAGAAATACTTTCAGTATGTTCTTGTCTACTTTCAATATTTAGGCACTTAATTAATGATAATATTTCCTCTCCATCAAGGACAAGTTGATTCTGCAAGGCGTTTGCACAAGAGCAGTAACCTACCGACGTGAGAAACCTGAAGAAATAAAAATGGACATTAGCAAATTAAACGCTCATGAAACTTTCAGGTGCAACTTCTAAAAAGATTAAAAAGTACTTTATGGGAAACTGGATTTTTAATGATCGCTCCTAAAAATTATTATTATAAAATAATAATTTTATAAGTCACAGGAGGAGATAAATTTTCTAGATCATGCCAGTTGCTGGTTGTCCACTCAAATGAAGACTGACAAGCATCCTCATCATCATGTGACTCACACTGCTGCTGAATTCTTCAGAGAAAAATGTGTCTTACTACTGTTTGATACTAGTGTCATTGTAGCACTTTACTGTAATATATAACTTATTTAGATCAGCATAGAATGTAGATCATCTGAAGAGCACTGATTACACTTTACAGGTACCCGCCATTTCTACACTTCCCAGAGAGACAATGCTGTGAGATAGTTTTGGCATTGTGTCACTACAAGGGTACAGTAATCCCTGCACCAAACATGCAGATGAAAAAATAATAAGGCAGTTATACTAATGTTGCCAAACACTTCAACAATTGGCAGTGAATAGACAAGAACAGATAGATGAGTAAATGATTAGTGTTTCACTCATTCAAGAGATGAACAGATAAAACCTTAACCTTGAGGGATATTGCTTTCGAAACTAGTTTTATGCATGTGTGTTTGTTTTCTTCTTTTACAAGATGGATACTAATTCTAACATTCTTTCCTCTTTGCCTTTATATTTTGGTTTTCTTTCTTACAGGATAAGTTTATATAATGTCACAGATGACTGGATTAAATAAGTGCTAAGTTACTACTGCCATAAAACCTAATAATAATAATACAACGTCACTTTATTAGAATACTTTTAAAAGCTGAACATTTAATAAGGGACACTTCAAGTAACATCAAAATTTGAACAGCTTCGTTGTGTGCAGATGTGGAGTTTTATATCTTCTTACCTGGTAAACTGGATGGATTATTTCACCATTTCATTTGTCTAATCATCAGGTTGAAATTCACGAGATATTTAGAAACTCTGCAAAGTTTCTAAGCAAAGCGCCACACTTTTGAGTCTTCTCCAATATTTATTCCAAGTAGATAATAGCATTTTTCAAATTAAAAGCTAAATTAAGCTATATTCTTTTTGCCCTTCAATGCAGTCTAAGGACATTCTTTCTTTGAATCACCTCAACCCTACTCACCAGAATTCTAAAAGTACACAATTGGAGGAGGATAGACAGTATCTTAGAAATAAGCTCATTCACTCTTGTAGTTAGTCAGAGAACTGAGGCTCAGCAAGTTTAAATGACTTCTCAAAAACCCCTAAGTGACCAAGTAGCAACATTCAAAGAGAACTTTTTTCTTATTGCCAGGCCAGTGTTCATTGAACAATGTCATACTACCTCTTGAATCTTTAAAATAATCAATTGGCAAGTATTTTTAGATGTGATTTACTGAAGTCTTAAGTATAAGAAAATTTCAAAACAAAGCAGAAAAAAGTAATTCAAACAGAATTGTCCATGGTTGGCTTCCAGTCTATCTGCTAATCAGCTTCTAAGAGACTGCAAAATAGCCTAACTAGAGGGAAGTCCATTCACACCATAGCCTGTGTGAACGGCGCCCCCTGGAGTTGTGCAGTGCTCAGTGCTCAGCCAGAGAGCTTGATACAGAGGCCATGAACTTTTATCCTCCCCAACAGGAACTTCATCACAATTACCATATCCTTACAGACTTATTCAGTCTGATTTTATTGGCTAAAAGTCCAACAGTCCTGTATGCAGTACAGAGCTTTGCCTATGACAACTAAGGAATTTATTTTAAATTCCTTTAAAATGTCTTCTTATAATCAGCTTCCCAGACTTTCTGTCTTCCAGCACTTGAGTTGAAGTGCCAGATGTTTGCATTTCGATGAAGACTAAATCCCACTCCATATTCTACCCTAAAGAGGATTTAAAAACATATAATAAGTTGTTCTGCAGCCAACAAACACAGTAACTCCATCAGCCGTCCCCTGCAGCCAAGCAATTATGATGCTAGGTTGAACTGTATTTCTTTCCCCAAATGAGAAATCAGCGGCATTGACATAATTCAGTACTGTGACTCACTTATGTAAAATACCTTTGATCACCAAGGATAATGCAAAACTTCTTTTTGCAGCATGCCTGTCACAGCATCCTTTTTAAAAAAGAAAATAAATGGATACTTGACAGCCCTCAAAAAGGAAAAAGTGGAAAATATCCATTCATTGAAATGCTGAAAATTTTAAAATTTTAAAACATTATGATGTTCATAAGCTAATTTCTATGAGGGCTGAGTTATCCAAAATAGCATAATAAAATGAAATTCTTAAAATAAAGGGATATATATTTTGACACTCTCACTAGTTTGCACTAATTTATAGTGGAACAAGGCTCTTCTCATAGGAAGGGACAAACTTTCTGATAGGCAGTTCAATGCTAGATGATGACTGCAGTTATGCTTGTGATGTCTTGGGCTTTCCTTTTTTACTTAAAGGTCTAATTCTTAAAAGATTTTAGAGCTTATATTTACTTGAATAATTGACATTTTCCTTGTGAGAAAAGAATTAATATTTGACTAGCTAGAATTAATTAAAAGTTAAGGGAAAACAGGGTATTCTTAGATTAAATAATTTATGTAAATAAAGCCTATTTTCAACTAATATGAACACAGGAGCCTTTTGAGATTCACTGATATTAAATACGAGTTATGAAACTTTAAATGATTAACAAAGTTAAGAACTTCAACAACACTTTTGGTACGACAGCATTTCTGTGCCCTAAAGTATTTCATGATTTAGAAATGTGCCATATATGCACTACAATATAACTGTATGCATTTTACTTCTCTGGGGATATCTTTACACTGCAGTGTACATGCATTTATAAGCATCTGATATCTTTTTTTTTTTGAAATTTATTAATATTTATGAAGTCTCAGACATTCTCTGAAAGACTCAGAAATTCACTAAAACTCTGATTATGTCCTAAATGTTTAATTTAGCTTTGGTTTATAAAGATAAAAAAAAAAAAAATCTAAGGTTAAACAGAATAGATTTCTCTGGAGGCAAATTTTTCAAAGTTCAAAATTAAAATTAGTGGATGCATCAGATGCAACACTTCACTAAAGAATAAACTTCAAATGTTTTTAATATATACTTAATCTCTATTGAAGATATTCTTATGTATGACAATGGGCATCTATAAGATGTTGAAATATGATTATGATGGACTATGAAAATTTTTCTCCTTAGAATTATGTTCCTCCTGGTACCTGATATAGTAAGTTAAACTCAATGGCTTTTCCTTCCTTTCCTTACTCCTGTTCTTTTCTACTCATTTTTCCTAAGAGAGTGCCCTAAAACTTCAAGCTCAATAAGCCTAATTGTGAAAAATAACTGACTGTAATGGTATAATGAAGTTCTTCATTTCCATACATCTCTTAATGATTTTAAAACTTATTTGAATCTATGCACCTGAACAAAGACTCATTAAAAACTAAGAATTTTAAATTTTTACAACCGTTCGACTTCTTCCAATTTTAAAGGATTTGAGATCTATATATTTTAATAAAAGTATCAAGTGAAATACAACCACTTGGGAGTTCAATCATGTGCATATTATATTGTTTTATTTACTCTTAACATTTAATTTACAACTATCCTTATTTATATCGACTTTAAGAACTCCACTTCATGCAATGCAAACTGAGATATATTTTGAAAGAAATATAAAACTAGCATTCTTTCAGATCATTTCCCTTTTCTCTTATAATTCCTCAATGGTAAATTTATTATGGGTAACTAATTATACGTGTTCATATTTCATTAATCCTAAGACATCCACTTTTTAATTTAACATCTCTAAATGTATCTTGCAGTTGTTGACCTCTTAGATGCAGTGTTTGAAGTTTTGCTTAAATAAACATTATACTAATTTATCTTTAACCAAATGTTCATGGGTATAAGGACATTCATTTTTGTATAAATATTTAATAACACATTTATGATAACATGTGAAGTCAGTTTTCAGTACATCTGGATCACATACAACTCAACATGGAGCCTAACCATCTGATTATGAGTTCAGATCCTGTAGACCTTTAGGTTATAAAAGCTCTTTCAGCCTCCTAGTTATGCTTTATGCTAGTGGCTACAATTTCAGCGAACCCTAACCTAACTGACAAGAATGAGTGAGTTTCTCCAAGGTTTGTTAACAAATTTTTATTCTTTCTATTACTTCCTAAATAATACTTGCATATGATCATCTCACTTTTAGACAGAATTAACTGGAAAAATATTACATAAAGCCATCATATTTAGATTTAGATTTTGCATATTTAGGTTTTGCAGCATCTTGTATGTCATATGTCAATGACAGGAGAAAAATATGATATAACCAATCAGTGTTGTAGGAAAACTTTCCCTTCAAGTTCTCCTACATTTTTATTCTTTATCATTTCTGTTCTTTTGTTTGACTTTTTTCTTTGGCTCTGATAAATTCACCTTAAGCCCATGTAATGACTGTCATAAAACTGCATATTTAAATTATTTGACTTATATGAAACAATTGTTCAGCTATCTGGGCAGCTGTTAATGAAATATCTGAGAGTAATAACACTACTCTTTTATCTACCTGGATTACTTTCCCACAAAAATTTACCTTTGTAAGCTAACTCTATTAATCAGGTTTCTAACCTCCATAACCTATTTCAGTTAAAATCATCTAATCCAACAATAAAAAAAACCCAAAACACTGCAGTCATCAAGGGTGGAAAATGTATGTCTTGTGTAAAAAATCTTTACTAACTTTACACTGTACAACAGATAAATGTGATTTTGATAACAATTCCACACAATAAGTATGGCACATAGATTTTATTAATATTGAATATAAAATATTTTAATTCTAAATTAAAATAAAATATAAATTTGCACATATTAATATAGAAATTCATTTGGTATATATTTAACATAACTTTAAAACCACTTTACATTTACCAGCTACTTCATTAAAGTTTTTTAAATGTCTGCAAAAAAATTAGAAATGGTTTTAAATTTCAGTAGTATAACCTGTGTTTCATTTAAGTCCTGCCTTTGTAAAAAAAAATTTTTTAATATAGAGTGTATTTTTAAATTAAAATATTTGAATATAAAATAGTTCTAAGAAAGAAACTATTTCTCATTAAGCAAGTTTCTTATTATTTCTGGCTTTGAATTATACATAAATTTAAATTGCCTTAAATGACATAGAAGATTGGGGAATACGATAATTTCACATTGTATACTATGAGCCTGTTCATATAATTCTGATTGACTACTAACTTTGGTTTATGTATTTATTAAAGAGCTGACACTGTAGTTTGTTGTGAGATGTTTATTTTTATAACAGAGCTTATAACAGTTATGACAAGGCATTTAATTGATGCATCATTCTGTTTAAAAGTAGCTGTTAACCAATATGAAATTCTATGTTTTAAAATAAAAATGTAAAGATCTAAGTATGCACAGAATGCTTCTTTATTTCTTATTGTGTGCTACATGACTCTCAGCACTGCCAGACAATAGTATATTGTCACACAAGGAAATGTAATAACATTCATACATGGTCATTGGTAGAGGACATTACATAATTCCAAAAAGCTACTACTTCTGGAAAACTGTAGAGCCAATGATAAAGATGTGAGGCCATCCTAATTCCTCTATTTCCCTTCAATAGCCGCCCAATGGTGAAAGCAGAAGGAATATCCTAATTACAAAAACTGAAAAATTAGCTAAAAGAGAAATTGGGCTTTTTCTAGCAGACAAAGGTTTCTACCATCACCTTGATACAAACATAACATGTTCATAATCTTCAACTGCACATTCTCCAGAGCCATATTTAAACAAGTGAAATTTATGGAGTACCCTTGTGTTGTGATTTTCTTTTATTTAATCTAGTGGAAAAACTAAAGCAGATGAGGGAGCACACTGAAAGTTAAATAAGATATACAGACAGATTTCCTGTCCTTAAGGAGTTTTAATAGTTTGAAGGAAAGGATATGTGTAGCATACTATAGATAAAAGGGTTTCACCGGAGAGATCAGATGGAAGCTATCAGGAGGTTTAACAAGGCCTTTGTTTTTGAGGATTCAACCCAGTTGGGTTTGGGCTACAGTCTTTCAGGCTCAGAATACTGATTTTGTTATGAGTGTTGTTTGGCCCCATTCTTCCCTTCCCTCTTTAGCAACAGGACTCATACCCTGAGTCTGAATAGAGCACACAGCTGAGACTTAACTACCCAGACTCCTTTGTAGCTAAATGTGGTTACAGGACTAAATGTTGGCCAGTGGGGCAGATGCGAGAGGAACCCAGGATCTCACTTCCCCTTTCCATGTTTTTGCTATCTCGACAATTAGAGGTGTCTTGGCAAAGGAAACCCTGTGCTGAAATATTCAGAGCTTCCACTTCAGCCAAGAACTGCTCTCCTCAACTGAACCCTGGTAGGGAAACAATCTTTTTAGCTAAACCATTGCATTTGATGGTATAGCAGATATTTTGTACTCTAATGATGTGTTATTTATATAATTGTCTTACTCCTCAGCGATACTAAGTACCATTTCTGTCAATTTTTCAAATAAGGAAAACAAGGCACATAGAGGTTAAGCACCGTGTATAAATGAACGCAGCCAGTAGGTGGCCAAGGCTGGATTCATAGGCAGATCTGTTTTTCATTCCATAAATGACTGATCATATGTTTTATGAGGATAGATTTTTACTAAGTTAATTAGTTTTACTAGTTTAACTATGTCCTTATGAACCAAAAAAACGTGCAATAAATAAAGTTGAGGAGCTAATATATGTGCAGAAACACTACACAGGAAGAAGTGAACGGAACTTAAAAATGAAAAACAAAATGTTAAGTGCACTCAGATGCTGTAACTAGACTGGAGCAGTCCATGGAGGATAGCACTTGGCCTAGGCCTTGCAGGAAAGGTAAGTGTAGACATGCAGAAAAGCAAGATCATGGAGAGGTAAGGGAAGAGTAAAGGAGAAAAGGGTGGGGATTCCATCCAAGAACATTGAAATCTTGTTGAGATGCAGCATTGTATAATGAAAAAAAGTAACCTACAGGTCCTAGTCTATGGAAAGCCTGCTTTCCTGACTAAGAAGTTTGAACTTTGGTTACTAGGAAAAAGCAAGCCCTGAAGTTTTTGCACTGAAAAGTGGTATTACTGGAACTATACTGGAACTATACATGGTTTGGAATATACTAACATAAACTAAATATAATTTTTAATTAAACATTAATTTTATCCCCTCTAATACTAAATATAAATACCACTTAATAATGTTAAATATTTAATTCTATTAAATGCCATTTAACAATAAATTTAAATACTATTTAGTGCTAATGTAAAAGAAACTGAAGTATACAAAAGCAGAAAAATTTGAAAATCCAACTTCCTAATGGCAATCACTTTCATATGTAGGCATATTTTCACTTTATTTTTCTATGCACTTTATAGCTTATTATGCAGATAACACATATTTGTTGTAAAACATCCAAAAATACCTTGACATTAAAATTAAAATAAATATTACTCCAATCCAACCACTCAGAGTTGACCGCTGCCATATATTATGTGTGCGTGTGTTTGTAACTAAGAAAGAAATATGCTATTAATAGTATGGTATAAAGATATTTTTTCTTCGAAAACATTTCAAACATTTTTCCATGTCAAGATTTAAACTATAGTTTTACTAGGTGGATATAATCCCATCCAAGAATGTGCCACAACCATAGCTCTATGTTCAATGAGAAAAAGAATGAGCAAGAAATGATACCAAGTATAAAACAATGGTCAACAACTTTAGTATTCAATAGGAAGAGATTGGTTAAATAAACTGTTTTTGAATGGGAGAGATTTGCACATTTATAATGGCAGAGGAGAGGGAGCCAGTGTAGAGAGAAATGTTTATATTGGGATGGTTTGTATTGGTCTAAGGTACAATAGGGGAGCATTTCAAATTATGACAAAGAGGAATCAGTGAAATGAGCTTAGAGAATTTTCGTGAGAAAATAAAGATTTACACAAAAGTACAAAGGGAGGGAATAAGAGTTACTGCTACAAGGAAAATTAGAGAGAACTTGGAGATTGGCTAGATACAGGTGATAAGGAAAGAATTTAGTTGAATAGAATTCTAATGCCAACTCTGAAAGTCACTACAGACTTCTACCCAAATTGGATAAAACTCCCAATCTGGTCTCACAAACCACATTGTTCTTGCCAGTCCATGACTTTTAGACTAAATTCTAACTTCATCAAAATATTTGGCCAGACAAAACTAAAGCTGCAAATTTTTAAACCATGTCAATGGTCATGCTTTCAGTATTATCAAAATAAGCCTAAGTGCAAGATAAGCAGTATCTCCTTTTAATCTAGTTATTTATATATGAATATTTTGATCATAATTAGAAGTAGTGGTGGGCTGCATAAGAAAAACAAATGGCACCTTGGCTTCCAACTTGGCAATCCTTTAGCACTTATTTGGACTGGTGCATTATTTCGTACTTAGGGCCCAGTGTTGTTTAGACTTCTTCCAATGAATTGCTTAAAGGTCATAAAAAACTATCTGTCTATAGTGGTGAGAGGAAAACTCTTTCTTTATTGGGCTTTGTCATACTTTGTGCTGTTTTTCCATTATTATGAGAACAAAATACATTCTAACCATCATTAAAGTCATGAGAGATAATTATCCATTTAAGAAAATCTTAATTTGCCATTAACAACATTTTTCTAATATTTTCCCCTATTAAATTAAGGATAATCTATAGGTCTGTGATTTTCAAAGAGTAGTTCCCAGACCAGCAGCATCAGTGTCACATGAAAACTTGTTAGAAATGCAGATTTTTAGTCTCTACCCCAACTCTTCTGAATCTGAAACTCTGGGAATGGGGCCCAGAGATCTGTGTTTTAACAAGCTCTCTAAGTAATTCTGATGCCTGCCAAAGTTTAAGAACCATTTCCATAAAGAGTAAAAGTTAGCATCAGGAAACCAAAAGCTATAGATTATGCTTACTGGTGCACATAGACGAGTATCTGATACTCAATACTCAGTGCAAGTACTTATTTATTAAGTGTTGAATGAGTCAGTGATGTTCTATTTTCTCTGAGCCCCTCAGACATGTCCCTTTGAAAAGACTGTGCTCAAAATTTGTCTGTCATTTATTACAGCTAAAATCAAAGTAATAAAATGATTGTCTGGCATGTTGTTTAAGAAAATAAAATTGACTTCAATTACTTTTTAAAACAACCTAACATATCCAGTGTATGTAGAGGCCCACATTAAATATTTTTATTATCTACAGGCAGTTCTCTTTTTTCTGTCACTTAAACACTCTCTGTTCTTCCCAAAAGCTAAATGCATACAGATAGTGGAGGATCTCTACCACTGCCTTAATTAATAGGGAAATTCCTAACACGGTCTGTGGAGTTCCATCTTGGTCAAAGGGCTAAATCTTCTCTTCATATTCTCATGTCCACCAAAGTATACAACTTCTCTCCCTCCTCTCTGTTCAGAGACACTTGCAAGTGTCAAGGTCTGTTGGCTGTCTATAGGGAATACAAGTGGGACAGCGATACCAAGGACAGCTGGGTACAGCATCCCTTCCATTGCACCCCCTGGTCACTGGCGTAGAAAACCCTTCTGCTCCCTCTTACTTTGAGGAATCACATTTGTTTACTCTTCTCTAAGAAAAATATCTAAGTCACCCCTCTCTCCCTTACCCTAGATCCAGTTTTATCTCATGCTGAAAAAAAAAAGTAGCTCTACAGGCATGCATTCAAATTTGTCTCTGGTCCTCTAAATTTTGAACTTATTTTGGTAGTATTTCTGCTTTAGTGTGGACTTGGACAAGCGAAAATAACCTGTACAGTATCAGTGAATAGAAAAAAGGAAAGGAAACATATGCATATGTGTATATAGGGGCAGACAGACCCAAAGAATAAGAAATGGTACTGAGAACTTATTCTGGGACTCTGGATCCCTCAGGCCAAGGAGGATATAAAGAGAGGGCAGAGACAGGAAGGAATGGATATTGTTAAAAATAATTTTTGAGAGACCCTTGCCTTGAGTCTCCAGCTTTCTTTGGGGATAGGAGGGGATATTCTCTCTAACTTCCAGCCTAGTGTGGCTTCAAGGGAACTCTTAGGACCTTTAAAATGTATTCCCTACACCTGGGAGACAGAAGTCTGATGCCTAGCTCATGCCAGAAAAAGAGGCTTCATCATAGATTAGTGCTCATAACACACAAGGCTGTGGCCTGGGTCCTATCTCCCCCCATGAAAACTAGAGGGGAAGAATGGCAAGTACTAGGTATGTCTGTCCTAATTCTAACCAAGTGTCATTCTTACTCTACAGGTATATAATCATTATATATATATACATATATATATATATATAATTATATATTTAAGGCACTTATATATGTAATTATATATAATTTGAAACAATAAATGTCATTTTCTTTCCTTTCAAATACCGAAACAATACTATCAGACTCTTCCCAAGAATGATTTTAGGTGTAATTTAAATGCCCTCACCCTGACCAGAGAATTTGAGAACAATGAAAAACATGTATTGAAAACATTTGGAATAATACTGTTTATTATGTTTTTAAAATTACTTAGAGTTTATTTTTAGTGCATTTAATATGCAGATTACTTTGTATAAAAAATATTCACCTTAATCTACAGATTGATTTTGCAAATATTGGTTACTTTTCACTTGGCAATTTCCTTGCTTCCTTTGGTTTGACTAAGGTTTTTATTTTTTAAAAAAATAGAAATACAGACTATTATTCAACATTTAAAATGACTACAGTTCTCTGTTTTGCCCTTGGATAAATTGTGAAAAGGCCAATTATTAAGCTTCAAGATTTCATTACTTTGTCCTTTGATGACATTGAGTCTATTTGGGTAGAAAAAATATGTAGAACTCTTCAAGTCAAAATTGTATGACTAAAATGGTAACTATATATGTCAGCTTTTAAATTTCCTTTATTAATAAAAGAAATATATGCAATTTAAGTTTCTTCCTAGCTCCTCAGTCATTTAGTAAGAATAAGCATACATCTTAACTCTCTATTCTGGTAATGAGTAGATAATGGCCTAATTAGTCAGTAATCATTTGAAAACAAGAGCAGATAGAAGAAGAAACCCACACACTTCCAAAGATATGGGGAGAAAGTAAATGCATTCTTTAAAATGATGGTGAGTGAAGGCATCAGTGAGTCTTTATGATGGGTGTAGGTGGTTCAAGAATAAAAGAGAGACAAATGGTGAAGAAAAAGTCACAGCAGGAAAAATCTCCATCACTTATCTACCAGCCCTTACACACACACACACACACACACACACACACAAACACCTACTCCTTCTCATACACACATACACACACTCACATATACTACTCTGTATGAGATATGACATGTCATGACATAGCTGCCCAGCATCCCTTTTGGATTTTCTTTCTTTTCATTTAATTTACATGCAATACAATGCACAAATCTTAAGTTTATAACTTGATGAGTTTTGATAAATGTATACACCTGTATAACCACCATAGAACATTTTTATCACTTCAAAAGGTTCTTTATGCCCCTTTCCGGTCAATCAATCCCCTTCTTATGATAGTTAATTTTATGTCAACTGGATTGGGACACAGTGCCTAGATATTTAGTCAAGTTGTATTCTGGATATTACTGTAAGAGTGTTTTAGGGTGAGATTTACATTTAAATCAGTGGACTTCGAGTTGTCCATAATGTAGGTGGGCCTCATCCAATCAACTGAAATTGAAGTTGAATCAGTTCTGTCACTGAAGCGAGCAAAAGGCTGATCTCCCTCAAGCAGGAGGGAATTCTCTAGCAGTCTGCCTTTGGAGCAACATCAGCTCTTCCTGGGTCTCCAGCAGACTGCCTTTGGACTTGAACTGCAACTCTCCTGAGTCTGTCGCCTGCTGGCCTCCCCAAACAGATTTTGGACTTACCAAGCCTCCACAATTACATAGGTAAATTCCTTTAGGTCTGTCTGTCTGTCTGTCTGTCTGTCTGTCTGTCTATCTATCTATCTATCTATCTATCTATCTATCTATCTATCTATCTTGTTGGTTCTGTACCACTGGAGAAACTAACACACCTCCCCTTCCATGCAATCACTGATTTCTCTTACCATAACCAAACAGCTTTCTTACTTGTAATTTCCCTCAGAATTAACAGACCTTCCCCTGACATTTATCCAAACCCAATCTTCTCATAGCGACTAAGTATGGAAACTAGCATAATACTTAAATAAATTACCTTTGTTTTTTTTAAAAAGTCAGGTTTATTGTAGTATGATTTATCCTATAGAAAAATTCATTCTTTTCAGATGGATCTCAACAAATGCATGTATATCACTGTACAACCACTATCATAATCAAGATACAGAATCATTCCCAAAAGTTTCCAATGCCCCTTTTATAGTCAGTCAATTCTTTCTTATTATCCCCAGCCCCTGGCAACCACTAATCTGATTTCCGTCCCTATAGTCTCCTTTTATCAGAATGTCGTACAAATGGAATTATACCGTATATGGCCTTTTGTGTATGGCTCCTTTCACGTAGCATAGTGATTTGCAGATTCAACCATAATGGCATGTATAAGTAATACATACTGCTGAACTGTAAGATTCTACTGTATGAATGTACCACAATTTGATGATCCAATCACTGGTTAATGGGAATTTGGACTATTTCCAGTTTTTAATGATTTTTGAGTGAAACTGCTATAAGCATTCTCATAAAGCCCTTAATGCAGACATATGTTTTGTTTCTCTTGTTTAAAGACCTAGGAGTAGAACTGTTAGGTCAAATGGTTAGTGTATGGTTAACATTATCAGAAACTACCAATCTGTTTTGCAAAGTGGCTGTACCATTTTACATTCCCAGCTGCAACAGATGAGTATTCCAGTTGCTCTGCTTCCATGTTAGGACTCTGTAGTGTCAGGTTTTTAAAAGCCATTCTAGTAGCTGTGTACTGCTCTGTCTTGGTGGTTTTAATTTGCACTTGCCTAATGACTAAAGATCTGTAACTTCTTTTCATGTGCTTCTTTACTATCTGTAGTGGCCAGCATCCAAGTCTCCTCCACCTCCCCTGCCCCCCCCCAACAAATGATCCTGAGATACTGGTATTCACACCTCTATGTACTTCTCCTAAATTTAATAGGGCTTTGTAACAAATAACAAATAGGATACCATGAAAATGATACAGTGTAACTTCTGAGGCTAAGTCATAAAAGCCACTGTTGCTTCCTCCTTGATGGCTCTTGGCTCACTCACTTTGACGTAAGCCAGCTGCCATATAATGACGACATTCAGAAAACCCTATGGAGGGGACTTCCCTGGCGGTCCAGTGGTTAAGACTCTGCACTTCCACTGCAGGGGCCGTGGGTTTGATCCCTGTTCCGGGAACTAAGATCCCACATGCCGCCTGGTAAGCACAGTGGCCAAAAAAAAAAAAGCCTAAAGAGAAAATCCTATGGAGAGATCCACATGATAAGGAAGTCAGGCCTCCTGACATTAACCAGCACCAACTTGCCAGCCATGTGAGCCATTGTGAAGGCAGATCCTCAAGCCCCAGTTAAGACTTCAGATGACTGCAGCCCCCACCAACATCTTGGCTACAAAACAGAACACCACCAATTAAAATGCTCCTGATTTCTTGAACTACAAAAACTGAGAAAACTTTTTATCATTATTTTAAGCAACTAGGTTATTTAGTAAATTGTTATGTGATAATAGATAATTAACACACCAGTCATATCTTTTCTTTGGTAAAATGTATGTTCAAGCCTTCTATTTTTTTTTAATGGGTTGCTTTCTTGTTCTTGAGATAAAAGATTTCTTTATATACTTTGGGTATAAATCCTTTATAAGATAGGTGTTCTTCAAATGTTTTCTCCCAGATTTTTGGCTTGTTTTCTTTCATTTTCTTAACAGACTCTTTCAAGGAAAGAAATTTCATATTTTGATGAAATCCAATTTGTCTACTTTTTCTTTTGTGGTTCATACTTTTGGTGTCATATCTAAGAAATCTTAGCCTAATGAAAGGTCAAAATATTTTTTTCTCATATTTCCTTCTGGAAGTTTTATAAATTTAGGCTTTACTTTTAGATATGCAATCCATTTTTAAGTTTTTTAAAAATAGAGTGGAGTTCATTTTTTCAAAGTCTAATTATTCCAGCAACGTTTCTTAGAAAGACTATTCTTTATCCATTAAATAAACTTGGTACATTTGTACAAAAAAAAAAAAGAATCAATTGACTACAGTTGACTCTCAAACAATGCAGGGGTTAGGGGAACTGATCCTTTGCACAGTCCAAAATTTGGGCATAATTTATAGTCAGCCCTCAGTGTGCATGGTTCCTCCTTGCCTGTGATTCAGTACCTGCAGATTCAACCAACTATGGATCATGTAGTACTGTAGTATTTACTACTGAAAAAATCCATCTATAGGTGGACCTGAGCAGTTCAAACCCAAATGTTGTTCAAGGGTCAACCATATATGTGTGTGGTTCTATTTCTAGACTATTCCATTGGTCTATTTGGATATCCAGTATTTCATTGGCTTTATTACTCTAGCTTTAGAGTATAAATCTTGAAATCAGTATGAATTCCCCAACATTGTTTTTTCTTTGTCAAAAGTTCTTTGGCTATTCTTGGTACTCTGCTTTCCACACACATTTTAAAATATATATTTTTCAGTTTCTGTAAAAAGGCCTGATGAGGTTTTAATCAGGACTCTATTAACTACATAGATCAATGTAGGGAGAATTGAAATCTTTTTTTTTCCTAGTTATGAAGATAAGCCTTCCTTCTTTTTTTTTTGAATTTTTGAATTTTATTTTATTTATATTTTATAAAGCAGGTTCTTATTAGTTATCCATTTTATACATATTAGTGTATATATGTCAGTCCCAATCTCCCAATTCATCCCACCACCAACCTCCCCCCCGCCACTTTCCCCACTTAGTGTCTATACATTTGTGTTCTACATCTGTGTCTCTATTTCTGCCCTGCAAACCAGTTTATCTGTACCATTTTTCTAGGTTCCACATATATGTGTTAACATATGATATTTCTTTTTCTCTTTCTGACTTACTTTACTCTGTATGACAGCCTCTAGATCCAGCCACCTCTCTACAAATGACCCAATTTCGTTCCTTTTTATGGCTGAGTAATATTCCATTGTGTACATGTACCACTTCTTCTTTATCCATTCATCTGTCGATGGGCATTTAGGTTGCTTCCATGACCTGGCTATTGTAAATAGTGCTGCAATGAACACTGGGGTGCATGTGTCTTTTTGAATTATGGTTTTCTCTGGGTATATGCCCAGTAGTGGGATTGCTGGGTCATATGGTAATTCTATTTTTAGCTTTTTAAGGAACCTCCATACTGTTCTCCATAGTGGCTGTATCAATTTACATTCCCACCAAGAGTGCAAGAGGGTTCCGTTTTCTCCACAGCCTCTCCAGCATGTGTTGTTTGTAGATTTTCTGATGATGCCCATTCTAACTGGTGTGAGGTGATACCTCACTGTAGTTTTGATTTGCATTTCTCTAATAATTAGTGATGTCGAGCAGCTTTTCATGTGCTTCTTGGAAATCTGTGTGTCTTCTTTGGAGAAATGTCTATTTAGGTCTCCTGCTCAGTTTTTGATTGGGTTGTTGGTTTTTTTAATATTGAGCTGCATGAGCTATTTATATATTTTGGAGATTAATACTTTGTCCATTGATTCGTTTGTAAATATTTTCTCCCATTCTGAGGGTTGTCTTTTCGTCTTCTTTGTAGTTCCCTTTGCTTTGCAAAAGCTTTTAAGTTTCATTAGGTCCCATTTGTTTATTTTTGCTTTTATTTCCATTACTCTAGGAGGTGGATCAAAAAAGATCTTGCTATGATTTATGTGAAACAGTGTTCTTCCTATGTTTTCCTCTAAGAGTTTTATAGTGTCCAGTCTTACATTTAGGTCTCTAATCCTTTTTGAGTTTATTTTTGTGTACGGTGTTAGGGAGTGTTCTCATTTCATTCTTTTCCATGTAGCTGTCCAGTTATCCCAGCACCACTTATTGAAGAGGCTGTCTTTTCTCCATTGTATATTCTTGCCTCTTTTATCAAAGATAAGGTGACCATAAGTGCATGGGTTTATCTCTGGGCTTTCTATCCTGTTCCATTGATCTATACGTCTGTTTTTGTGCCAGCACCATACTGACTAGATTACTGTAGCTTTGTAGTATAGTCTGAAGTCAGGGAGTCTGATTCCGCCAGCTCTGTTTATTTCCGTCAAGACTGCTTTGGCTATTCGGGATCCTTTGTGTCTCCATACAAATATTAAGATTTTTTTGTTCTAGTTCTGTAAAAAATGCCATTGGTAATTTGATAGGGATTGCATTGAATCTGTAGATTGCTTTGGGTAGTATAGTCATTTTCACAATATTGATTCTTCCAATCCAATAACATGGTATATCTCTCCATCTGTTTGTATCATCTTTAATTTCTTTCATCAGTGTCTTATAGTTTTCTGCATACAGGTCTTTTGTCTGCCTAGGTAGGTTTATTCCTAGGTATTTTATTCTTTTTGTTGCAATGGTAAATGGGAGTGTTTCCTTAATTTCTCTTTCAGATTTTTCATCATTAGTGTATAGGAATGCAAGAGATTTCTGTGCATTAATTTTGTATCCTGCAACTTTACCACATTCATTAGTTGGCTCTAGTAGTTTTCTGGTGGCATCTTTACGATTCTCTATGTATAGTATCATGTCATCTGCAAACAGTGACAGTTTTACTTCTTCTTTTCCAATTTGTATTCCTTTTATTTCTTTTGCTTCTCTGATTGTCGTGGCTAGGACTTCCAAAACTATGTTGAATAATACTGGAGAGAGTGGACATCCTTGTCTTGTTCCTGATCTTAGAGGAAATGCTTTCAGGTTTTCACCATTGAGAATGATGTTTGCTGTGGGTTTGTCGTCTATTGCCTTTATTATATTGAGGTAGGTTCCATCTATGCCCACTTTCTGGAGAGTTTTTATCAAAAATGGGTAAATTGAATTTTGTCATAAGCTTTTTCTGCATCTATTGAGATGATCATATGGTTTTTATTATTCAATTTGTTAATATGGTGTATCACATTGATTGATTTGTGTATATTGAAGAATCCTTGCATCCCTGGGATAAATCCCACTTGATCATGGTGTATGATCCTTTTAATGTGTTGCTGGATTCTGTTTGCTAGTATTTTGTTGAGGATTTTTGCATCTATATTCATCAGTGATATTGTCTGAAATTTTCTTCTTTTGTAGTATCTTTGTCTGGTTTTGGTATCAGGGTGATGGTGGCCTCATAGAATGAGTTTGGGAGTGTTCCTTCCTTTGCAATTTTTTGGAAGAGATTGAGAAGGATAGGTGTTAGCTCTTCTCTAAATGTTTCATAGAATTCACCTGTGAAGCCATCTGGTCCTGGACTTTTGTTTGTTGGAAGATTTTTAATCACAGTTTCAATTTCATTACTTGTGATTGGTCTGTTCATATTTTCTATTCCTGGTTCAGTCTTGGAAGGTTATACCTTTTTAAGAATTTGTCCATTTCTTCCAGGTTGTCCCTTTTATTGGCATAGAGTTGCTCGCAGGAGTCTCTTATGATGCTTTGTATGTCTGCGGTGTCCATTGTAACTTCTCCTTTTTCATTTCTAATTTTATTGATTTGAGTCCTCTCCCTCTTTTTCTTGATGAGTCTGGCTAAAGGTTTATCAATTTTGTTTATCTTCTCAAAGAACCAGCTTTTATTTTTATTGATCTTTGCTATTGTTTCCTCTGTTTCTATTTCATTTATTTCTGCTCTGATCTTTATGATTTCTTTCCTTCTACTAACTTTGGGTTTTCTTTGTTGTTCTTTCTCTAGTTCCTTTAGGTATAAGGTTAGATTGTTTATTTGAGATGTTTCTTGTTTCTTGAGGTAGACTTGTATTGCTATAAACTTCCCTCTTAGAACTGCTTTTGCTGCATCCCATAGGTTTTGGATTGTCGTGTTTTCATTGTAATTTGTCTCTAGGTATTTTTTGATTTCCTCTTTGATTTCTTCAGTGATTTCTTGGTTATTTAGTAACATATTGTTTAGCCTCCATGTGTTTGTGTTTTTTTCGTTTTTTTCCGTGTAATTATTTCTACTCTCATAGCATTGTGGTCAGAAAAGATGCTTGATACGATTTCAATTTTCTTAAATTTACTGAGGCTTGATTTGTGACCCAAAATTGATCTATCCTGGAGAATGTTCTATGTGCACTTAAGAAGAAAGTGAAGTCTGCTGTTTTGGGGTGGAATTTCCTATAAATATCAATTAAATCTATCTGGTCTATTGTGTCATTTAAAGCTTGTGTTTCCTTATTAATTTTCTGTTTGGATGATCTGACCATTGGTGTCAGTGAGGTGTTAAAGTCCCCCACTATTATTGTGTTACTGTCGATTTCCTATTTTATAGCTGTTAGCAGTTGCCTTATGTATTATGGTGCTCCTATGTTGGGTGCATAAATATTTATAATTATTATATCTCCTTCTTGGATTGATCCCTTCATCATTATGTAGTGTCCATCCTTGTCTCTTGTAACATTCTTTATTTTAAAGTCTATTTTATCTGAGTACTGCTACTCCAGCTTTCTTTTGATTTCCATTTGCATGGAATATCTTTTTCCAACCCCTCACTTTCAGTCTGTATGTGTCCCTAGGTCTGAACTGGGTCTCCTGTAGACAGCATATATATGGGTTTTGTTTTTGTATCCATTCAGCGAGCCTGTGTCTTTTGGTTGGAGCATTTAATCCATTCACGTTTAAGGTAATCATTGATATGTATGTTACTATTACCATTTTCTTAACTGTTATGGGTTTGTTTTTGTAGGTCCTTTTCTTCTCTTGTGTTTCCCACTTAGAAAAGTTCCTTTAGCATTTGTTGTAGAGCTGGTTTGGTGGTGCTGAATTCTCTTAGCTTTTGCTTGTCTGTAAAGCTTTTGATTTCTCCGTTGAATCTGAATGCAATTCTTGCCAGGTAGAGTAATCTTGGTTGTAGGTTCTTTCCTTTCATCACTTTAAAAATATCATGCCACTCCCTTCTGCCTTGTAGAGTTTCTGCTGAGAATTCAGCTGTTAACCTTATGGGAGTTCCCTTGTATGTAATTTGTCGTTTTTCCCTTGTTGCTTTCAATAATTTTCCTTTGTCCTTAATTTTTGTCAATTTCATTACTATGTGTCTCAGCATGTTTCTCCTTGAGTTTATCCTGCCTGGGACTCTCTGGCTTCCTGGACTTGGGTGGCTATTTCCTTTCCCATGTTAGGGAAGTTTTCGACTATAATCTCTTCAAATATTTTCTCGGGTCCTTTCTCTCCCTCTTCTCCTTCTGGGACCCCTATAATGAGAATATTGTTGTGTTTAATGTTGTCCCAGAGGTCTCTTAGGCTGTCTTCATTTCGTTTCATTCTTTTTTCTTTATTCTGTTCCGTGGCAGTGAATTCTACCATTCTATCTTTCAGGTCACTTATCCGTTTTCCTGCCTCAGTTATCCCGCTATTGATTCCTTCTAGTGTATTTTTCATTTCAGTTATTGCACTGTTCATCTCTGTTTGTTTTTTCTTTAATTCTTCTAGGTCCTTGTTAAACATTTCTTGCATCTTCTCGATATTTGCCTCCATTGTTTTTCCAAGGTCCTGGATCATCTTCACTCTCATTATTCTGAATTCTTTTTCTGGAAGGTTGCCTATCTCCACTTCATTTAGTTGTTTTTCTGGGGTTTTATCTTGTTCCTTCATCTGGCACATAGCTCTCAGCCTTTTCATCTTGTCTATCTTTCTGTGAATGTGGTTTATGTTCCACAGGCAGGATTATAGTTCTCCTTGCTTCTGCTGTCTGCCCTCTGGTGGATGAGGCTATCTAACAGGTTTGTGCAAGTTTCCTGATGGGAGCGACTGGTCATGGATAGAGCTGGCTGTTTTACTGGGCAGAGCTCAGTAAAACTTTAATCAGCTTGTCTGCTGATGGGTGGGGCTGGATTCCCTCCCTGTTGGTTTTTGGCCTGAGGCGACCCAACACTGGAGCCTACCTGGGCTCTTTGGTGGGGTTAATGGCAGACTCTGGGAGGGCTGACGCCAAGGAGTACTTCCCAGAACTTCTGCTGCCAGTTTCCTTGTCCTCACGGTGAGACACAGCCACCCCCCGCCTCTGCAGGAGACCCTCCAACACTAGCAGGTAGGTCTGGTTCAGTCTTCTATGGGGTCACTGCTCCTTCCCCTGGGTCCCGATGTGCACACTACTTTGTGTGTTCCCTCCAAGAGTGGAGACTCTGTTTCCCCCAGTCCTGTTGAAGTCCTGCAATCAAATCCCACTAGCCTTCAAAGTCTGATTCTCTAGGAATTCCTCCTCCCGTTGCCAGACCCCCAGGTTGGGAAGCCTGCTGTGGGGCTCAGAACCTTCATTCCAGTGGGTGGACTTCTGTGGTATAAGTGTTCTCCAGTTTGTGAGTCACCCACCCAGCAGTTATGGGACTTGATTTTATTGGGATTGTGCCCCTCCTACCATCTCATTGTGGCTTCTCCTTTGTCTTTGGATGTGGGGTATCTTTTTTGGTGAGTTCCAGTGTCTTCCCGTCGATGATTGTTCAGCAGTTAGTTGTGATTCCGGTGCTCTCGCAAGAGGGAGTGAGCGCACGTCCTTCTACTCCACTATCTTGAACCAATCCAAGAACTGAAATCTTAACAATCTTGATTCCTCTGGTCCATGAACAAGACACAGCTCCAATTAATTAGATGTTCTTTGATTTTTCTCAATGATTTATAGCTTTCAACATACAAGTCTTACACATATTTTGTTAGATTTATCCCTATGTATTTTATATTTTAATTCAATTTTAATACTTTTTATTAATTTCAATTTTAATTTTCCATTATCAGTATAGAAAAATGCAATTGATTTTGGTGTCTTGACCTTTTATCCTATGACCTTTCTAAACTCACATCTTAGTGAGTGCAATGTTGAACAGGAGTAATTAAAGCATACACTTTGCACTGTCTCCAACTCTTGGGTGAAGGCATTTGGTCTTTCACCATTAAGTTAGTTATGAGCTGTAGGCTTTTATAGTTATGCTCTTTATCAACTTGAGGAAATTCCCTTCTGTTCCACATTTGCTAAGAGTTCCTTCATGATGGTTGTTGACTTTTTCAAATGTCTTTACTACATCTATTGACATGATCATATTTTTTTCCTTTTTAGCTTGTTGATATGGTGATTTACATTAATTGATTTTTTTGAATGTTCAACTAACCTAGCTGTTTGTAAAGACCCCCCACAATATAAACGTACTCTATATATGTTCAGCCAAATTTTGCACAAGGTGCAATCACAAACCCTAAGCTGTGGGACCTCACTATCCTGACTGACTGACACTCATCCTTTGACCCATAATCCTCTTTTCCCTTCACCTATCTGGATCCCTGTCTCCCTTCAAGGTCCAGTTCAATTCCACCTCCTCCATGAGCCTTTCTCCAGTTATCTAAGTTCTCTCTCCATGGGCCAATCATTTGAAGATGAGCACTCTTCTAAATTTTTATTATCAAGAAGCAATATCAAGAAGAGGGAGAAATTGCTGGGGGTCAGCAAATGGAGATAAGAGTCAGTGGAGGAGAGTAGGGTAGCATAATATTTGAGTATCACAACTGGTATTTTTCTCCTAGCACAATAACACAGGGAATTTCTACATCTAGTTCTGGGGAGATTCCAGTCATGTTACACTCATAGATAATCCTCCTCCCACCCTTACTGTTCTTGGAGCAATTCTGAAAGACTGTGCTCATTTTTTTTTTTTTTTTGGTGGAACTGCAAAGATAAAGAGAACCTCCTGTTTCTCTGAAAATACTTTGTAAAAATATGGATAAAATAAAGATAAAATGTTGCATAAATTTATACAGTAAATGCTCAGCAGTACCTTGTATGAAACGTTGTGTTAAGCTTTGTAGGGGATACAAAGACAAGATCTGTTTGACATCTCTGAATTTAAATTACACATAATGCAATTTATGTATACTTATGTTTACTTATTATTTCTTGTGTTGAAATCTCTATTCTTTGTAGTCCCCCACCCCAGAAACACACACTCAGCTTCCTTCTACACATGGAGAAGTGCTATTCAATATACAAATACTAAAATATATGATCACATAAAAACATTATTAACATCAATTTAGCACTATTTTGTATAGGTTTACACAACCAGTTTCATTATCAAACAATTGTGAAATATAATCCTTAATTTTTTAAAATAATTTTGAATATTTTGTCATAATCTTTGACTAGAAAACCCATTTAAAACATAGCAAACTGGTTTTAATAAAAATTAAAAATGAAAAGCACCTTGTTTAAAGCCAGCTTTTAGAATTAAAACCATATGGGAGCTCTGAACTGTGCAACTTTTGGCTCTGTCAGGATTTCTGTGATGAAACTGGCACCTGTTTTCATGCAAGTATTTTGCCACCTATGCTGTTGGACATTTGCAGCTTTGGCCTTAATAACAGTCTCCAGCTGATTATTAAATTACCTGGGTAAGGAACTGCAAACTATTAAGTATTTCTTTGAAATTTATTTGTCTTAGTGTGGCAGACATAGTACAGAGTAACTGCAGAAATTGCCAAATGTTGGATTAGCACTACCCCCCTCAGATCAGAATCTTAAGACACAACAGTAAAACTTTGGTGATTTCCATGATCCAAGATGAAAAACAAAGAAGAAAGTCTGATACTGTAAATGATAGTGGGGATTTTTCTGCTTTATATTAAAACTCAGCTAATTAAAGTCCAGCTGGAATTTACAGTACTCAGTGGTCAAAATCAAATGTATGACTTGAACTACAAGTCAACTGCATTAAGAGTAATAGACCAGGATACTTGGATGAATCCTAGTTTTACATGTTACTCATTATCAAATTCTGTGTGCAAGTCTGAATTCTACCTTGAATAATTTAGGAACCATCTGCATGAGAAAGTCTGTGTGAATAGACTTTCTTCTATCCTCTGAAATTCTAATTTTCTGCTATGTTTTTCTAGCTAAGCCTTGTCAACCTAAAGTAAATAATTTATTAGTTCTAGTAAAAATATGATGGTAAAAGAAGAAACAACATAGAACCGTTTATAAAAGGAATGCTTCAAAAGTCTGCAGCTATGTAGAGTCTTCTTCAGTGCCTATTTATAAGTCATCAGTGAAAACCAGTATAGACAGTTCAGAGTATTTGAGTTGAGAGGTTATATAGGAATTACCCAAGGGAAGAGGAATACCTTGTTCACCCTTTGCAAGCTCCTGCAGAGCCATGCCACACTGAGGAGGAAATAATCTTCACAAACACAAAGAAGTCTTCTCTCAAAGGGATAACCTTTGATCCCTTCCTGTAAGGTGTGCTTGTAAGGTGTGTTTGCTGTATTTTTTTAGAATATTCAATTCTCCTATGAAAGACAAGAAAAGCGGCTTCGGTAGGATCGCAGGGAGAGGACTGGGGTTGGCGGCGTGAACACAGCCTGAAGGGGTTAGCGCACCACAGCTGGCTGGGAGGGAGACCGGGAAAAAGTCTGCAGCTGCCGAAGAGGCAAGAGACTTTTTCTTGCCTCTTTGTTTCGCGGCGCACAAGGAGAGGGGATTCAGAGCGCCGCCTAAATGAACTCCAGAGACTGGCGCGAGCCGCGGCTATCAGCGCGGACCCCAGAGACGGGCAGGAGACGCTGGGGCTGCTGCTGCCGCCTCCAAAAATCCTGTGTGCGAGCACAGGTCACTCTCCACACCGCCCCTCCCGGGAGCCTGTGCAGCCCTCCACTGCCAGGGTCCCGTGATCCAGGGACAACTTCCCCCGGAGAACGCACTGCGCGCCTCAGGCTGCTGCAACGTCACGCAGGCCTCTGACGCTGCAGGCTCGCCCCGCCTCCTCTGTACCCCTCCCTCCCCGCGGCCTGGGTGAGCCAGAGCCCCCGAAGCAGCTGCTCCTTTAACCCCATTCTGTCTGGGTGGGGAACAGACGCCCTCAGGCGACCTACACGCAGAGGCGGGTCCAAATCCAAAGCTGATCCCCAGGAGCTGTGCGAAGAGAGAAGAGAAGGGGAAATCTCTCCCAGCAACCTCAGAAGCAGCGGATTAAAACTCCACAAACAACTTGATGTGCCTGCATCTGTTGAATACCTGAATAGACAACGAATCATCCCAAATTCAGGAGGTGGACTTTGGGAGCAGGATATATTAATTTTTCCCCTTTTCCTTTTTTTTGTGAGTGTATATGTATATGCTTCTGGGTGAGATTTTGTCTGTATAGCTTTGCTTTATAATAGCTTTATTTTACTTCACGATATTATAGCCTCTTTCTTTCTTTCTATTTTTTCTCCCTTTTACTCTGAGCCGTGTGGACGAAAGGCTCTTGGTGCTCGAGCCAGGTATCAGGGCCATACCTCTGAGGTGGGAGAACCAACTTCAGGACACTGGTCCACAAGAGACCTCCCAGCTCCACGTAATACCAAACGGCAAAAATCTCTCAGAGATCTCCATCTCAACATCAAGACCCAGGATCACTCAATGACCAGCAAGCTACAGTGCTGAACACCCTATGCCAAACACATAGCAAGACAGGAACACAGCCCCATCCATTAGCAGAGAGGCTGCCTAAAATCATATTAAGGCCACAGACACCCCAAAATACACCACCAGACGTGGACGTGCCCACCAGAAAGACAAGATCCAGCCTCATCCACCAGAACTCAGGCACTAGTTCCCTCCACCAGGAAGCCTACACAACCCACTGAACCAACCTTAGCCACTGGGGACAGATACCAAAAACAACGGGAACTACGAACCTGCAGCCTGTGAAAAGGAGACCCCAAACACAGTAAGATAAGCAAAATGAGAAGACAGAAAAACACACATCAGATGAAGGAGCAGGGTCAAAACACACCAGACTTAACAAATGAAGAGGAAATAGGTAGTCTACCTGAAAAAGAATTCAGAATAATGAGAGTAAGGATGATCCAAAATCTTGGAAATAGAATAGACAAAAAGAAGCATTTAACAAGGACGTAGAAGAACTAAAGAGGAACCAAGCAATGATGAAAAACACAATAAATGAAATTAAAAATACTCTAGATGGGATCAATAGCAGAATAACTGAGGCAGAAGAAAGGATAAGTGACCTGGAAGATAAAATGGTGGAAATAACTACTGCAGAGCAGGATAAAGAAAAAAGAATGAAAAGAACTGAGGACAGTCTCAGAGACCTCTGGGACAACATTAAACGCACCAACATTCGAATTATAGGGGTCCCAGAAGAAGAAGAGAAAAAGAAAGGGACTGAGAAAATATTTGAAGAGATTATAGTTGAAAACTTCCCTAATATGGGAAAGGAAATAGTTAATCAAGTCCTGGAAGCACAGAGAGTCCCATACAGGATAAATCCAAGGAGAAACACGCCAAGACACATATTAATCAAACTGTCAAAAATTAAATATAAGGAAAACATATTAAAGGCAGCAAGGGAAAAACAACAAATAACACACAAGGGAATCCCCATAAGGTTAACATCTGATCTTTCAGCAGAAACTCTGCAAGCCAGAAGGGAGTGGCAGGATATACTTAAAGCGATGAAGGAGAAAAACCTACAACCAAGATTACTCTACCCAGCAAGGATCTCATTCAGATGTGATGGAGAAATTAAAACCTTTACAGACAAGCAAAAGCTGAGAGAGTTCAGCACCACCAAACCAGCTTTACAACAAATGCTAAAGGAACTTCTCTAGGCAAGAAACACACGAGAAGGAAAACACCTACAATAACAAACCCAAAATATTTAAGAAAATGGGAATAGGAACATACATATCGATAATTACCTTGAATGTAAATGGATTAAATGCTCCTACCAAAAGAAACAGGCTGGCTGAATGGATACAAAAACAAGGCCCATATATATGCTGTCTACAAGAGACCCACTTCAGACCTAGAGACACATATAGACTGAAAGTGAGGGGATGGAAAAAGATATTCCATGCAAATGGAAATCAAAAGAAAGCTGGAGTAGCAATTCTCATATCAGACAAAATAGACTTTAAAATAAAGACTATTACAAGAGACAAAGAAGGACACTATATAATGATCAAGGGATCGATCCAAGAGGAAGGTATAACAATTGTAAATATTTATGCACCCAACATAGGAGCACCTCAATACATAAGGCAAATACTAACAGCCATAAAAGGGGAAATCGACAGTAACACAATCATAGTAGGGGACTTTAACACCCCACTTTCACCAATGGACAGATCATCCAAAATGAAAATAAATAAGGAAACACAAGCTTTAAATGATACATTAAACAAGATGGACTTAATTGATATTTATAGGACATTCCACCCAAAAACAACAGAATACACATTGTTCTCAAGTGCTCATGGAACATTCTCCAGGATAGATCATATCTTGGGTCACAAATCAAGCCTTGGTAAATTTAAGAAAATTGAAATCGTATCAAATATCTTTTCCGACCACAACGCTATGAGACTAGATATCAATTACAGGAAAAGATCTGTAAAAAATACAAACACATGGAGGCTACACAATACACTACTTAATAACGAAGTGATCACTGAAGAAATCAAAGGGGAAATCAAAAAATACCTAGAAACAAATGACAATGGAGATACGACGACCCAAAACCTATGGGACGCAGCAAAAGCAGTGCTAAGAGGGAAGTTTATAGCAATACAAGCCTACCTCAAGAAACAGGAAACATCTCGAATAAACAACCTAACCTTGCACCTAAAGCAATTAGAGAAAGAAGAACAAAAAAACCCCAAAGCCAGCAGAAGGAAAGAAATTATAAAGATCAGGTCAGAAATAAATGAAAAAGAAATGAAGGAAACAATAGCAAAAATCAATGAAACTAAAAGCTGGTTCTTTGAGAAGATAAACAAAATTGATAAACCATTAGCCAGACTCATCAAGAGAAAAAGGGAGAAGACTCAAATCAATAGAATTAGAAATGAAAAAGGAGAAGTAACCACTGACACTGCAGAAATACAAAAGATAATGAGAGATTACTACAAGCAACTCTATGCCAATAAAATGGACAACCTGGAAGAAATGGACAGATTCTTAGAAATGCACAAACTGCCGAGACTGAACCAGGAAGAAATAGAAAATATGAACAGACCAATCACAAGCACTGAAATTGAAACTGTGATTAAAAACCTTCCAACAAACAAAAGCCCAGGACCAGATGGCTTCACAGGTGAATTCTATCAAACATTTAGAGAAGAGCTAACACCTATCCTTCTCAAACTCTTCCAAAATATTGCAGAGGGAGGAACACTCCCAAACTCATTCTACGAGGCCACCATCACCCTGATACTAAAACCAGACAAAGATGTCTCAAAGAAAGAAAACTACAGGCCAATATCACTGATGAACATAGATGCAAAAATCCTCAAGAAAATACTAGCAAACAGAATCCAACAGCACATTAAAAGGATCATACACCATGATCAAGTGGGGTTTATCCCAGGAATGCAAGGATTCTTCAATATACGCAAATCAATCAATGTGATACACCATATTAACAAACTGAAGGAGAAAAACCATATGATCATCTCAATAGATGCAGAGAAAGCTTTCGACAAAATTCAACAGCCATTTATGATAAAAGCCCTGCAGAAAGTAGGCATAGAGGGAACTTTCCTCAACATTATAAAGGCCATATATGACAAACCCACAGCCAACATTGTCCTCAATGGTGAAAAACTGAAACCATTTCCACTAAGATCAGGAACAAGACAAGGTTGCCCACTCTCACCACTATTATTCAACATAGTTTTGGAAGTGTTAGCCACAGCAATCAGAGAAGACAAAGAAATAAAAGGAATCCAAATCGGAAAAGAAGAAGTAAAGCTGTCACTATTTGCAGATGACATGATACTATACATAGAGAATCCTAAAGATGCTACCAGAAAACTCCTAGAGCTAATCAATGAATTTGGTAAAGTAGCAGGATACAAAATTAATGCACAGAAATCTCTTGCATTTCTATACACTAATGACGAAAAATCTGAAAGTGAAATTAAGAAAACACTCCCATTTACCGTTGCAACAAAAAGAATAAAATATCTAGGAATAAACCTACCTAAGGAGACAAAAGACCTGTATGCAGAAAATTATAAGACACTGATGAAAGAAATTAAAGATGATACAAATAGATGGAGAGATATACCATGTTCCTGGATTGGAAGAATCAACATTGTGAAAATGACTCTACTACCCAAAGCAATCTACAGATTCAATGCAATCCCTATCAAACTACCACTGGCATTTTTCACAGAACTAGAACAAAAAATTTCACAATTTGTATGGAAACACAAAAGACCCCGAATAGCCAAAGCAATCTTGAGAATGAAAAATGGAGCTGGGGGAATCAGGCTCCCTGACTTCAGACTATATTACAAAGCTTCAGTAATCAAGACAGTTTGGTACTGGCACAAAAACAGAAATATAGATCAATGGAACAGGATAGAAAGCCCAGAGATAAACCCACACACATATGGTCACCTTATCTTTGATAAAGGAGGCAAGCATATACAGTGGAGAAAAGACAGCCTCTTCAATAAGTGGTGCTGGGAAAATTGGACAGGTACATGTAAAAGTATGAAATTAGAACACTCCCTGACACCATACGCAAAAATAAACTCAAAATGGATTAAAGACCTAAGTGTAAGGGCAGACACTATCAAACTCTTAGAGGAAAACATAGGCAGAACCCTCTATGATATACATCACAGCAAGATTCTTTTTGACCCAGCTCCCAGAGAAATGGAAATAAGAACACAAATAAACAAATGGGACCTTATGAAACTTAAAAGCTTTTGCACAGCAAAGGAAGCCATAAACAAGACCAAAAGACAACCATCAGAATGGGAGAAAATATTTGCAAATGAAGCAACTGACAAAGGATTAATCTCCAAGATTTACAAGCAGCTCATGCAGCTCAATAACAAAAAAACGAACAACCCAATCCAAAAATGGGCAGAAGACCTAAATAGACATTTCTCCAAGGAAGATATACAGATGGCCTACAGACACATGAAAGAATGCTCAACATCATTAATCATTAGAGAAATGCAAATCAAAACTACAATGAGATATCATCTCACACCGGTCAGAATGGCCATCATCAAAAAATGTAGAAACAATAAATGCTGGAGAGGGTGTGGAGGAAAGGGAACACTCTTGCACTGTTGGTGGGAATGTAAATTGATACAGCCACTATGGAGAACAGTATGGAGGTTCCTTAAAAAACTACAAATAGAACTACCATACGACCCAGCAATCCCAATACTGGGCATATACCCCGAGAAAACCATAGGTCAAAAAGAGTCTTGTACCAAAATGTTCATTGCAGCTCTATTTACAATAGCCAGGACATGGAAGCAACCTAAATGTCCATCGACAGATGAGTGGATAAAGAAGATGTGGCACATATATACAATGGAATATTACTCAGCCATAAAAAGAAATGAAATGGAGGTATTTGTAATGAGGTGGATGGAGTTAGAGTCTGTCATACAGAGTGAAGTAAGTCAGAAAGAGAAAAACAAATACAGTATGCTAACACATATATACGGAATCTAAGGGAAAAAAAAAAAAAAAGGCCATGAAGAACCTAGTGGCAAGACGGGAATAAAGACACAGACCTACTAGAGAATGGACTTGAGGATATGGGGAGGGGGTGGGGTGAGATGTGACAGGGTAAGAGAGTGTCATGGACATATATACACTACCAAATGTAAAATAGATAACTAGTGGGAAGCAGCCACATAGCACAGGGAGATCAGCCCCGGTGCTTTGTGACCACCTAGAGGGGTGGGATGGGGAGGGTGGGAGGGAGGGAGATGCAAGAGGGAAGAGAAATGGGAACATATTGTATATGTATAACTGATTCACTTTGTTATAAAGCAGAAGCTAACACACCATTGTAAGGCAATTATACTTCAATAAAGATGTTTAAAAAAAAAAAAAGAAAGACAAGAAAAGCAAATGGAATCAATGAAAGTCATGAAAAACATTAAATATATATAGTAAGTATAAAAGTAGCTGTGAGACACAGGAGAAACTCATATGTTAAGCATAGGTAGTAAGTTAGTAACCTGTGAGATACATTAGACACAGATAGAGTAAGAAGAGCATAAGTGATAAATATAGGTGGAGATGGAAAGATCAAAGACACCAAATATTCATATGGCACAGGAGACACCAAAACTTCATATTCTACTAAATATTTATGAGGCAAAAGAGATATCAAATGTTTATGAGATACTCAATACTCATGGGATTTAAAATTACCCCCCACCCATTGGTGACACCCATTCTGGCTCACGTGTCCTCTGCCTAAGACATGCAGATAAAATCTACAACTGCTCTGCAAGCTAATGGGCAAGCTACAGCTGTGGCCAGGAATATTTGCCCCTGTGTCTCTCCTAAAGCACAAGCATTTATTGACTTCAGGCACTTTCTATTGGCTGAGCTCCTTGTTCACTCTCAACTCTGGTCCTTGTAATTATCCTGACAGTGGGAATGACTGATGAGGCAGAGAGAAAGATAAGACGTAGGAACACTGTATAGCACAGAATTCACATAGTGTGGTCCTTCCAACTCTCTATCCTTTCCTAAGTGTATTAACCTGCCCCATCTATTTTCTCTTACTTCTCACTCTTTGTTTTAAGTTGATTCAATAAATCATAAGTTTTGATGATTTGAGTTTAGTCTCTGAGTCTTTCTGTTCTGTGACCTCTGGGAAAGCTTCTCTGGTTGTATACTTGCAGGCTTCCATTGAACCATAATTTCCCTATATGACACCGCATCTCCACCACCTCCAATGTTGACTCTCAGCCTTGCAGTCCTATTTGGTGTAGAGTATGACAGGCATTTAAGGAATCCAGAAGGTGCTCGATGATGTTGAGCTCTCCAGACTTAGACCCTCTTGCTGTCATCTACGCCTAAACAACAAAGCACTTTCCTATACTTGAGACATTTTTTATATGAGTAGATTAATTTTCCTTACATAATCTCCCATTTCTTTCTGACCTTTATGTTGCCAGTTTTCCATTTTATTAGTTTTGTCATAAATAATTTTTCTATTTTAGATCATTACTGGAAAAATTTTTCATTACATTATTGAGAGTCTTCCTCCCACTCCTGCCCTAGTCACACAGTTTCTTTTTCCACAAACAGCAAATATTTTCAGTTTTTTGAGTAGGAGAAAGTAGATAAAAAAGAATGACCCAAGTCACTCAACCAAATTTAATTTTTACGCTGTTCCCAAGTCTGGTAAGGATGAGAGGAAATAATTTAACCAATTTCCATAAAAAACATTTAAAGTATTTTATTATTAATTGTAAAAATAGTTAAAAGTGGTTTTTTTGGTACTTTGCATTATGTAAAGGAATTTTCAAATTATATGTTTTGATAATCATTGAAACTCCTTGAGAAATTAATATAATAATACTAGATGTGTGATCACAGGCAAGTTCCTTATCCCCTCTGTGCCTCAGTTTTCTCATCCCATAAAAATGAAAATACCAATAGTACCTATCTCATAAGGTTGTTATAAGTATTAAAATAACTAATGCATGTAAAGTGCTTAGAATAAATGCCTAGTACTTAATCATTTGAATCGCTTCTTTTGTAAATTGTTCATGTCCTTTTATGATTTCTCTATGACATATTCATCTTTAAAAGAATAATGTTGTAAGCATTCACCATTTATAAAAGATGTAAACCAGTTATAAAGATAATACTACTTAGAATTAGACTTTATTGAACTCTTGCCATGTCCCAGGCATTCTGCAAAGTACTTTATCTAGATAATCTCATTTAATACTCAAAACAACCTTATGAGTAGATATGTTATTATGTAACTTTAACAGATAAGAAAATGGAGACTTATCATGATTAATTAGTTTCCCCAAGGTCACGAAGCTATAACATATAGACAAGTCTTAAACCAATGAATTAATCCATTTCTGTCTCTAAAGTTCATACTGTTAATATTGTGCTTTAGTGCCCTCAGTCAGAACTTTTTTTTTTTTTGGCAGCGCCGCACAGCATGCAGAATCTTAGTTCCCTGACCAGGGACAGAACCCATGCCCCCTGCATTAGAAGTGCAGAGTCTTAACCACTGGACTGCCAGGGAAGTCCCTATGAAAACTTCTTAAATATTTCACACTCTATAATTTGCCTTTTAGCTTTCCTTAATTATGACACAGAAATGTTTCATTTTATGTAGTAATATCTAACAATGTTTTGTAGTTTCTTTCATTGTTTTAATGATTGGAAAGTCATTTCCCACCCCAAGATAAGATATTCTGCGATATTTTCTAGTTGCTTTAGAGTGCTTTTAAATTACATTTAATTCATTGATCAATTTGGTATTTATCTTTTTAATATGAGGCTAGGGGTAACTTGATTTTCACCTCCAAATAAATAACCAATTTTCCCAGCACCATCCATCACATAATTCGTTCTTTTACTAATATGTGAATTCACTGTAACCACACAAACTGAGGGGCATTCTTGCTTATAAATTTGAATTATGGGAATATGAAAACATACTCTACCATGAAAATGTTAACAAAGCATCATTTGTGCAGAAAATTTAATACCTGCACTCTAAATTTAAAATCTCTCAAGAATATGGTAATTCCAAAAAAAGAAGTAGGAAAAAATGATATACAATCTATGTTCCCGTGCTGTGTGGTGCCTGAAGCACAGTGTTGTGTATTCTAGTAAATGATGTCCCTGGTCTGTGCAGCTCTGGTCTGTGGAGCCCTGTAACCAGCAACTGGTGGGTTAGTTTGGGCTCCCCCAGAAGCCACATCCCTCACCCCCAAAAATTCAAATGCAGATAGTTTATTTGAGAGGTGATCTGAGGAAACACTGGCAGGGGAATGGGGAATTGAAAGAGAAATGGAAAATGACCAAGGAAGAGTGCCTTATCAAACTCTTTATCACTGTGGGCAAAGTTAAAACCTGTCAGTGTAGACCTCATTCCTTGGAGGTGTCTACCATGGGAATGAGGGAGCTGGAGATTTTATGCAGCAACTCTCATCAGTCTGTGGTTAAAAGTTACCGGCAGTGGTGTTACTTCTTCAACACTTAGAGCTGCCTCTGGAGGCAGACCTGGCTTCAGCAGCCAGATGACGGAGGAGAGAATGGGGAGTGCACTACAGTAGTGAGCTCAGGGGATTGGGATAGGGACTTAAGGCTGCTTTCTGCTCCAATGGTAAACAGAAACGCCATTAGTCAGCATTCCTCTTGAATGAGTTGCTGAATTATGGGAAATCTTTAGGAATAAGTCCCTTGTGATTGCTGTGATGGAAGTGTGACTACTTTTTAGGATGATCTATTCATCTACTCTATCCATTCTGTCTATTCTAGGGTGATTATTCTGATCTATTACTCTGTCAATCAACTCTTACACTGCTGTTTTTTTTTTTTAACATCTTTATTGGAGTATAATTGCTTTACAATGGTGTGCTAGTTTCTGCTCTACAACCAAATGAATCAGCCACACATACACATACATCCCCATATCTCCTCCCTCCTGCGTCTCCCTCCCTCCCACCCTCCCTATCCCACCCCTCCAGGCAGCCACAAAGCGCCCAGCTGATCTCCCTGTGCTATGAGGCTGCTTCCCACTAGCTATCTATTTTACATTTGGTAGTGTATACATGTCCATGCCCCTCTCTCACTTTGTCCCAGCTTACCCTTCCCCCTCCCCGTCTTGCACTACTTTGATATTTTAATCACAATAGTTAGGCATTTTAAGGCAAATCCCTCCTTTTTATATTTTTCTTCAGAATGTTTTTAGCTAATTTCATTTTTCCAAGTGAAAATCAGAATTTTTGCATGAAGTCCCACACCCACCAAAGAAAGAAATCCTGTCAGTAAATATATTAGGATTTCAAAAATTAATTTAGTAAGAATTAACTTTTAGAAACAAAATCAGTCTTCCTGTACAAATCTGCAAATTCAACTCTTCTTTTATACCTCTCAATATATTGTTGTAGATTTATTCACAGGACACACAAATGTTTTAGAGGATTATTCCTGGATATGTTGTACGGCTTTCATTTTTGCTATTCAGTAAAGAATATCTCACATCCTCTCTTCATTATATCTTTTAGCTAGATATAAAACTGCATATAAGAAAGTCACCATTTCTTAAAAATTCCTCTGGGGCTTCCCTGGTGGTGCAGTGGTTGAGAGTCCGCCTGCCAATTCAGGGGACACGGGTTCGAGCCCTGGTCTGGGAAGATCCCACATGCCGCAGAGCAACTGGGCCCGTGAGCCACAATTACTGAGCCTGCGCGTCTGGAGCCTGTGCTCCGCAACAAGAGAGGCCACGATAGTGAGAGGCCCGCACACTGCGATGAGGAGTGGCCCCCGCTTGCCGCAGCTAGGGGAGGCCCTCGCACAGAGACGAAGACCCAACACAGCCATAAATAAATAAATAAATTTAAAAAAAAATCACATATATTAAACAAAACAAAACAAAACAAAAACATTCTTGTTAAAAAAAAAATTCCTCTTATTTTATCCAATCGATTTTTTAAATTCTAAGCATTTTTTATTATTTTCTTGTGCTGGCTAGGTTATAACCGAATCATCTGTAAAAATGATCATCTCTTCTGTCTTCATAAAATTCTATCATTAAATGTTTGTTCCTTTGAATCAAAGCAATGTCTCTAAGGAGCAACATCCTTCTGGGACATTAAGAACATATTCGGATAGGGAGGGAGGGAGATGCAAGAGGGAAGAGATGTGGGGACATATGTATATGTATAACTGATTCACTTTGTTATAAAGCAGAAACTGACACACCATTGTAAAGCAATTATACTCTAATAAAGATGTTAAAAAAAAGAACAGGGACATAGTTATGTGAAGAAAGGAATGCTCTCGGTTGTATATTAATGAATATTAAATGTATTATTAATAAATAGGGTTTTTTAACTTTAAAAAAAAACGTACTCGGGTCTTATTAGTCATTATTAGTTTATTAGTGTGAATTCACTAATCAGATCCTTTATAGGAGGATATTTAATTAAGATAATGTATTAACAGGGAAAGGAGAAAATGTACTGGTAGAAAGAAAAGGCTGGGGTTGTTTCTAAGCCTGTGGAGGTAAGATACGAACAAAGCTATTAATCTTGACTGGGGAAATACCAAAGAAATCTGCTCTGTCTTCTACAATGATAATTAGGGAACGCTCTGATCTCCAGTGGCCTTCCCACTTATCAACCTGGCCCTTGTCCAGGTCTCCATCTAGCTACTGCTTCCACTCCACTTGATGACAAGAAAGAATAGAGCAAGAAATGCTTTCACAAGGAGCTTGGCTCAATACCCACACATTTTCTGAATTGCCTAGGGCTGCATGCTTGGGATATGAAGAGTAGAATATTCTGGATTTCATTATTACACAGCTGGATTATAAAGCATTTTGCTAAGTTTCTGAAAGTACAGAGCTTTATTACTTTTACTCAAGGATACTAAGATATTGAGTATTTTTTCAAAAAAGTGCAGAAATCTAACTTACAAAGAGATACCTTTAGGTAGAATATTAGTAGCGTTTTATATAACTGTAAATAACTAGAAGGAAGAAAGTCTCTATCTGCAAATACAAAACTTCTCTCTCACTAAGCACCATTTGATTGAAAATAAGGATGAAAGGAAAGGAGGGAGGGAAGGAAGAAAAATGGAAGAAACTCTTACACAACTAGTAATTCAAGTGATATTTCCAAAGAAAGAATCGGATTTAATTCTCATTTCTGTATTTTACTTTGTTTTTCTTTAATCAGTATGCCTTTCTGTAAGCCATCTTCCTGAATATCTTTGAGGAAAAATTACTTTGGAGATTCTCCAGATGGAAGTACACTTCTGAAAACTAAAATTGTCTGAGAAAATTATCACCTTTAGAAAACGTAAAGCCTTTGCATGTGAAATGACTGACGTGCAAAACTTGTTTTTAGACCCAATGAGCTAAGACTTTACGAAATTATTCAGGAATAGCTTTCATTATTGTCTTTTTTGGTAAATAAGATTAACACAGTCTGATGTTTTAGAAATCATTAAGTAGAAAATGAAAAATCCTAAAACGTAAAGCTAGAAGCACATATTTCTTAATTGGAACCAAGTGAACACCACCTGTTATTTTCTTATTCAGTAAAGTCAAACCCTTAAAATCCTGACATACACTGATGTGCTGGGAAGGTAAAAAGTCCTGACTCTAGAGGGAGAAGACAACTGAAGCTTTTTGTTTGAAACCCTCCCAGACCTTGCCCTATGCATCTCTCCCTTTGGCTGGATATGATTTGTATCTTTTGCTGTAATAAAACTATAATCATAAGTATAGCACTTTCCTGAGTTCTGTGAGCCATTCTAGCAAATTATCAAACGTTGAGGGGCTGGGGGTGGTGAGAATCCCTAAATCTGTGGCTAGCTGGTGTTATAGCCTATGTCTGAAATTAGGGCAGTTTTATAGGGGAGTGTGCTCCTAATCTGTGAAGTTAGGCCTCGTTAGTATCAGCATCCATTGCAGTCCTTTTTTTAATTAAAATCATGGCACATTCTACTTATATTCTAAATTCTTATAAGTCTTTCTTTTTTGCTTTCTATCTTCTATTAGTGATTTTTATAGCCAAATTGTAAGACTGAGATAGTGGTTTTTTTAAGTATAATTGGGTTAAGGAGGTCACATCTTATACTGTTACTTTTCCCTGTTATCTTCCTAGGTGGTGGGGTGATATTCTTCCATCAGGATTCATTTCTCCAAGCCGTGCTTCTGTACACCATCTTAACTTTGCTAAGTAACTATATTAATCTCCTAAAGTTTGTTTATTTAAAAAAAATCCTTTACTTCTAAAAGAAGCTACATTCCTTAGGATGATTATCAGAATAAACTGACTTTAAAAGAAGATTTTTCTTATGATTTAGCACTCTTTTGCTAACTTATATTATTAGATCAGTTCTATTTTGAAGGAGAAATTCTTTTTCTGCCTGACAGGTAAAAGCAATATTTAACTATACTATTATTTTTATAAACAGATCTTAATTTGTATCCATAATATAGAGTAATAAACAAATAGCAACAGTCTAATGAACCTCTAGAATCACTCCATCTCTTTTCTGCTAGGACACGCACATATTACCTAGGTAAGTATCCAAGTTACAGTGGTCTCTGAGGTCTACATTAACTATCATATATGAACTCCTGGCTGCAAGAAGTAATTTGCCATTGATGGGAAATGCATTAGACTCAAAGTTCCTTAGGTTATGTAAAAGCTTCCCTTATCAAGGATGTAGTGTTCTCAGGAAAGACCCTAACTGCAAGAAAAAAAAAAGAGATCCTAGCATTTCCCCCACCATTATCAAGGAAGTTCATGTTTCTAATTTCATTTTTTGAGATGAAATTTCAAAAAAGGAAAAAATCAGAAAACCGTACCATGAGGAAATAGGATCAGAGAACGTGAATGTCTTTGATATGGGCACAGGGAGTAATGTACCAGGAATGTTAGCAGGGCACATAGTTCACTTACCCAAGCCAAATCCCAGTGTCAAAAGTTTTGCTTTCTACCTGCTAAAAATGATGAGCCTATGAGATTCATGTAAATGGATTAAACAGCTTCTCAGGAAATGTTTGTTATTTAATTCTCACTCTATTTTTGTGTCTGGTAACTTCAGTTACACCAAGGGTTTGAAAAAATGAGGAACTGAGAAGCAGAGTCATACCCACTTTATAGAAGCTGTCTAACAGTACACATTGCTTCATTTCTCAGGAGATGAATGGCTTGAAGTAGTTATTTAAGGATAACTGTCTAAGAGGAAGAGAATGTGGAAGGTTGACTGAACCATGGACCATGTGCCTCCTAACTTTCTCATTTCATGGCTAGCTTTTCTTTTTTCCCAGCTTGCTTCTTAGACAGGAGGTAAATTTTAAGGAAAAGACAAATGCACTCGCACCTCCTTTTTCTGCCCAGCTAACTTATACTTCAAATAGTCATAACTGTACCCTAATGGCAGAATATTGGAAGGAAAACAATCAAGATGCTCAATATTTGGGCATACCTATATCCCTTTAGTGTAAGAAATTTCAATATGCCCTTGGTAAACCTAAATCTCTGTGCTTAATATTTATTTTGTCTTCCAAACAGACTATATTCCTATTTATTTGGTTTGTTTGCTCATGAAATCCTGCCTTATTCAATCAGAGTTGAGAAACTTTAAAGTCAGAGTACGCTCAATAAAAATAACTGTATAACATGAATAGAAAGAGAAAATCTAGACAGACAGGCATGCAAATAGACAACCTAGACCAAATCTATTAATATGCAGAACATATAAGCAACTTTAGCTTCTTTAGTTGGGTTTCTGAATTTCTAGGTGAAGTGAAAGAAGAATATAATCACTCAATTCTCACTTTGGAGAAAGAGAAGGTCATAAGTCAGGTTCTCTAGGAAGGAGACTTCCAGGCAAAGATTTGTATTCAGGAAGTTTAGTGGGGAGGGCTCTTGGGATTAGCACCTATGGGGGAGTGAGGGAAGTCCAATGGACATAGAGAGAAGTGGGACTGTGAAGCCAACAAAAGCTTCCCTGTGGGGAGCACTGAAGCTGGGATGGCTCTTCAGAGTTTTTCCAGTTGGATAACATAGGCTTTATAACTCTCACTCCACCCCCTCAGATTGGGCTGTCACTGATGTAGGCTGCTCCTGGGAAGTGGAGTAATGTTGGGCCAGGTGGCTCTCTTCAACAGAGTGCAATGAGGGTAGACGGGAAGGGCCTTAGCTGCAAGTCATCAGCTGTCAATTCTCCCAGGAGATTTGTTATGTGTGCTTCAATCCTGAAGGTCATGGTTTTGGTGCACCCCTACTGTTCACTTACAAAAGAAAGAAAACAGATTACTCTCTCTGGGAAAGCAAAGTTATTCCAAAACAGGATGAAAAATAAATTATTTTTCATTACTTAGTATATAGAAAACAGAGTAGTATGATGGAAAAAAATTCTCACCAATAGCCCTACAGGAAACACAGTTAACAGATTTCATGGGGCTATTTTCTACAGTGTTCCTGATAAGAGAATCACATTAATATGCCTCTCCATGAGATTCTGTAAGGGGCGAACCACAAACAACCCTGGGGTCCAGTCTTCTGGTGATCCAGCTTCATTCATTCATTTGTTCCTCTATTCAACAAATAGCTATTGAGTGCCTACTGTGTGCAAAGCATTTTGCTAGGCATAAGAAATATTATGAGATGCGGGAAAGATCCCACAGAAATTGCAGATTTTAATCAGAGAATCACATGATGAACAAATGTGAAATCACACCTTTGATAATTATACACAAGAGAGGCTCACTCTCCAGTGTTAACAAAGCTTCTAGTAGTGGAAACTGACCTGGTTATGGAGGTCAGAGATGCATCAGAGATGGTGCATGATGGTCAGAGATGAGGAAGTGATTATTTTTTAAGGCAGAGTAGGAGCTAGCCAATTGTAGCAAAAAAGGGCAACGGACCCAGTGTTAGAAGGGACCACAGAACACCAAGAAGGCTCGTTTGACTACAGTGCAGACAGATGCTGAGGGCAAACTTGAAAGAAGATGAGAATACGGCATTAGGGAAAGCCAGCCCAGGCAGAGCCTTGTGGATTATATTAAGGAATGTGGTCTTCATCTTGAGAGGAATAGGAAAATCATTGAAGTGTTGTACTGAGGAGGTGCTGAGTGAGGAGGTACTGCTAATAAGACTCACTTGGAGGATGTACTCGTTCTCTATGGCCGGTATAACAGATTACCACAAATTTAGTGCTTAAACCGTGCAAATTTTATTATCTTAAAGTTCTGTTGTTCTGAAGTTTATAATGGGTCTCACTGAGGTAAAATCAAGTTGCCAAAGGGCTACATTCCTTTCTGGAGGCTCTAGGATAGAATCTGTTTCCTTGTCTTTTCCAGCTTCTAGACACTACCCACAATTCTTGGCTCATGTCCCCCTTCCATCTTCAAAGCTAGCAACAGCCAGTAGAGTTTTTCTCACATCACATACCTCTGCCACTGACTACTGTGCATCCCTCTTCCATATTTAAGTACCCATTTGATTAGATTGGGCTCACTCAGATCATTTACGATAATCTCCCCCATCTCAGTATTAGCTAATTAGAAACTTTAATTCCATCTGTAGTCTTAATACCTCTTTGCCTTATAACCTAACATAGTCACAGGTTCCAGAGATTAGGACACAGACATCTTTGGGTCTACCTACCAGAGTGGAAGCAAGGAGAACAAGGAGAGAGGCTTTTGGATTTGGTGGTGGTCAATATGCAGAACTCTGGACAGATTTGGGAGTAACTTAGGAACTAAAACTGAGAGGACTAAATCATGATTGTCCTGGGAGTGAGATCTATCCAAGGAGCAAATTCAGAACACCTGAATGTATTCATTTATTCAATATTTCTCTTTGTTCAGATATTTTGTGAACAGATACTGTTCTATTTTCTGGGGATGGAGCACTGAGTAATTCATAACGGCCTCTGCCCTCATAGAGCTTACCTGCAAGATGAGCTGCTTATGCCAAGAATGATTGTCTATAAATATCTCTTTTCTCAGGCAGACATTTGATGGGTCTAGATAATTACTCCTTTCGGATAAGGACATGACTGAAGTTTTATCCTACGTTCTCTGTTGGTTGCAGGCACAGGCTACCTGAATTTTAATTAGTTTTGATATGAGCATATACCTTTATGTTAAAACAGGAAATTATACGGTCTAAGCAAATATTGTCCTCAATTTGCCACAGCTGAATTCTTCATCTCTCCAAGAGTTAAGCAAATTTGCCATAAACTTGCCTCTTAATTCTGATTATCACATAGCATATGAAAGTTTTAGGAGAAAAGAGATGCCTTTTGATATTCAAACTAAGGGGTTCCACATTGGACGAGATTTCTCAGATTTTTTATCTTACAGGACATATTTTGGACCTTGCAGAACTTGTCCACTTTCATATAGAGTCTGATTTTTATAAGAAATATACAAATTTCCCTCACAGATTTTGAGAGTAAAAGGAAACAAAAATTATCTATGGCTAGAAAGTAGTTACCTGGTTGGAAAAGATGAAATAGCACTAAACAGAGGTCTTCTGCAGTATTAAATGTCTTCTAGGTTATCTAATGCCTGTATTTTATGTTCCATGATTTAGTTCCTAGCTACTGAAGCAGGTATGGGATTACATATCACTAATCCTTTTCCTTTTAACTAAATAATTCTGTTCCAAATTAAGAAATACTTAATGTGCTTATAACAGAAAGTTTCATAATTGCATTTATTCAAGTTTTATGAATTAAAAATATCTAACCTAATTCAAGTAGTATTATTTTGCTTCTCTCCTTTTTAAAAAATATATTTATGGGAAAATATCAAAATTTAAATCAGCTTCTGAAAGCAAGAAAGACTGGAGAGGCAACTCCTACATCTTAAGGGTTTACCCCTAAGTGCAATTTCAGATAGCTTCCAAAACTTTCAAATAGAATTGTTAGGACTAAAATTATAAAAAACCATTAACTTCCATGCAGTTGGTTATGTCTTTTCCTGCATGGGTTTGTAATTCTCTGGCAATATATTTCTAAGAATTAGTTTGTTAACTATAAATGGTATGGGTAAACTATGATTTTTCTTCAGAAAATCAGTTATAGCAATTAATCTGAACAGAAACGTGAAATTTATTAAACACTTTCTACATACACATACACACAAACACACACACACACACACACAGAGTTTCACACATCAGATGTTCTACTTTAACATGCAACATGGAGAAGTAATTTTGGCAGATGGTCCTAAACATTTGTCTTCCTTAGATGACCATTTGGCTTAAACATTCACCTCATAGTTTTCAATTGCTCATTTCTATTTTTCAAAAGAAAATTGGTGTCTAAATTTGCAATGAACTGGAAAATACAGAAACTGGCTTTTACATAGTTGGGGCAGTGTTCTTCTGTGGAATCTTACAACTAGTTAGCCATCCATAAGAATGAATGTCAATGAATATATCAAGAGCAATACGAACGGTGTTCAAATCCCATACATGCCTCCCCTCAAATATTATCTATGTACCATGGCAGGCAGAGTGGCATTGGTAGGATGGTTTATGGCATGGGAAGAACCAGCATTCTTATAAAAATGGGAGAAATTCATTCCTTGGAGGAGAGAGAAGAAGTGATTAAAGAAGGCTTCATGTACACCCATGTAACAGCAGCACTATTCACAATAGCCAAGAGGTGGAAGAAACCCAAGTGCCATCTACAGGTGAATGGATAAACAAAATGAGGTACATACGTATAGTGGAATATTATTTATCCTTAAAAAGCAAGGAAATTCTTCCACATGCTGCAACATGGATGAACCTTAAAGACATTATGCTAAGAAAAGTAAGCCAGTCAAAAAAACACAAATACTGTATGATTCCGCTTATATGAAATATCTAGAGTCATCAAATTCATAGAACAGAAAGTAGAATGGTAGTTGCCAGGGGCTGGGGGTAGGGGGAAATGGGGAGTTGTTGTTTAATAGACATAGAGTTTCAGATTTACAAGATGAAAAAGTTCTGGAGATTCGTGTTTCACAGCAATGTGAATACGTTTATCACTACTGAACTGAACACTTAGAAATGATTATGGTGATAAATTTCATGTTGTTTTTTACCACAACTTTAGAAAAAGAAGTCTTCAAAGAGAAAGATCACTTGAACTGAACAATAACATGAATAATTACAATAAACTGGTGGAAGTGGGGGACAATTCTAGGGAATCTTAAGTCAAGAGGATACCTTGGGAAAAGGTTGGAATTGGGAAGATACAGAATAGTCACAGACTGGCAACTAGTTTAGGGTAGGTCATATGCCATTGACTAATAGGCTGAACAGTGCAGCTGGAAATGTATATCTGAGCCTGTGGTGGACATTTATTTGTCTCCACAATACCACTGCTCAGCTGTGCATGACTTGCCCCCATTTTCCATTTAATCTTCCTCAATCCATATGGTTAGGGGAGAATTAACCGCAGGTTTCAATAATCAAAGTATCCCCTCCCTCAAACATATATACACATACAGAAATGGGACATTTAGATTCCTTTGTAGGATTTTGTAGGAATTTATCATGGAAAGAGACTCCATCTTCCATAGACATAAAATTTAAAGATCACGTCAACCTGTAGATGTCCCTAGACATCTTTTCCCATGTAGGGAATCCTACTGACAATACAGAAGAAGTAAGAGTTGAAACAGAGAAAGAAATAGAGTAGGTGGAAGAAAGAAAGGAAGGAAGGAAGAACGGGAAAGGGGGAGAGACAGAAGAAGGAAGAGGGAGGGAGGAATAGGAATAAAAAGGGAGGGGAGGGAAGGAGAAAGAAAGGAAGAGGGAGAGCGAATGAGAGAATGGGGGAAAGAGACAGAGGGAGGAGGGAGGAAGGGGAGGAGGGAGAGAGGAAAACTTGATACCTGATAATATTATTTGAACATCTGAATCCACCTATGCCAATCAGAACAACCCTGGACTGTTCTATTTTATAGACCCCAAATTCCCTTGTTTGGCATAAGCTGGTTTAAGATGAGTTTTTGTCACTTGAAATCACAAGAGCTCTGACTAATCTAGGGCTAGATTGTGGGGAGCCTACACTAAGGCAATTGGAAAATATTTTATGATTGTTCACTTTGTTAGATACTGTGCTAAGTCCTTTAGATATTACAATGAACAAAACAACTTTTGTCCCTGCCCTCATGGAGGTAACAATTTCTTAGGCCTCTAACAGTTACCTGAGCCTCATTTCTGGTTATAGGCATCTCTCTGTTTTTTCAAAAAGCCCTATTGTAATGGTAAAGCACAGATAGATTTGGTAACCACTAATCGAGAACGGCATATCCAAACTTTGCTGATGATAACTCACCTGGGTTGCTCATTAAAAAAGGCTTAAGTCATCCCCGAGAGCAACTTAATTAGACTCTCTAATGGTGGGACCTGAGAACACCCTAAAACATTAGTTGCCCAGGTGATTCTTATCAGCAGAGAATTTTGTGAAATGCTGATCCTGCTATTCAATATGGGTTCCTTGGACCAGTGGCAGAGTCATCACCTGGGAACCTGTTAAAAATGTAGCATCTTAACTCCCTGCCTAGACCCAATGAATCTGCCTCTAATATTTTAATATGAATAGCTTGTATTATAAGGAAATTTTTAATCTGAAAATCAGACAGGAAGAAAGAAGTCTAAAAGAAAGTTCACTCAGAAGTGCTTTCTAACAAAATCCTTTTATTTCAAAGTCAAGATGATATTAATAAAAATGAGATATTACTTGCATTGTTTTTGTCTTAAGCCCATTGCCAGTGATGTCCCTGTTTGTGAACTGTATCAAAGGTTAAATAGTATCTATATTGCACAACTCAAAAAAGGACCATTCATGCTGTGTACAAGTGAATGGTTCCCTCAGGAATCATATAAAGCAGCAGCCCTGGATCCAAGTGCAACTAGACATTCATTCAGAGTCAAGCTCTGAAAATTGAACCTGGGGACTGCTTTGAAGTGATAAGGAGACGCACCTCCTTTTTTGATAACCGAGATAACTGACAGTGATGATGTCCCAACAAAACTTCCTTTCTCTTTGAAGAGGGCTTCTTCTAGTCACTAACAGAAATATTACAACATAGCAAGCATGCAATAATATAATACAAAATATAAAGATGATAGAATAGTACCTGCTTTTATCCCAGCCCCTTGTTTTTACATTTAGTTTATCTTATAGGTATAAAGGGACCTATGACTTGCTTTCACAGGCTTTCATAGTGATAATCTGTCACTTTCATATGTTTGCAGATGAAGGAAGCATCATCATATGGCAACTCTTAGGAACCCCTCAGCTATTTTACAGGATTGTCGACCATACAGGCAGTTGGTGGACATTTGACCACTCAAGGTACCTAGTTTCAGCTGCTATAGAGTAACAGTATAATGTAGTAATTAAGAGCCTGGACACTGGAGCCTATCAGGTTCACATCTGACTTTACCACTTACTAGCTACATAAACTCAAGCCAGTTACTTAAACTGTGTCTCTCTTTCTTCATCTATATAATGCAGATAATAACGGGATTTTGTCAAGAGCCGTGAAGAGTCTTAGATTTTACCTTATGTGCAAGCTAACAACTTAACTTGCCACAGTTTCACATATACTGACAGAAGACACAAAACTTTTGGATCTGAGACAAGCAGATAGCCAAAGCGTCAACATTGCTGTGTCAGTTCCCCAAAACAAAGTTCCCAGTGGCACTGCAGGTTTGCCTACATGAATGCTTGCACACACTGAGAACTGTGCTACAGAAGAGGAATTCTGGGCCTGGAGAGGTTGCTGCTTTACAGCAGCCTGTAAGCAAGCCAACTCGTTGTCCCAGAGCTGGATATTACCTCATCTCCCAAGCACTGCAAACACAATCCTGAAAAGTGACTCAGGTAAAAAGCTCTCAGGGCCTTTCATTCTTGGCATTCTCAGTAGGATGGATAGCAGTGCAAGAGACCCATGGAGAACTAACTGTCTCCAACAGGTTGCTGAAAAGGTTGAATGAGTTAACATATGCAAGGTGCTAAGAAGAGTAACAACTCTGTAGAAGCATTAGTAGTAGTAGTAGTAGAAGCAGTAGTAGAAGTATTATAGTAGTAGTAGCGGTAGTATATGGATGTTAGCTGCCTGTTTCTTTAAAGTAGCCCCTCAATAATATATGTATATATCTAATATAAAATATACATTAGATATTAGGTACATATATACATTTGGATAGATATATCAGATAGATATAATAGATATACAATATATATTTTAGAAAGTTGCAGAAATACAAATGAAAATAAACTATTAAAATCTCCACCAATGCTACCATCAAGTTTTATCCATTTTGTTTTGCTTTTTGTTTTTCTATGCATATATATTTTTAATTTTTTCTTAAATTGATGTCCAAGTCCAGACACCATTTTTATCTTACTTTTTCCACTTTTTATGACATTGTGAGCATTTTTCATTCAGTAAATATTAGTCTAAAATTAATTAATTTTAATAATATTCCAATGTATGCATATATCATAAATTTTTTACTTATTCCCTTACTGTTGGACATTTTGGCTGTTTCTCATTTTCTGCTAGATGCTTAACTTCTACCACAAATGATTACGTTAAGTGGAATTCCAATTAGAAGCAACCCAAAACATAAAGTTACATAAATTTAATTCCTGGACTCTCAACTCTAAGTCTTTCCTTAATTGGCAAAAAACTTGTTCTTTTTCCTCAAACCACATGAAACTTAATATCTAATTTATCCCAAGTTCCCTCATATGAACTACACACTTCGCATTAATAGGGAGTCACTGTGGCAGTGAGTTTCGGCTAGGGCAGAATCTAACGTTATAATAGAAGCTTACTTAATTTAGGAAAACCTATTCTGGAAACTTTGTTATGATTCCCTATGGAAATATATCCCCTGTCTTTCACCCATTTTCTAACTGAAAAGTAAGCAATAAAAAAAGAAGCAAAAGAGGTATCAAAAAAGATCCATGCATAAAACTTCCGTATTTTACCCATACAAGAGCCCTCAAGGTCAACCTACTTTTATTCTACATCTAATTGTAAACTACTTCTCAGAAATTAACACTTATTGAATCCCTTAGTGTAGCAGGTACATATGTCAGATATGTTACATGCCTCATTATAGTCTCTGCAGATTGGGAAACATTAGAGGATCTATAAAACACTGGGAAACATATAGAAGATCTATAAAAGTAGAACTGAGCTCTAAAACCAAAATCATCTTAGCCCATTTAGTGCAGTGGCTTCTCTACAGGAACATCTAAAGAGAAACTTAGATTCATAAGTATTCCCTCAAGTTATTAAGAAAACATTCTATTGACGTTTATACCATGATAAAGACACTTGCATTCAAGATATATTTAACAAACATTTTTACTAATGTGCTTAAAACAGTTACCTTTAATTTTTTGAAAAATGTGTTTATGTGAATCCAATTGTTTTTTGACATTAAATATGTGGAACTTTTAGTCATTACTTTGCTGAATGGGCCACCTATATCATTTCTTCTTTCCATTTTGCTTTCATGTCATCTGATGATTAGTTTCCTTCTCTGGAACATTTACCATAATGGAAGACATAGCTTTAGCTAATCAAATAAAATGTAAAGAATAACAAGGAAGAATGAAAACATAAATCACAATGACATTCTAACCAGAGGATACAGAAATGGAAAAAAATGTGTGCTATGAAATGTTAACAAATATTTCCTTTGTTTATAAGCCAAATAGAATTGAACTAGCCATCCATAATTTTTGGAAAGAAAATCAAAATAATGGAATTTTGTTTATCTGATTGGTTTTGGGTCTTGTTTTTAGTGCTTTCTCTTCTGCTTTATCTCACTTTTCTTTAGTGCTTTAGTGCTACAACAGTTCTGTTAGCAAAAGCTCCCTGTTAATATAAAACAGCAATTAATTCAACCTTATTGTCCTTCAAATTTGTCAAGACAAAAGAAGTTTAACTTTTTTGGGGTTCTATTAAACTTCTATTTATCTAGTTCTTCCTATCAGAGGCAGTTAATTAAAATCAAACTAGTTTGTAATGGGGATCAAAGCAGAATAGCAGCTGTGAAAGGTGATACACAGTGACCAAACTGTGATGCAGAAGCTGAAGGGGCTTAGATAAGGTAAGGAGAGTCTAAATTCCTCCCAAAGAAGAGTAACTTTTCTTTCTAAAAGTCTTAAAACCACAGCAAGATGAAGAAGACAGACAGTGAGTGTGATGGCTAGAGAATAAGTCTCTAGGGGTCCCCTCACTTAAAAGAGGGAAGGCAGGAAAAGGATGCTGTTGGTGATGAATCAGTCAAGTCTTTGTGAGCAGGCCCCAGGAATCACCTTCCGCATGGTAGGTCCTGACAAACTATGGAGAGGGGCCAAGGAACAGTAGCAATGACAAGCTTAGAATGTCCTCTAAAGATCACTTAAAATCTAAAATTCTGATGGATTTAAATGCTATAATTTTTCCAGTTAAAGAAAATCTTTATCATAAATACCAATTTGCAAATAGAAAGTACAAATACCAAGACATGCACTCTTATCTGTTCTAGTATAAATAAAGAACCCTCTACTGTGCAGTTATATATGAGGAAAAAGTCCTTAGCTTTGATAAGTTACAGCTCACTCAATAGTAAGATCAAAGAGTAGCTTAATTGACTTTTTTTTTTTTTTTTTTTTTTTTAATTTATGTCTGTGCTGGGTCTTCGTTTCTATGCGAGGGCTTTCTCTAGTTGCGGCAAGTGGGGGCCACTCTTCGTCGCGGTGCGCGGGCCTCTCACTATCGCGGCCTCTCTTGTTGCGGAGCACAGGCTCCAGACGCGCAGGCTCAGTAACTGTGGCTCACGGGTCTAGTCGCTCCGCGACATGTGGGATCTTCCCAGACCAGGGCTCGAACCCGTGTCCCGTGCATTGGCAGGCAGATTCTCAACCACTGCGCCACCAGGGAAGCCCCTAATTGACTTTTTCAGCATACTATTCTAATGTTTAGTCAGGAAAAAACAAGTACCCTGAGAATCCCTGATTTGGTTTCAATGTATGACTTTCAATCTGGTTTTTCAATACAATCACTCAATTCTGTGACTACAGGTAACATTAAAATGATGTGGAAATGCTTTAAGAAAAAAATGGGATATGACTGAGCTCCTATGTGTCAGGCACTTTATAGAGGATATCTCATTTGACTCTCACAACAAATCAGAAAAGTTGAATAATTTATCCCTTGCAAGTTGATACAGCTTTCTGGGGGAGAAGGCAGGATCTGATTTTAAGATGGTCTGGCTTCATAGTTCATTTCCTGTTCATTACACCATACTACCTTCTATCATTTCCTTGTATAGGAAGGTGAAGGATTGACCCATAGATTATTTTCCCAAGTGAGCCAAAACTGCATTGTTATGATACAGAGACATTAAGAAGTACTTCAAAGGAAGTGAGAAAAGGCCCTATCCACTGAAAAGCTTTTTAGATATACTAAATATTTCCAAAATGCTGGGGCTTCCTCTACCAGTCAGCAGAGACCAGACACCAAAGAACTGATTGTACATATGATAAGGGATTCCCTGTCTTTCACCTTTATTTTCCCCATCCTAGCATGAAGAAACATTATACCATAGAAGACACCAACACCTCCCTCATTATCTTTCCTGCCAACATAGTCTTTAAAAAATGTATATATAGGATATTTAAAACATATAAAATGTGTGCAGAATAAAACAATATATAGCCAAGTACTCACATCCCAACTTAGCAAATAGCATTTAGTCACATCAGATTTTAAGACTAAGTATGATTAGAGGGAAAAAATTCAAAAGGAGGAGAGTTTCCTAATAAATTTTATTACGCATAGTGTGAGGGAAACCCATTAAAAAGTCAAGATATATTTCTGTCCCAAAGCACATTAAATAATTTATATGAAATGCTTAATATGTCTAAAAAATAAGTATGCATAATGGAAAATGTACAATAGAAGAATTAAGAGGGTTGCTTCTATGTAGAACTCAGTGGTATCAGAGATACAACTCTGAGATTCAAGGCTGTGCACAGTCAAAGCAGACAGCAGACACAATAACGTGTTAAATTACCCACATGATGGATGGCTTAATGAACCCCATTGTGTTGATCATACTTGGCATTAATCAAAGAACCATGAACAGATTCTCTTATTTTCTTAGTGCTTCTCTGATAAACCAATTTCATTTAACCTTGGACAGCAACTTTAATAGCTTCCACAGGACACCTGTTGATACCTTCCTGGGTATACAATGATTAAACCACAACCCAGGAAGTATGCCATGAATTTTCTTCATTTGAAATTAGAATTTTTATTCTTGACTATTTGTATAAAGTATGTTAAAAACACTGAGATATGTAAAGATTTTCATTTATCCATGCTCTATTTCAAAACATTAATTAATGTCATATTCATGAAAAAAAATAACACATTACCAAAACTTTGGTAGCTCTGAGAATTGATCCCTGATCACATGCCCCTCACTCCCTCACAATATAACTACCATTCTAAATTTATGCTTATTTCCATATATTATCTATACTTTTACTCCATTTGTATACATTCCTAAACAACATGTATCACAGCCTTTACATGTTTCCAAAACTAAATGCAAATGGTTTTATATAGTACAAACACTTCTGCAACTTTCTTTTTTTTAATGATCATATGTTTGTGAGATTCACCAAGATGTTGATATAGAAGGATCTGTAATAACATTTCAACTGCATGATTCCATTGTATCAATATATAACCTTTTTCCTATTGACAAACAGAATTGCTTTGCCATTATAAATAATGCTGTTCTAAATGTTTTTATACCTGCATTCATACATGAGAGCTTCCAGAGGCTACACTTAAAAGTGAGATTTCTGGGACTTCCCTGGTGGTGCCAGGGAAGAATCTGCCTGCCAATGCAGGGGACACGGCTTCGAGCCCTGGTCCAGGGAGATCCCACATGCCACAGACCAACTAAGCCTGTGCGCCACAACTACTGAGCCTGAGCTCTAGAGCCCGCGAGCCACAGCTACTGAGCCCGCGTGCCACAACTACTGAAGCCCGCACACCTAGAGCCCACACTCTGCAACAAGAGAAGCCACCACAATGAGAAGCCCGCACACCACCACAAAGAGTAGCTCCCGCTCACCGCAACTAGAGAAAGCCCACGCACAGCAACCAAGACCCAACGCAGCCAAAACTAAATTTATAAAAAATAAATGTATAAAAGTTACATGCAGGCTTCCCTGGTGGCGCAGTGGTTGAGAATCTGCCTGCTAATGCAGGGGACACGGGTTCGAGCCCTGGTCTGGGAAGATCCCACATGCCGCGGAGCAACTGGGCCCGTGAGACACAACTACTGATCCTGCACGTCTGGAGCCTGTGCTCTGCAACAAGAGAGGCCGCGATAGTGAGAGGCCCGCACACCGCGATGAAGAGTGGCCCCCACTCGCCGCAACTAGAGAAAGCCCTCGCACAGAAACGAAGACCCAACACAGCCAAAAATAAATAAATAATTAAAAAAAAAAAGTTACACGCAATTTAAAAAAAAAAAGGATGTTATGAGGGTTTAATGTTTGTTATGGACTGAACTGTGTCCCCTCAAAAATAAATAAATAAATAAAAGTGAGATTTCTGGATCAAAAGTTATGTGCATCTTCAACTAAACTAGATATTAAAACTGTTTTGGATGGAAGAAAGTTCAACAAATTCACAACCCCTCTCTCCTTTCACCTTTTTAAATAGATATTACCAAACATAAATTTCAACTACAGCAATGCTTGATTCTGGGTGAATCCTCATTCCATCAGACATTAAAAGAAGTTTGTTCTTTTATCCATAATTATGTTCCATCTCCTCAACCCAAGTAATTAAGTTAATCAGGCTGTAGTCCAAAGGGATTGCCAGTGATTAAATGTGGCCTTTCTTGGGATTGGATCAAGATGGTGGAGGGAAAGGACGTGGAATTCACCTCCTCCCATGAACACATCAAAAATACATTTATGTGTGGAACAATTCTCGAAGAAAACTAACTGGAAACTGGCCAAAAGCCTCCTTTACCAGCAAGACTGTAAGAAAGATATACACGTAATTGGGTAGGAAGGGAAGGAAAGTAAATGGGTCAGGACCTATGCCCCTGGGAAGGGACTCAGAGGAAAAGGGAGATTACACAGGTGGACATCTACCCAGAGGAGTGAGCGCATTGAGTCACAGATTGGGGACCTAGCCCTGGGGTCCAACATGGAGTAGACAAGCTCAATTGGCTGGTTGGAGGGCTGCTGGGACAAACAGAAGGCTGGGTGGAGAAGCCCGGATTCTGCTCCAGAGGACAGTGCATGCTGGCTAGCCCCTGAGACAGGGAAGAGAGAGGTCTACCCTAGTGGCTGCCTGGTTTTCCTCAACCACCTCTCCACATGCCCCAGCCCAAACTGAGCAAATGCTCCAGCCCCCTCACTCCTTGCCATAGTGCAGCACTGGATCTGGGATGGTCACGACTAGAGGAAAGACTCGACTTTGGAACACAGAAGTAACCCAGTCCCAGGGCAGAGCCCTGGGTGGGACAGCAGCAGCCATTGTTGATGCTTACTCAAGCAGCGCCTCAGGAGCTACCTAAATCTCCGACAGCAGCTGCTCCACCACAGCTGGCCTCCTGATACACACTGAGAGTCCACATGGGCCTCCACCAGCCCTGTAGAGCAGTTTCATGGCAAGGCAGTGGGCAGCAAAGATGGTGGGCAGTCATCAGATGTGACAGACAGAGGAGACTTGTGCCTGAGACTGTGTCTGGGCAGAGCCATGAACACATGCACAGGCAGCATATCAGACCTTTGTGTGCACACAGGCCCCACTTCCTCCAGCACTGCCCCCTCTGGGGCAAAGGTCAGAGTGTAGGGAGAGGAAAAAACACACACTTAAGGAACAGAGCCAGCTCAAGCATGACCCACATGGCTTCTGCTTTAGCAACTTGGGATCAGACCATGCCCCTGATAAGGCAGTGACAGCCACTGAGCAGAAAGGAAGTCCTTCCTCACACCCAGTGCCAGCTCTAGCCACTCCATCTCCAGCCCTAGCCCCTACCAAAGTGACAGCTGCCAGCACCATGAGGAAAACTGTGTCTTGCATCCACATCAAATCCAGCTCTCCCACTTTAGGCACTGGGCACATGCAGTCTGTATAGAGATGTTCCACATAACAACACCCCTTCAACACAGCAATAGGTAACTGCTTCACATAAATTCATAGAGTCAGAGAAAGTTAAGCAAAATGAAAAGGCATAGGAAGTGCTCTCAATTGAAAGAGCAAGATGAAATCCATGAAAATATAAAAATAAAACAGAAATAAGCAATTTACCAGATAAAGCATTCAAAACATTAGTAATAAAAATCTTAACTGGATTAAGGAAAACAATTGATCTAAACAGTGAACATTTTAACAAGGAACTAGAAAATATAAGAAAAAGACCCAATCAAAAATGAATAATTCAATAGCTGAAATAAAAAGGCACACTTAGCAGACTAAGTAATACAGAAGAACACATAAGTGATCTGGAAGATATAATAATAGAAATCACCAAATCAAACCCGCAGAAAGAAATCAAATTAAAAAATGAAAGCAATTAAGAGATCTCTGAGATAGCATTAAGCATTCCAACATTTGCATTATAGGTATTCCAGAAGGAGAAGAGAGAGAGAAGGGAATAGAAAATGTATATGAGGAAATTATGGCTGAAAATTTCCCAAACTTGAAGAAAGAAACAGATACGCAGGTACAGGAGGAACCACAGATGGTCCCAAAGAAGATGAACCCAAACAGTCCCACACTAAGATATATCATAATTAAAATAGCGAAAGTTAAAGAGAGAATTCTAAAGGCAGCAAGATAAAAAAACAAAGAGTTATATTCAAGGGAATCCCCATAAGGCTATCAACTAATTTCTCTGCAGAAACTTGGCAGGCCAGAAGGGAATGGCATGATATAATCAAAGTGTTAAAAGAAAAAAACCTTCAACCTACAATACTATAGCCAGCAATATTATCATTTAGAATAGAAGGAGAGATAAAGAACTTCTCAGACAAGCAAAAACTAAGAGTTCATCAATACTAAACTTACCCTAAAAAAATGTTGAAGGGTTTTCTGTAAATAGAAAAGAAGTAAGAAGCTAAAGGAAAAGGAAAACCCCACTGGGAAAGGCAAATATATACAACAGTACAGACTGATGATCAATCATTTAAATTAACCAGTAAATAGATCAAAAGACAAAAAAATTGTAAAATCATCTATAACTACAATAAACAGTTACGGAATAAGCATGACGATGAAAAATATGATATCATAAACAAAATGTGGGGAAGGAGAGTAAAAAAAAAAAGATCTTTTTGAATGTGTTTGAACTTAAATGACTACCAGTTTAAAACAAGACATATTTATAGGTTAACATATATGAACCCCATGGTAACCACAAACCAAAAACGTACAATAGATACACAAAAACTAAAAAGAAAAGAACACAAGCAAACAACTAAAGAAAATCATCAAACCACAAGGGAAGAAACAAAAGAAGAAATGAACAGAGAACTACAAAAACAACTATATTTCTATTATGCCATATAGAAAAAATAATAAAGTGGCAATAAGTATGTATTTATCAAGAATTACTTTAAATGTCAATAGACGAAATGTTCAAAATACACAGAGTGGCCAAATGGATAAAAAATACAAGACCCTTCAATATGCTTCCTACAAGAGACTCACTTCATGGAGAAAGACACACACAGACGGAAAGTTATGGGATATATCTGTTTCATGCAAACGGAAATAACAAGAAAGCAGGGGTAGTAATACTCATATCAGACAAAATAGACCTGAAAACAAAGGCTATAGCAAAAGACAAAGAAGGGCATTATACAATGATAAAGGAATCAATATAAGAAGAGGATATTACACTTGTTAACATATATGCACCCAATATAGGAGCACCTAAATATATAAAGCAAATACTAACAGACATAAAGGGAGAAACTGACAATAATACAATAATCATAGGGAATGTTAACACCACACTGACATCAAGGGACAGATCATCCAGACAGGAAATCAATAATACAACAGTGGTCATAAATAGCACAACAGTGGTCATAAACAGTTAAATTTAATTGATATCGACATGATATTCCATCCAAAAACAGCAAAATACCCTTTCTTTTCAAGTGTACGTGAAATGTTCTCCAGAACAGATCACATTCGAGGCCACAAAACAAGTCTCAAAATAAGAGGAGAAAAATTATATCAAGCATTTTTTCTGACCACAATGGCATGGAACTAGAAATCAATTAGAGAAAGAAAAATGGAAAAGAACAAACACATGGAGACTAAACAACATGATACTAGAAAACTAATGGGTCAACCTAGAAATCAAAAAGGAAATCAGAAAATACCTTGAGACAAATAAAAACGGAAACACAACATTCCAAAATCTATGGGATTCAGCAAAAGCAATTCTAAGAGGGAGGTTTATAGAGAAACAGGCCTTCCTCAAGAAACAAGAAAAATCTCTATAAAACAACCTAACATACCACCTAAAGGAATCAGAAGAAGAACAAACAAAGCCCAAAGTCAGCAGAAGGAGGGAAATAATAAAGATCAGAGAGGAAATAAATAAAATAGAGTTAAAAAAAAAAACCAGAAAAGATCAATGAAACCAAGAGCTGGTGTTTTTGAAAAGATAAACAAAACTGATAAACCTTTAGCCGGTCTCACCAAGAACAAAAGAGAGACGACCCAAATAGTACTGTGCATAGTACTGGCACAAAAACAGACACACAGGTCAATGCGACAGAATAGAGAACCAAAAATAAACCCACACACCTATGGCCGATTAATCTATGACAAAGGAGGCAAGAATATACAGAACGTACAATGGAGAAAAGACAGTCTCTTCAACAAGCAGAACTGGGAAAACTGGACAGCTGCATATAAAACAATGAGATTTGAAAATTTCCTCACACCATATACAAAAATAAACTCAGAATGGATTAAAGACCTAACAGTAAGACCTGAAATCATAAAACTCCTAGAAGAGAACATAGGCAGAACACTCTTTGACATAAGTCATAGCAGTAGTTTCTTGGATCTGTATCCAAAGGCAAGAGAAATAAAAGCAAAAAAAAAAAACAAATGGACCTAATTAAACTTAAAAGCTTTTGTATAGCAAAGGAAACCACTGACAAAATGAAAAGACAACCTAATGAATGGGAGAAAATATTTGCAAATGATTTGATCAACAAGGGATTGATATCCAAAATATATAAACAGCTCATACAACTCAATATCAAACAAACAAACAATCAAAACATGGGCAGAAGGCCTGAATAGCCACTTTTCCAAAAATGACATACAGATGGCTAACAGGGAAATGAAAAGATGCTCAACATCACTAATTATTAGAGAAGTGCACATTAAAACAACAATGAGATATCACCTCACACCTGTTAGAATGGCTATCATCAAAAAATCTACACATAACAAATGCTGGCGAGGATGTGGAGAAAAGGGAACCTTTGTACACTGTTGGTGGGAATGTAAATTGGTGTAGCCACTTAGGAAAACAGTATGGAGGTTTCTCAAAAAACTAAAAATAAAACTACCATGTGATCCAGTAATTCCACTCCTGGGTATATATTCGGAAAAAACGAAAACACTAAGTCAAAAAGATACATGCACCCGAATGTTCATAGCAGCACTATTTACAATAGCCAAGATAGGGAAGCAACCCAAATGCCATCAACAGACAAATGGATAAAGAAGATGTGATATGTATATATACAAAGGAATATTACTCAGCCATAAAAAAGAATGAAATTATGCTATTTGTAGCAACATGGATGGACCTAGAGAATATTATGCTTAGTGAAATTAGTCAGACAGAGAAAGACAAACACTGTATGATATCACTTATATGTGGCATCTAAAAAATACTACAAATGAGTGTATATACAAAACAGAAACAGACTTACAGATATAGAAAACAAACTAGTGGTTACCAAAGGGGAGAAGAAAAAAAGAGGGGAAAATGAGGAGTATGGGATTAAGAGATACAAACTACTATATATAAAACAGATAAGCAACAAGGATATATTGTATAGCACAGGAAATTATAGCTATTATCTTGTAATAACTTTTAATGGAGTATAGTCTATAAAAATACTGGATCACTATGTTGTACACCTGAAACCAATATAATATTGTAAGTCAACTATAGTTCAATTTTTTAAATGTGACCTTTCTTATCTTTGGTGTAGCCATTCTGAAAAATAAAGACCTCTTACCTCTTTCTGAGAGCAATTTGGCAATATCTATCAACAGTCTTTAAAACTGACTGGTCTTTGATTCAGAGGTATCTGGAAATTTAAGGACATATTCAGAGGTACACATGAAAACTTGTATGGTAAGATATTGACCTTAGTGTTAAATATGATGTCCATTGCAATGTTGTTGGTACAACAAGCAAATTATCTATCAGGTAGCAACTAAATAAATGGTTGTATATTCACATAACTGCACACTAAGCAGAAATTTAAAAGAATGAGGTAGAAGAAAATGAACTGATACATTATTGTTTCGGTTACTGTTTGCTACATAACAAACCACTCAAATACCAAGCAATTATTTACAATTTCTTAGGACACTGTGAATTGACTAAAGGTATTCTTCTGATCTTTCTGGTGTTGGTTGGGGCCATTCAAAGCATTGCATTCAGCTGGCAGGTGAACTGGAGCTAGAACATCCAAGAAGACCTCACTCACACAGCTGTCATTTGGTGTCGTTGTCACCTGGAACACCTCAGTTCCCTTCCATGAAACTTCTCTTCATCCAGAAGTCTACACCAGTTTCCTTACAGCATGGTAGCTGTGTTCCAAGAGGGAATGATCCAAGAGGACAAGCCCCACTGTGCAAGTTCTTATCAAGCTTCTTCTTGCATCAAGCTTGCTAATGTCCCACTGGCCAAAGCAAGACACATGGTCAAACCCAGACACAGTGTGGGAAAGGACTATACAAGGGTGTATAGAGTCCAGGAAGTATGATTCATTAGGCATCACCAGTGTAACGGTCTACCACAGTTATTAAGGGAACAAATGAAAAAGCAGAAGAGTAAAATAGGATAAACGTAGTTTTAAAAAAAAAAAAATTTTAACCATCATTTTCAAAATGCGTACATAGAATATATTGGGAAGAACACATAACAAGCAGTGTTTGAAACACTGGAGTGAAATTTGCATGGGAAGTGGTAGTCAGGAACAGACTTTTTAATGTTTGTGTTGCTTGAATTTTTTATAATAATCATATATTTTATAACTTTAAAACTATGAAAGAAAATGAGATTGTAGAATTACGTAAGTGAATATGTAATATATATCAAATGAAATATATCAACTGAAATAACATATCACCTGAAAAATGTTAATGGGATTATTTCAAGATAAAGGAATTGTGAGAAATTTGTTTCCCTTCATGGTTTTCTATATCATCCACACTTCGTGTGAGAAATACACATAGACTTTGACATTAGGAAAAAAAAAAAAATGAAGAGGAAAGAGAATGAACTCAAACCATTGGTCAAGTCTTTCTTATTCCTCATGCAAGTACTTCCAAATTACTGCAGCATTACTTTATCTATATTTTACATTACCAAAATGCTCATATGTCTAACAGTAATAAAATTTTCCCAGTGGCAAAGTGAAGACTATATGTGCTAATCTATTTTGCATCATGTTTTGCAATATAATAAGATCATGAAGCAACTGGAAATGGTTCCATGATTATGGGTTTTTCCAAATATGCATTTTGGATTTCCCAAACTCAAATCCATATTTGCTAACTTATGAGGCACTTTCTGATGAAGCACTTTCCCAATTGTTTACAGCTGTCATTATGTCTTAACCAGGCCATCAGTTCTATGATAGCAGGGAAAAGTGCATTCCTTTTCTTCACTGTTTTTTGAGAATAGATTATTGTCCCCTCACATTCAATTGTGATCTGATATTGTGTGTGATTTCATTAATTTTTTTAAGTGGCCATCATTAATATAATCTGGTCCCATGTAACTGAAGGTACAGTACTCTATGTGATGGAAGAAGTGAAGAACATTCCCCCCCTACTTTTTTTAATAAGGAGAGTTTTTTAAAAATTAAACATATATTAAAATATATGCTTTAAAATATATTAATCATAGGGCTTCCCTGGTGGCGCAGTGGTTGAGAGTCTGCCCTCCAATGCAGGGGACACGGGTTCCAGCCCTGGTCTGGGAAGATCCCACATGCTGCGGAGCAACTAGGCCCGTGAGCCCCAATTACTGAGCCTGCACATCTGGAGCCTGTGCTCCGCAACAAGAGAGGCCGCGATAATGAGAGGCCTGCGCACCGCGATGAAGAGTGGCCCCCACTTGCCGCAAGTAGAGAAAGCCCTCACACAGAAACGAAGACCCAACACAGCCATAAATAAATAAATTTAAAAATTAAAAAATAAAAAAAATAAAATATATTAATCATAATTCATGGAAACCTAGTTAAATTTAACTGTTTATTATTATTTACACAAAACATTTTTAGATATTATTTATGAATACATAACACATGCAGTGAAAATGATAAACTATATTCACAACATATTCGTGATAATGGCTCTTGCTGGGATTGAGGGAGTACAAAGGGTTAGGGATGGAGGTTTTTTTTAGCTGTATCTATAATTTTTTCATAAAAAAAGATTATGAGCTGAAAGAATTGTTAGATCTGGGTGATAGAAAAATAAGCATCTGTTATATTATCTTCTGTATGTTGAAGTATTTTGTAATTAAAACATTTTTAATTAGAAAAATAAAAAGAAATTAAGTGCAGCTGGTGCCATCATCAGGATGGCTACGACAGAGTCATGCACAACTAATGAGGTGATTCCTGAAATAAACCAGGCCCAGAAAAGAATCAGATGCTCAATAACCCAGTCATGCCAGGGTTATTTTTAGGCCAAGAATTTGATCCAAGACATGTATACAACAGGACTACACTTTCCTTAATATACTGTCTCTGGGGCAAAAATTAAGGGCCCAGTTTTGGCAGTGTGTGCTGGCTTTTTTTTGGCTCTTGTTGGAGATAGAACAGGTCTAAATCCAACTCTCTCTCCTGCTTTTGGGACTAGAGCCTGACCAGAGGGGAGCTTCATTAGAATCCAGACAAATCTCCAGGCCCTGGACTTTGCTTGACAAAGACCAAGTATCAAGAGGTAGTTTCTCCCTATGGCCAGAGCTGACCTTTCGCAAAGATGGGGAAGAAATACCAGCTGAAGATTTGAAGGAGAGGTCTATAAGAGTTTACATTCCAGCAAGTGCAGGAATTGCAACTTACATAAAATTACCACAGAGAACATGGTCACCATTCCTCTAACCAAGTTTTCCAGATTCCCAAATCAACTATTTCTATTGGATTGATGTCCAAATCTGGTAAATAATTAAGATTTCCAGTCACTTTTTGAATATAACAAATGGAGTCCCTGCTTCCATTCCCCCACCTCCATGCCTAATACTCCCTTTTGAAACTTTAGCAGTATGGCCCTGTCCTGTGTGGGGATGGGATGGGGGAGGGATGGTTCGTGTGTGCAGGGTCTGTGTATGTGATGTCTGCATGTGGTGTATACATAGTGTCTGTGTTTTGTGTTTGTGTGTTCTGTGTATGTAAGCTCCCAAGTGGTTCTGATGCATTCTGTCCTTGGGCCCTGGATTGGAAAATTACTTCATTTAGATTAAATTATTTATTACTGACTCAATTTGGAGATTTACCCCACAAGCATCCTTCCTTATTAATGCAGCAAGGCACCATTTTCTATAGCTACAGATGGTGTCTGGACCGAGCAGGTGAGCTGGGAAATTGATTCTACTAAGAGGATGGTACGCAGTTTCTGCATTTTAGAGTAGAAACACTGGTCTTGGTTCTTGGGGCCAACTCTCTAAAATGTCTAGAAAGGATTACCATGTTAAGTCTTTCACTTGTAAGAATGTACATTTTGTGAGAACAGGGGATGTATCTGTTAATTACCACTGTATCCCAAATACTTGGTAGAGTGTCTGGCACATAGTATATACTCAACAAATATTTGTTCAATGAACAAAAGACAAGGAATGGAGAGGTAGACTTTGTTCTCAGGAAAGCCCAGTAATAATGGAGTATCTAAATGCATATGTTTCAGACTAAATCCTTAATCCATCTGTGCCATGATATAAAAGGCAGTCTTCATTTGAGGCCAAATGGCAATGACAATTATGGAACTGTTTGTTCTAGTTCATTTGTTTGTCTATGTGTTGATGTTTTCCTTCCTCTGTATTAGGCTAAAGGCAGAAAAGTTTGGAACACTGATGTAGCCCTGACAAGAAGGGAAAGAAGAGGAAATCTGAAGGGCACTCTCCCTTTTGGGGAAGATAACCTGCCCTCTGGCAACCCGCAGGGCCTCAGGAGAAGCACAGCCAGGAGGGGGCACTCTCTAAGAAGCCTGACCTACAGCAGAGACTGAGTCAGTGTTAAGTTTTTGTCTGCATTGTAATACCCTGGGTGTCCTTAAGCTTTAATGAAAGCTATGTTAAAACCACAGGCCAATGTCAGTTGGGAGTTGAGAATTAAGGTCTGAGAACGGGGAGCTGCAGCAGCATGGAGGGGCTATTAGGTGGCAGCAGGATGCAGAGAGCAAGAGTCCAGAGCCATCACTGGAAGTCGTCCTGGCAAGCACAAATCTCAGTGGATTTGAGAAACAAGTATTTCCTGAAGCACTTAATGAACACTGGTAGAAAGAATGCAAAATAAGATGAGAGCTTTGGACAGGAATTTGGAAAGAGGTCTTGCTATAAATATTTGTGGCCTTAAAGGGAAAGGTGTCTTCTCCAGGCTGGAAAAGTTGAATTTTAGAGTGAACCCAGTGGTTGATATGAGGACCTAAACCTACTCTGCTTATTAGATTAATACTCTGAAATAGTATGTTAGTGTTCAATGATTCAATAAGCATTCAAGTGTTTGCTAGGAGCAAAATACTGTACTAGGTGAAAAGGGATAAAGACAAATGTGCTTATGTACATTTCTCTATGTACATATGCAGACATTCTAGACATATACTAAATATATATAGACACATATGCAAACATATACACAAACATACATAAATGAAATCATAACAAACACATCATTTTTAGAGCTCTGATTCACCATTATTAATGGCTGTATTACCATATCATAGTAATGTTTCCTTAATCATTCAGTCATTTAAGGGATATTTATTGAATGCCTATAAATCAGTTAGAATTTATTCAGCTGCAAGTAACAGAAAATCTCATATTGCAAGATCAGGATTGCCCAAAAATGACTAGAAGCTCACTCTAGAGAACAAAGTATCTGAGACTGGGGATCCCCTTTCTCTCAGCAGGAAGGGCTGCACCCCAGCTTGGCCCCCCACAGGACTCATGGCTTCCTTCATCTTATGAACCTCAAGGCAGCTCTGTTCCCAGAAGACTCATGTGTCACCTGACACCCCCAAAGTTAAGCAGCTTATGTACTGCCCCACAGACAAGGCTGTTCTCAATGCTTGCACTCTAAGGAAAGGAAGAGTGTAGACCTACACTGCATGTTCCAGAGATTGCCAGGCCCCTGAATGTTTCCCAGTATGATGACGGGAAGATGGGAGACTGGTCCTTCTCTTCCCTTGCCAAGATTGGGTGTGTGAGGGTGATTGCTGGCATTGGTTAAGTGGCTAGACTATATCAGGGCCAATATTTCTGCTATTTTCTTGGCCGTTTGCTTTTTGTCTCATGGTCCCAAGATATCTGCTATTTGCTATCTTGATTTTTAATTTTTAAAATGTAGATATATGGTGCATGGACCTCAAGCTGTAGTCTTGTTGTGGACCCTGCAAAGGTTAAGGACAAGGCTGTTTGTCTCTATCCCCTACACTGAAATAACTCATCAAGGCGAACAATGATTTCCACATTGCTTAACTGAATAATTTATAGTCCTCATTCCCTCCGACCAGTAAAATTTGACATAGTTTATCTCTCCCTGATTTTTAAAATACTTTTTTCACCTGGTTTCTAGGATACAAATCTTCTTGAATCTTCTCTTTCCTCACTGGCCACTTCTTTCCAATCTCCTTTGGGGACCCCTCCTAATCTTCTCAGGTTCTAAATGCTGGAGAACCCAAAGATTCACTCCCTAAGAACTTTTCCCATTCTTTGTGAGATTTCATTCAGTTTCATGGCTTGTTTCAATGACAATTTTAAATTCTGTTCTCAAGTTCTTGAACCCCAGATTTATTTATCCATCTGTCTCTTGACTTCCCAGTTGATATTTTAATAACCATCTCAAACTTAACATGACTAAAACCAAACTCCTTATTCCTCAAATCCTTCCTTCAAAACCCTGCTCCTCCACAGACATTCCCATTTCATTGGCAATATTTTTCTTGAGTTAATCAAGGCAGAAATCTGTAGTTATCCTTGATTCCTCTTTTACTCTCTCCCGTTCAATCCACTAAGAAATGCTCTTGGCTCTATCTGTAAAATAAATTCAGGATCTGTTACAACCTCAAGTGATACCTGGTCTAAGTTTTCATCATTGCTCACCTGATTATTAGAAGAGCCTCCTAACTATATTTTCTGCTTCAGTTCTTGTTCCCTATAGTCTATTCTCAACACAGTGCCCAAAACACTTTTAAACATGTCAGATCATGAGCAAAAGGCAAAGTTCTCAAAATAGCCTAAAATTGTTACATAATCATGCCTTCAATTCTTATCATGCTCTTATCCAGCCTACTTGCTGTTCCTTCTAAAACAGAAGATTTAAAGAGCTAGAAACTATCTATGAAGATAGTTCAAGTTCAGTGGTTCCTAATATCTTGCTACACATTTCACTAATTGTAATATTTTGCCATGTACTCTTAGTCAAGTATATCAAATGCAGCCCCTTCCTCCTGCCACATTCATTTTATTTGTATTTATAGAATTTTAAGTATTAGGACCCTGGCAAAGTTTTCAATTCCAAAAGGGTTTCTTCCATTCAAGAAACAGGTTAGCATTATTGCTATTAATACTTCATGAATCCCTGCTGCCAATAAGAGCATGCTTAATGAGATGTATTTACTTTATATATCAGCTATCTATCTAGATAGACATACTTTTGTATATTTGTATATATATAAAACAGTATCAAATATATATAATTATAATTATATAATTATACATATTTGCTGACCTTAAGGAATTAAAATTTATGTGGGGAGTTTAAATTTGGGAATATAAACAGCTTGGTCTATTGGTTATTGACTTAAAATCCACGTAATTTATTCCTCCTAACTACATAAGAAGGATATGCCTATCGATATGCTTATTTCCTAATTCAATGTGAAAGCATAGTGTGACCAAATTAAGGTAAAAACTCTTCTCCATTTGGAAGCACAGTTCTGTCTTTTTAACTCTGTGTGCACATTGTTCTTAATTTCCTAGGCTTTTTACTGTCTTTTCACTACTAGAAGGCATGGTTTTGATCTAGAAACTATAGGCAAAATTATTTACAAAGTATTTATTAAAATAAACTGAAAGAGAAGTATAAGAGTATCACTGAAGTCCTAAATATACATTTACTAGGTATTTTATAAATAGTATCTCATTTAGTTCTTAGAATATTCTTAGAATAACTCAGTTATGTATTACTGTTCTCATTTTACAGAGGAGGAAACTGAGGTTCAAAAAGATTAAATAATTGACATAAAGTCAAAACAACAGGCAGGTCTGTCTGATTCCACAACTAGGCTATTTCTACTGTATCACACCATTTCCTCGTAAAAGTGATGGCTAAATAACAAATTCCAGTATCTCCAGACAATTTTCTATCAAGAAATTCAACATTAAAATGCCCCATTAATTCTTTCTGCACCAAATCCTATTCATTTTTGTCTTTCCTTAGTTGTTTTTTTCATAAAGATAAAGGAGACCAAGCCGAATCTCCAAAATTCCTACTTTATATGGGAAATTATGTCTTGTTTTTCTTTTCTGCAGACCAAATATTTATGCCAATACTTATCAACTGTTCATAGCATTTAAATTCATATTTTTAAATTTGCTGTTGATTCTCATCATATTTCTAAAACCTTCAAGTCATGGCCTTTAAGTCCTGCCTTTAACTTACTAATTGAATAATACTAACCAACCAACACTTAATATTTAAGTATCTAATTCTAATTTACATCACTCTTCTCTGGTACTGCCTGCAAAGAAGGCTTCCAGTAGATTCCCACCCCCAAAAAACCTCCTGATTGACCTACTAGGATGCTAACATGTAGAGATTCGATCTTTACTTTTTTTTCATTTACCCGCATTAAAATTCTCATATCCCAAGGAGAGGGTCTATACTGAGCTAACACAACAGTAGAACAATCTTTCAGATTCTTTCTAAACTGTTAGCCAGGCACTATAGGGCTCAGGAAGAAGAAAGAAGTTGCCTTAAAGGGTCAGTGAAAGGACACCAAAAACGAAGTTCCCTTACATCACAATTTTGCTTCATTTCCCCTTTACTGCCCAATAGCCTTGGAAATGGATCTCAGTGGTGGTGTTATGATCCCTTTACCCTCCACCGTGGCTTTACTCACGCATAAAGAGCGTTCCAACTTCTTGAAAAAAAAATCTTGCAACCGAATTTAGTTGCCCAACAGCATATGAGTCTGAATCATTTTCCCATCTCTGACACAAGTAATCTGGCATTATTACTTATTGCCAAAACTTTGCAATCAAAAGTCATTTAACCACAGGGCATTTAGTATCCAACAACCACACCCTAGGCCCACACTCTAAACAGCTTCAGGGGGATCCTGGAGCTTCCCAAAAAGGAGCTGTGGGAGTGGGTGATCACTGTGGTGTGACAGAAAGATCACTAGCCTCAAAGTCAAAAAACCCTGAGTTCGAATCACAGCTCTGCCATTTACCATCTCTCTGGCTTGGGGCAAGTCACTTAACCTCTCTGAACTTTGGATGCTTCATCTAAAACCTGGACATAATATGGTCCACTTCACAGGGCTTTTTCCAAGAATGACATGTAAGAACACTTAGCAGAAGGAACTCTAACAAAAAGAAGGCACTCCATAAAAGTGTTTATTTTTAAGTTAGTCTGTTTTTCCTCTGTGGTCACGGGATGAAAAGCTTTGAATAATTTAGAGTTAACTCCTTTCCCCTAACAATCCCCCAGCATTCTGGAGCCTGAAACCCATATTTACATATACGTGCCTGAGAAGTTATAGTCGTCAAACACCAAATGCTTAATTTCAAGAGAACAAAACAATGTTTACCTCTAAAACCACATATTATAACAAAGAAATTCTAAAATTCCTCAATTCAAAATCAATTTTTATTAATTATTTTGATGGTACTTATTTACAGTATAAATGCCCCAACAGAAATAACACATTAACCTTATAAGTTATTTACATTTCAGTAGGAATGACTTTCTGAGGTAATATTTTATGAGACCAAACATGTCCAAGAAGGAAATAACATGCAAGTAAGGTCTCTTCCTGGCTCCTCCAAGAAAAGGACCCATGTAGGAAGGTAACTGGAGGCTGTGAGGCTCAACTTCTCCTGCTCTATGATTTTGCATCGCACATAACTCTATGAAGAGGTAGCAGAATTCCTAATCAGGAACAAAGCCCTGAACTCAGAGATAACCTTCCAGGACAGACAGAGCCTTCCTAGTCCTATACAGAAAGCTTTATACTCGGGTTGCCAGCTTTAGCAGATGAAAATACAGGACACCCAGTGAAATCTGAATTTCAGATAAACACCATTTTTAAAAAATTAAAATGGAACATAATTATATTTCTTAGTATACTTATTCATTGTTTTTCTGAAATTCAGATTTCACTGGGTATCCCGTATTTTATCAGGCAACCCTATTTTATATCCTTGAAAGGCCTAGGAACAGTAGAATCCTCAAACTTTTCCAGAACTCGGCTACTGAATAACAGAAATATGTGGTAGCCAACACTGTCACTGTGAAGGAAAGGTTGTAGGATGAAGTTTTCTTTCTGTGGAGAGAGAGGCACCTTTTGGGTCTTTCCTTCTCTGAAATGGATGATACACCGAAGCTGTGTTTCCTTATTCTTTCGTCTTACTGGGCAGCAACCATATTCCAGCACTGTGCTCATCCTGGGAAAACATTATTGAGCTAGACAAACACCATATGTACCCTAATGAAGCTCTCAGCCCATTGGAGACTTAGGCACTAAACAGCAATCCTCACATTTAACATGACAATTACAACAGTTTCAAGTGCTATAAGCTATCAAAATGTGTGACTTAAGCTGATTCATTGATCTCATTCTATGTATGTGACTCTGTACTAGGTAATGTCAGGCATATAAAGAAGAGTGTAGATGGATAAGCCAAGATTACTTTTTTCTCTCCTTGAAGTTCACATGTTCTATTCATAATAGAAGTGTAACATTCATAAAATGATCCTCTCTTTACTAAATCTGCATGATAGAGGAAACATGCATTACAAGCCATTTTTGTGACTTTTATTACTAATAAAAGGGTGAAATATCCTTATTGGTATCTAAAACAAATGACTACAGCTGTGTCACAACTAATATTAATGTACTAGATTAAATCTCTGAAAAAAAATTAAGAATTTGGCAAAGACTTTTTTTCATTCATCTATGACCCATGGTATATTGTAACCGAGAAAAACACACAGGTTCTTCTCACTTTAAAAAACGCACGATAGTAACTCTAGGATTAATATAGTTCAAAGAATGAAGGCAACTTTATGAAAATTCAATCTGTGTTTTAAAAATTCTTCATCAATCATGCCAAAGCAGACTTAATGACAAAACATTGTTCTGCAGCCAACCGCCTTTTATACAAGGGCATGAAAGTTAACAAAGGCAAACTTCGTCCTTTCCCCAGGTTCCACTGTTTCCATCCTTTCTCCCCTTGGTATTAGTCTCCTTACTCATTTCTACCCATTTCGGAAGACTTGTTGTTCTCCTTACTTTCCCTGTCCCTCTCCTACTTAAACAAAACAACACAAAACAAAGTATGAAAAGTTCTGATGAACAATTATAGCTACATATTGATTAGTGATTACACTTTAATGACTGATTAGTGATTACTCTTTAATTAAAAATGCATTCGAACCAATGAGCTATCTCACTGAGGACTTTACTTTTTCAAGTTGTTAAAGGAAAAACCGTGTTCTACTTAAATCTGTCCTTTCAATACCAAAGGATACTAATTAAACTTTGCCACCACCTGAAATGGCCAAAGAGTTTCCATCCTGGGGCAATTCTGAATTTCCTTTTCTTCAAGTTAGGCCTCTCTTAGCTAATTGCACTACTTGGCCAGCCTATCACTATGTCAATGATCCAGAAATCATTCTTGAACACTACCTCTCTCTTCTTCTTCATTTTTTCTATCTATCCCTGAGTAATAAAACTCCCCAAAATTTAGTGCCTGAAAGCAACAAAGATCTATGATTTCTCATGACTCTGTGGGTTGGCTGGCAGTTCCTTTGCTGATTTCTTCTGAACTCACTCATGAAGCTGCTTTCAGCAGAAAGTTCAGTTACAATGTTCCTCACTCTGGCAGATAATACTGGCTATTGGCTGGAGTGCCCAGGATCTCCTCGGCCTCTGATCTTCACATCTGCTACACTGGCTTCCCAACATGGCCATCTCTGGGAGCATTCCATAGGTCAAAAGCAGAAGCTTCAAGCTCAGAAGTCGCATAACATCATTCCAACACATGTTTTATTTTTCTTCATGGCACTTAATATCACATGATATGATGTGATCATATATATTAGAGGACTGCTTTATTTTTGTCTCTCTCAATAGAATGTAAATTTGTGAGAGCAGAGGCTGTCTTTTTATTTACTTCAGTATCTCCAGCACCTATAACAGTGTCTGGCACAGAATAGGAGTTCTATGAATAACTACTGAATGAATGTAAGAATATACCTTCTTCTTCCTTAGTCACCAGGTCCTGCCAATTCAGTATTCTAAGCAGCCAATTACCAGATTTCCATCAACTCCCACGGGGACACTGTGATAGCCTCCTAACCCATGTTCTTTGTCAGGTTCCTCCCCACCTCCAGCCTACCCTCCTATAAACCTGAGGGTTGTTTCTGAAGAAGAGGTTTGATCATAGCATTTCTCGGCTTCAGAACTTCAGTGGCTGCCTTGCTGCCAATACAATAAAGTCTCATACACTTACTGTGGAATTCAGAACCTTCATGACATGATCTGAATAGCCCTTTCCTGCCTCTGTTCCTCATCAACTAACCTCACACTCCCAAACCACAGATCTTGCTTCTAATGTGCACTGACCTCTCTCCTATTTTCTGTTCATTGAGTGCTCCAAGCTCTTTATTGTAACTTGCACCTCACCTTTGCTGGCTGACAAATTCCTTCTCATCTTCAAGATCCAGCAATTTCATTACCTCTCCAGTGGAAACTTGCCCAACATTCCATTTACTCTGGGTTTCCTCAGAATTCTGAACCGAGGTAAATAACTGTTTTATTATAATTGTTTCCTTATAAGTCTGTCTCTCCTCCTCAACAAACCATTATCTCCTTGTGTTTTTTCTTTTGTTTTTTAAAATTTCTATACTACATGCAAATTAGGGCTTGGTACAAACTATGTATTAAATAAATGTTGGTTGAATGAATACTCCCAAAGATAGATTTGGGAAGGATCAAGATTAATGACTCAGTGAAGCTCACTACATCCCAGGATAATTCCAGACTCAAGACCACACTGGACTCAGGCATCATGAACAAAGAGAGATGGAGAGATAACATACCCTGAGGCTTTTGTTATTTGGTTTAAATCTTCAGGCTTCTTCTATTCTGGCAACCTCATCAGAAGTCTAATTCACAAACACTAACTACAAAGAATGTGATTTGTTATAAACCCATATGGATAGGTAATTGCAGGGAAATCAGAGAGGCTGGTGTTCCTACTTACTTCATAGGACATGGCAGGGTAATGAACTTGAAATGCCTGAAAGTGGGAACTGTGGCCGGTGATTAATTGATCCTGTATCTGCTCAGCCTCACATTGTCTCCGCAACTGTTGGAAACAAGAGACTCCTAGAGTAAATAAACAATTTTTCCCCAGAAATATTTCCCCTAGTCAAGGATGATCAAATCCCTGAATAAGCAGTATATAGTTTTTTGCTCAGTGAAATACCGAAGCTTTCTTCTTCTGCACTGATTTTGAGCATGTTTTTAGAAATGTAAAAACTAGCACTGACATTGTTTAGTTCTCACCACACAATAACTTTTCTTATAACCCCATCATGACATTTTTAGTAGAGAGTGAGTCAAATATCCTGACCACCTACTCTGTGACATTTCCAGCAAGAGGTAGAAGCCTGCCCTATGTAAGGTACACCAGCTGGTGGACCTAAAGAAAGGCACTCCTACTGGTGATATTTCTGTCATATCCCATATCTCAAGGCCTTCTGTTAGCAGGAAAGCTGAGTACAGATCATTCTACCCTTGAATTTTTTTCAGTCAAGGATGATCAGCTCCCAAGAGAGCAGTTTGTGTATTTTTGCTCAATGAAATATTGAAACTTTTTTCTTGTACACTAATGTTAAGAACTTTTTTGGAAACATATCAACTAGTATTGACCTTGTAAGTACTGAGTTCCTTTTTAGCTCTAATTTCATCTCCAGATATAAAAGAAGGAACATTCTTTCTATATTTCTTCAACAAGCATGTGATTAAACATAGTAAGTTAAATATTTTTTGTTTTTCTAAAGAAAATGTAATCAGCATGTCCTTTTGCATTTATTGATCATAGTCATGAACATAAAAATGTTCAGAATAATACTGAGTGATGCCAGTAAGGTCTCTTCTGCTCTAAAATTATACTACTTCTCCTCCTCCTGGGCTGACAATTTTGGTGACTAACAATACCACCATTATCTGCAGATGTGATGTGGGCACACTGCTAATCTGTCCTTATTGCTTTAGCCCTGATATGGCAGATATGAGGCTCATGTACAGTCATGTCCTCCTTCTGAATTCATAGAAGGACAGTGTGGATACAAGTCCCCAGAGGCTGGTGTCAGGTGCCAAAGAGAAAAATGGAACAGGTAGCCCAATCCAGCAATGATTTAAACATTAATCATTTTGATGTGTTTTTCTAACATGAATTACATATTAGCATAATTCTTAAGTACTATATATTGTACATAGCTTTAACATTTTTATAACAATCCAGCATCAGTCATTATTATGAACATGAACTACTGTAGGATCCATTGAGTTATGAAAGCTATTGAAGTGTACACAATGACATGTATTTGGGCCTGAGAATGAAACAAAAATTGACCAGGCATTTTGCATGTCATTTCAATTAATCCCTACAACCACTCCACAAGTTAGATTATACTATTTTCATTTTACACATGATAACACAGACATAGAGATTTTAAATAGCTTGCCTAGGGTTATAATTCTAATCAATAGGTGGTAAGTGGAGATTTTACATGCAGGACTCTTTGTCAAAAAAAGCCACACTCTCGATCACGATGGTGGCGTGGGAAGACGCGGAGTTCGCATCTCCCCACAACTAGGGGACCTGCTGGACACTGGTGGGGGACCTCGAAGTACAAGGAGATGGGAGGAACCCCCAAGTGAACCAGTAGGACATGAGGGACTGAGGGGGGAAGAGAAGTGGAGGCCGGACAGGACCAGCGCCCCTGAGGGGTGGCTGAGATGGGGGAGGGGTTCCCACGCTTGGAGGGACCCTCAGGGGCTCAGATCAGTGGGGAGCCCGCTGAGCGTTTCCCCTGCCTAATCGGACGGGGAAGTCTGCCCTGCTCTCCGGCCGGGTCCTACGCCCTCAGAGGCCCCCTCGGGGCCGCGTTGGTCCTGGGGACGTAGGAGGAAGGCTGGGACAGAACAGGAGAGGCAGGTGGGAGGGGCCCTCCGGGACCGGAGGAGCAGGAGAGGAGCAGAGGGCATTTGCCCCGCCCACTCGAGCCCGGGAAGCCTGCTGGGCTCCCAGGTGGGGTCCCCCGCCCTCTGAGACCAGAGGCGTGCCTGGGCCCCTTCTGTTCCCTTCTGTTCCCTGTTTCCCACCGCCCAAACCCCACTCCTGCTTAGGCTCCGCCCTCCACAGCCAAGGCCTTTTCCACCTTTTTTTTTTTCTTCTCTTTTTTACCATTGTGGTTCTGTTTTACCTTCTGGTATTGTTTCATCTATATTTTTATTTTTATATTCTTTCTGACATACCTGTTAGTTTCCTAGTCTAATTTTATTTTTTACTCTTTGTTATTGTTCATTTTCTTTCTTGCCACCAGAGCAGCTTGCAGGATCTTGGTTCACAAGCTGGGGGTCAGGCCAAATCTCCTGCAGTGGGAGTTCTGAGTCCGAACCACTGGACTAACAGAGAATCTCAGACCCCAGGGAATATTCATCGGAACAACGTCTCCCGGAGGTCCTCATCTTGGCACCAAGACCGAGCTCTACCCAACAGCCTACAAACTCCAGTGTTGGAAGCCTCAGGCCAAACAACCAGTAAGACAGGTACACAATCCCACCCATCAAAAAAAAAAAAGTGAGATGACAAAAAAATATGTCACAGATGAAGGACCAAGGTAAAAAACTATAAGACCAAATAAATGAAGAGGAAATAAAGATCAGAGCAGAAATAACTGAAATAGAAATGAAGAAAACAATACGAAAGATAAATAAAACTAAAAGCTGGTTCTTTGAGAAGATAAACAAAATTGATAAACCCTTAGCCAGACTCATCAAGAAAAAAAGGAAGAGGTCACAAATCAATAAAATTAGAAATGAAAAAGGAGAAATCACAACTGACACCGCAGAAATACAAAGGATTATAAGAGACTACTATAAACAACTATATGCCAATAAAATGGACAACCACGAAGAAATGGACAAATTCTTGGAAAGGTACAATTTTCCAAGACTGAACCAGGAAGAATTAGAAAATATAAACAGACCTATCACAAGTAATGAAATTGAAACTGTAATTAAAAATCTTTCAACAAACAAAAGCCCAGGACCAGGTGACTTCACCGGCAAAATCTATCAAACATTTAGAGAAGAGCTAACACCAATCCTTCTCAAACTCTTCCAAAAAACTGCAGAGGGAGGAACACTCCCAAATCCATTCTACAAAGCCACCATCACCCTGATACCAAAACCAGAAAAAGATATCACAAAAAAAGAAAATTAGAGACCAATATCACTGATGAACATAGATGCAAAAATCCTCAACAAAATACTAGCAAACAGAATCCAACAGCACATTAAAAGGATCATACACCATGATCAAGTGGGATTTATCCCAGGGATGCAAGGATTCTTCAATATACGCAAATCAATCAATGTGATACACCACATTAACAAAGTGAAGAATAAAAACCATACGATCATCTCAATAGAAAGTTCCCTCATACCCCATTGTAGGCAACACTCTCGCCACCCCTAACCATTGGCAACTACTGCTCTGTTTTCTGTCCTATAGTTTTGCCTTTTCCAAAATATCATATTAATGGTCCATATAATATGTAGCCTTTTGAATTTGGCTTTTTTCACTCAGGTCAATATGTGCATCAGCAGTTTGTTCCTTTTTATTGCTGAGTTGTATTCCATTGCATGAATATACCACAGTCTATACATTCACCAGTTGAAGGACATCTGGATTGTTTCCAGTGTTTGATGATTATGAATAAAACTGCCGTAAATATCTGTGTACAAGTTTAGAATGCACATATATTTTCATGTCTCCTGAGTAAAAACATCTAGTACTGGGATAGCTGAGTCATAGAAGTGTATGCTTAATTTTTTTTTAACATCTTTATTGGAGTATAATTGCTTTACAATGTTGTGTTAGTTTCCACTGTATAACAAAGTGAATCAGCTGTATGTATACACATATCCCCATATCCCCTCCCTCTTGCGTCTCCCTCCCACCCTCCCTATCCCACCCTTCTAGGTGGTCACAAAGCACCGAGCTGATTTCCCTGTGCTATGCAGCTGTCCCACTAGCTATCTGTTTTACATTTGGTAGTGTATATATGTCAGTGCTACTCTCTCACTTCGTCCCAGCTTACCCTTCCCTCTCCCCATGTTGTCAAGTCCATTCTCTACGTCTGCGTCTTTATTCCTGTCCTGCCCACTATGGAGAACAGTTTGGAGGTTCCTTAAAAAACTAAAAATAGAACTACCATATGACCCAACAATCCCACTACTGGGCATATACCCTAAGAAAACCATAATTCAAAAAGAGACATGTACCACAATGTTCACTGCAGCACTATTTACAATAGCCAGGACATGGAAGCAACCTAAGTGTCCATCGACAGATGAATGGATAAAGAAGATGTGGCACATATATACAATGGAATATTACTCAGCCATAAAAAGAAATGAAATTGAGTTATTTGTAGTGAGGTGGATGGACCTAGAGTCTGTCATACAGAGTGAAGCAAGTCAGAAAGAGAAAAACAAATACCGCATGCAAACGCATATATATGGAATCTAAAAAAAAAAAAAGGGGTTCTGAAGAACCTAGGGGCAGGACAGGAATAAAGACACAGAAGAAGAGAATGGACTTGAGGACACAGGGAGGGGGAAGGGTAAGCTAGGACGAAGTGAGAGAGTGGCATGGACATATATACACTACCAAATGTACAATAGATAGCTAGTGGGAAGCAGCCTCATAGCACAGGGAGATCAGCTTGGTGTTTTGTGTCCACCTAGAGGGGTGGGATGGGGGGGTGGGAGAGAGACGCAAGAGGCAGGGGATATGGGGGTATATGTATGCATATGGCTGATTCACTTTGTTGTACAACAGAAACTAACACAGTATTGTGAAGCAATTATATTCCAATAAAGATGTATAAAAAAGAAAAAGCCACACTCTATATTTCTGTCTCCCTGATGTCTGACATTAAATGGCGTTTTTAAATTTACTTTTTTTTAAAATCTCTTCCTATGTTGAAATCCTGTTTGTTGCTAACAATGTATTTGCGTTTAGTAATACCCCAAGCCTTCCTTTTTAATTTGCTGCTTCTAACAAGTAGTGAGCTAGGGAGAGCAAACAACAATTCTGTTAGATGTGTCAGGAGGAAATATGCTCTCGCCAAGGACCTGGTGTACTTGCTCTATGAGCAGAGGAATTTTAACACATGGGCTATGTGAAGTCTCCTTTTGAAGTATAAGGCCTATATTTGCAAACTTCGTGGTTTTCAGACAGGTTCTAAAGAGTGAAATTTACCAGAAAAGCAAATTTCAGCTAACTGAAATGTTTCCATCCACATTTATATTTCTTTCCTTCGGCTGGGAATTTTCATGAATGTTTGTTGTTGTTGTTTATGATAACAGGCTTAAAAATATAACAGAATGGTCTTAAAAGATGATACTTTTACAGATATGCTGTGTAAATGTGCTGGTTTTAAATGAGTCACTTAATGATCTCATAGAATTGCTTTTAAGTTATTTTAATTTTTCCCCCATTACATGTTTCTTCAGTTAAATTAAAATTTTTCCACATGCTTCTTACTCTTATTTTATTCATTAATTTTCATAAAACCTCTACTGATTAAGTAAAAATAAAGTATTACTGCCTTTTTGTGGATCCTTTTGAGAATATTACTAAAATATAAAATCGGTCAGTATCATAAACTATTGCTTTTATCAGAAGGAAGTGACTATGCTGTTCGCGATTTCCTTTTGGATCTTTTTCTTCCCCTTAGTTGTTTTTTTTTTTTTGTTATTAACCTTTTCTCAGTTATACATATAAGTAATAATGAATAATTATTAAAATTTCAAATGCTGCATTAAAGTAAGCAGAACAAAGTAGGTCATTTTCATCAATTTCAGTTTTGTTCAAGTGCTATGCCAGGTTCTAAAGATCCAAAAATAAATTAAGAGATGATTCCTTTCCTCCTGACAAAAGGAAACAAAGGCAGGATAGTCTGATGGTTATGATTTACAACCGTGGGGTTAGACACATCCGACATGGAATTCTGACTCAGGCATGTGATGGCAGAGTATTTTTAGACGAGACACTCCTGAGTCTCAAATTCTTTATCCATAAAATGAGAACCAAATTAGAACAGTAACAGTACGTCCCTGAAGTTGGTAGTTTTATTGCCTCAATTACCTGAGATATGGTAGGAGGGGGGCATTGTCTGTGTGGATAAGTCTGTGGATGCTAGAATTCAATTGTAACGGTTCTCACCCTGGCTTTCCCACTCACTTGCCCTTGAAAAATTATCATATCCAAAGATCCTCTGTTTGCAAAGTAGGAATAATAATAAGTGTATTCTATAAGTTACTAGTCTGTCTTTATTCGTTTACTAAGGCTGCCACAATAAAATTCCACAGACTGGGTGGCTTAAACAACACAAACTGATTTTTTTCTCACAGTTCTAGAGGCTAGAAGTCCAAAGTCAAGGTTTTGGCAGGGTTGGCTCCTTCTGAGGCCTCTCTCCTTGGCTTGTAGACAGCCATCTTCTCCCTGTGTCTTCACCTGGTCTTCCCTCTGTGTCTGTGTCCTAATTTCCTCTTCTTGCAAGGACACCAGTCATATTGGATTAGGGCTCACCCCGAAGACTTAATTTAACTTTAACTGCCTCTTTAAAGACTATCTCAAATACAGTGACAGGCTGAGCAACTAGGGGCTAGGACTTCAACATATGACTTGGGGATGAGGGTAGGAGACACAATTCAGCCCATAAAACTGGCCTATAAGAAACACTCAATAAACGTTGGCTATCATTGTTGCTGCTGCTAGTTTTATTATTATCATTATCACTTTCATCATTATTATTATTATTAAATAATGTATTAATCTCAAAAGGCAGTAAGGCACCAAAACTGATTTAACAGTAAGCTGTTTTCTTATATTTTTTTCACAAACGGGGCATTTTAATCATAATGACATTTAAATAGTGTTATCTGCCACATCACGTGGTTCAGGAGAATTCTAAGTTCAAGCTTCTTGTAGTTTCCACATTATTTAAAATACTAATAGGGTAAATGTCAAAGATTTAATTCATATTTAGGCCAATGGCTTCATTTTGTTCAGTGGTTGCAGAATGTATCCCAAGCCTGGTTCATCACATCACAAATAAAAGCCACTGTTTCACAATGGGAACAGGGCAAGAGGGTGTGCACGGATCAGCAGAAATCTATTGGCATGACCAGGAAAACAACCCAGAGTGCATGCCCTTCCTCTAAATGAATAAATTATTTCTTACCAGATCTTTATTTTAAAGTGAGATGCAAAAATGCTTAAGAAAAGACAGTTCTCCCCCAAAGGAACAATAAGTAGAAAATGAGATTTTGCTTCCATTTTCCCTTTTTAAAGCACTTAAACTAGAAAAATAAAATTATTGACACCTATAGAAACATTTAATGTCTAAACACTTTACTTATCATTCCTCTTATAATTTCCTTAAAAGATATTGAAACAATTTGCCCTGAGAGGATTAAGTGGGGAAAAGGCTCCATTTTATTTTCAGATATGGATACACACACTTTATTTTACCAATAAAAGTGTCAAGAATCAGCTCCATTTTGAAAATGGTTTGCTCTGTAATAAATATAGATGACAGACTTATGTGTATCAATAGCCTACCTTCAGGATTCTCAAATTACTGTAATTTGTAATCACTGACATTTACATGGGAATTTAGATGATAAAGAAAAGAAAATTAAAAAGAAATGATTCTCTTCCATCAAAAATAAACTGAATATTTGAATTCATCTCCTCTGTCCACATACACTTTTTTATGAAGTCACATTAAATCAAAATAAGTACGCTTATAAAACAAGCCTTAATGATATGTTCCTAACTTGATTCTGCTACTAGCAGAAAATAACTGAGGGAAATTTGTGCAAGCTACAGTTTTATTGGACAATATTATTTTATATTTTTATGAGTCTGATATTCAACAAAAAAATCTCCAATGATTTGGATCATGATGCAGAATTTCTTGAGGTATGATTGTTCCTCTCTAGCCAAAAAAAGAAAAAAAAAAAAAAAAAGAATCACTACAATAGGGCCCCTGGCAAATGCCCTAAGGACCTCTTGAGCTCAAAATCTGAGCCACAAAGTAACAGTCACCAGACTCCACCCCAATAGTAACTCTCAGAGTTGGCTCCAAACTTACACAGCTCTGCACTACATCCAGACCCAAATGATAGTGAAATTTTCCCAGCTGGAAAACTATATCAGCGATTAGGAAATAATTAAGATATACCCTGTTTCATCCTAAGGAAGGGACACCTAGCAAGACAGTGGAATTCTAGGCAAATTGCATTTGCCTCCACATTATTAAAGCAATTTTTAAAGATATCTTATTATAAGCAAATGTATTTTTTAAAGGACCTGAACAACAGAACAAATTCTACAAACACAAGGTTAACCATAGTCCCTGCCTAATAACATCTCTCTATATTTAGCATAAATATAGACTTTTAGATTTTTGCATCAACCATAATAGCTACTCGTTTTTAATTCTTACCATTGGTAAATGCTTTAAGAAAATAATCTCTTTGTTACAAGGCTGCAAGCAGGTAAAGAAATGGAAGGCCAAGGAAATTAGGTAACTAGCCTGAGGTACCACATTCAGTAAAAGGCAGGACAAGGATTTGAACACTACTCCATGCAATTCCCCAAGCCTCTGCTGTTTCTGCTGTGCTCAGCTTACAATGTTACTATCATCCTCAAATTTTTCAAGAGAGAACATGAATAAAGACAGAGAAGCTGGCTTCAAGATGGCGGAAGAGTAAGACGCGGAGATCACCTTCCCACAAATACATCAGAAATACATCTACGTGTGGAACAACTCCTACAGAACACCTACTGAACGCTGGCAGAAGACCTCAGACCTCCCAAAACGCAAGAAACTCCCCACGTACCTGAGTAGGGCAAAAGAAAAAAGAAAAACAGAGACAAAAGAATAGGGACGGGACCTGCGCCAGTGGGAGGGAGCTGTGAAGGAGGAAAGGTTTCCACACACTAGGAAGGCCCTTCACGGGCAGAGACTGCGGGTGGCGGAGGGGGGAAGCTTCGGAGCCGCGGAGGGGGGAAGCTTCGGAGCCACGGAGGAGAGCACAGCAACAGGGGTGCAGAGGGCAAAGCGGAGAGATTCCCACACAGAGGATCAGTGCCGACCAGCACTCACCAGCCCGAGAGACTAGTCTGCTCACCCGCCGGGGCGCGCGGGGGCTGGGAGCTGAGGCTCGGGCTTCGGTCGGATCCCAGGGAGAGGACAGGGGTTGGCTGCATGAACACAGCCTGAAGGGGCTACTGCGCCACAGCTAGCCGCGAGGGAGTCCAGGAAAAAGTCTGGAACTGCCGAAGAGACAAGAGACTTTTTCTTGCCTCTTTGTTTCCTGGTGCGCAAGGAGAGGGGATTAAGAGCACCATGTAAACAAGCTCCAGAGATGGGCGTGAGCCGCGGCTATCAGCGCAGACCCCAGAGACAGGCATGAGACGTTAAGGCTGCTGCTGCCACCACCAAGAAGACTGTGTGCAAGCACAGGTCACTAGCCACACCTCCCCTCCCGGGAGGCCGTGCAGCCCACCACTGCCAGGGTCCCGTGATCCAGGGACAACTTCCCCGGGAGAACACACGGTGCGCCTCAGGCTGTTGCAACGTCATGCTGGCCTCTGCCGCCCCAGGCAACCCGAAACCTATGGGATGCAGCAAAAGAAGTTCTAAGAGCGAAGTTTATAGCAATACAATCCTACCTTAAGAAACAACAAGCATCTCAAATAAACAACCTAACCTTACACCTAAAGCAATTAGAGAAAGAAGAACAAAAAAACCCCAAAGTTAGGAGAAGGAAAGAAATCATAAAGATCAGATCAGAAATAAATGAAAAAGAAATGAAGGAAACGATAGCAATGATCAACAAAAAAAAAAAGCTGGTTCTTTGAGAAGATAAACAAAATTGATAAACCATTAGCCAGACTCATCAAGAAAAAAAGGGAGAAGACTCAAATCAATAGAATTAGCAAGGAAAAAGGAGAAGTAACAACTGACACTGCAGAAATACAAAGGATCATGAGAGATTACTACAAGCAACTATATGACAATAAAATGGGCAACCTGGAAGAAATGGACAAATTCTTAGAAAAGCACAACCTTCTGACACTGAACCAGGAAGAAATAGAAAATATAAACAGACCAATCACAAGCACTGAAATTGAAACTGTGATTGGAAATCTTCCAACAAACAAAAGCCCAGGACCAGATGGCTTCACAGGCGAATTCTATCAAACATTTAGAGAAGAGCTAACACCTAACCATCTCAAACTCTTCCAAAGTATAGCAGAGGGAGGAACACTCCCAAACTCATTCTATGAGGCCACCATCACCCTGATACCAAAACCAGACAAAGAGGTCACAAAGAAAGAAAACTATAGGCCAATATCACTGATGAACATAGGTGCAAAAATCCTCAACAAAATACTAGCAAACAGAATCCAACAGCACATTAAAAGGATCATACACCATGATCAGGTTGGATTTATCCCAGGAATGCAAGGATTCTTCAATATACGCAAATCAATCAACGTGATACACCATATTAACAAACTGAAGAATAAAAACCATATGATCATCACAATAGATGCAGAAAAAGCTTTTGACAAAATTCAACAACCAATTATGATAAAAACCCTCCAGAAAGTAGGCATAGAGGGAACTTACCTCAACATAATAAAGGCCATATATGACAAACCCACAGCCAAAATCATTCTCAGTGGTGAAAAACTGAAACCATTTCCTCTAAGATCAAGAACAAGACAAGGTTGCCCACTCTCATCACTATTATTCAACATTTTGGAAGTTTTAGCCACAGCAATCAGAGAAGACAAAGAAATAAAAGAAATCCAAATCCAAAAAGAAGAAGTAAAGCTCTCACTGTTTGCAGATAACATGATACTATACATAGAGAATCCTAAAGATGCTACCAGAAAACTACTAGAGCTAATCAATGAATTTGGTAAAGTAGCAGGATACAAAATTAATGCACAGAAATCTCTTGCATTCCTATACACTAATGATGAAAAATTAGAAAGTGAAATTAAGAAAACACTCCCATTTACCACTGCAACACAAAGAATAAAATACCTAGGAATAAACCTACCTAAGGAGACAAAAGACCTGTATGCAGAAAACTATAAGACACTGATGAAAGAAATTAAATATAATACAAACAGCTGGAGAGATATAGCATGTTCTTGGATTGGAAGAATCAACATTGTGAAAATGACTCTACTACCGAAAGCAACCTACAGATTCAATGCAATCCCTATCAAACTACCACCGGCATTTTTCACAGAACTAGAACAAAAAATTTCACAATTTGTATGGAAACACAAAAGACCTCGAATAGACAAAGCAATCGTGAGAAAAAAAACCAGAGCTGGAGGAATCAGGCTCCCCGACTTCAGACTCTACTACAAAGCTACAGTAATCAAGACAGTATGGTACTGGCACAAAAACAGAAATATAGATCAATGGAACAGGATAGAAAGCCCAGAGATAAACCCACGCATGTGTGGTCACCTTATTTTTGATAAAGGAGGCAAGAATACAAAATGGAGAAAAGACGGCCTCTTCAATAAGTGGTGCTGGGAAAACTGGACAGGTACATGTAAAAGAATGAAATTAGAACACTGCCTAACACCATACACAAAAATAAACTCAAAATGGATTAAAGACCTAAATGTAAGGCCAGACACTATCAAACTCTTAGAGGAAAACATAGGCAGAACCCTCTATGATATAAATCACAGCAAGATCCTTTTTGACCCCCCTCCTATAGAAATGGAAATAAAAACAAAAATAAACAAATGGGACCTAATGAAACTTAAAAGCTTTTGCACAGCAAAGGATACCATAAACAAGACGAAAAGACAACCTTCAGAATGGGAGAAAATATTTGCAAACGAAGCAACTAACAAAGGGTTAATCTCCAAAATTTACAAACAGCTCATGCAGCTCAATATCAAAAAAACAAACAATCCATTCCAAAAATGGGCAGAAGACCTAAATAGACATTTCTCCAAAGAAGATATTCAGATGGCCAACAAACACATGAAAGAATGCTCAGCATCATTAATCATTAGAGAAATGTAAATCAAAACTACAATGAGATATCATCTCACACCAGTCAGAATGGCCGTCATCAAAAAACCTACAAACAATAAATGCTGGAGAGGGTGTGGAGAAAAAGGAACCCTCTTGCACTGTTGGTGGGAATGTAAATTGATACAGCCACTATGGAGAACAGGATGGAGGTTCCTTAACAAACTAAAAATAGAACTACCATAGGACCCAGCAATCCCACTACTGGGCATATACCCTGAGAAAACCATAATTCAAAAAGAGTCATGTACCACAATGTTCATTGCAGCTCTATTTATAATAGCCAGGACATGGAAGCAACCTAAGTGTCCATCGACAGATGAATGGATAAAGAAGATGTGGCACATATATACAATGGAATATTACTCAGCCATAAACAGAAACGAAACTGAGTTATTTGTAGTGAGGTGGATGGACCTAGAGTCTGTCATACAGAGTGAAGTAAGATAGAAGGGGAAAAAACAAATACCGTATGCTAACACATATATATGGAATCTAAAAAAAAAAAAAAAAATGGTCATGAAGAACCTAGGGGCAAGACAGGAATAATGACGCAGACCTACTAGAGAATGGACTTGAGTTCACAGGGAGGGGGAAGGGTAAGCTGGGACAAAGTGAGAGAGTGGCATGGACATATATACACTACCAAATGTAAAATAGGTAGCTAGTGGGAAGCAGCCGCATAGCACAGGGAGATCAGCTCGGTGCTTTGTGACCACCTAGAGGGGTGGGATAGGGAGGGTGGGAGGGAAGGAGACGTAAGAGGGAAGAGATATGGGAATAGATGTATATGTATAGCTGATTCACTTTGTTATAAAGCAGAAAGTAACATACCATTGTAAAGCAATTATACTCCAATAAAGATATTAAAACATTAAAAAAAAAAAAAGACACAGAAGTTTGAAAAATCAATGTTGTGATTAGGGTCTGCTTTAGCACATAGGCTCAATTGTGCATACATTTGATAACGTTAAATATAGGTATAACTACATGGCACATATTTTTTTAAAGATATTTTGTTTTTATAATGAAACCAGCACTTCACTGGTTCCATCCAATATTCTATTTCTTTGTAGTTTACTAATACCAGTGTATGACATGGAAATCACTTTATAAGAAATTGCAAAAAAATTTTGGATATGTATTCCAAAAATGTATACAGTATTTCTTAGTCAGAATCAGAAGTTTCTTTCAGAGCAGTCCCTTTTGTCTTCTTTCCTTCATCCCACATTTACTGAATCTTTTCTATTTTGATAGTTCTGTGATTATGCATTATTAAATATCAGGTGGCTAGAAGAAGAAGGGCCTAATGCCAATTCATACCCATTTACTATGTAACTTGGTTTGTATCTATTTTGAGTACATACAGTTCTTTTCTACACGGAGGAAAACAATGATTGTTTGTAAGTGATAGATAGGCTAGAATTTAAATATTAAACAAAAAAAATGAAAGTGCTATCTAAATAAATTCTTAAAACTTTAGGTAGATCTAATTTTTATAACCTATGTTTCTTATAATATTTAGAAACAAGACTAACATAAAAAATAGCTAGGTAAAAGTGGGAATTACATGCTAGAACAGTTATGGAGTTTGATTAAATTAATCTAAAAATGTATTTTGATAAAATAAACTAGAATTTATTACCTAGTAATAGACACTCCAGAGAAGTCCAAAAAAATATTACAATCTTACCCACTTTGAAACTAGGACAGTCTACAGGAAATTTTCAGAACATCTATGTACCTAATTTTTAAATTCCCATGTAAATTTCATTCCTTTTTCAGATATAAAGAAGTACTAAAATTTATAGTTATAATAGTAAAACAAAAATACAAGAAATAGACATATAGACAAATAAAACAGAATAGAGTACCCAGACTTCCAGTCTCCAGAACTACAAGAAAATTAATTTATGTTGTTTAAGCCACTCAGTCTATGGTATTTTGTTATGGCAGCCCAGTAGGCGGTGCCAAAACTAAAGGACAGTCTCTTTAACAAATGGTGCTGGGAAAACTAGATATCCACATGCAAAAGAATGAAGTTGGACCTTTAAATTATACTATATACAGAAATTAATGCAAAATGGATCAAAGACCTAGACATAAAACCTAAAACCATAAAATTTTTAGAATACACAGGGGAAAAGCTTCATGACACTGGATTTATCAAGGATGTCCTGAATATGACACCAAAAGCACAGGCAACAAAAGTAAAAATAGATTGTACTATATCAAACTTAAAAACTTCTGATCATCGAAAGACACAATCAACAGAGTAAAAAGGCAACCTACCGAATGAGAGAAAATATTTGGAAATCATAATATTTGGAAATCATATATCTGATAATGGGTTAATATCCAGAACATAAAAAGAACTCCTACTACTCAACAACAATGAAATAACCTGACTAAAAAATGCACAAAGGACTTAAGTAGACATTTTTCTGAAAATTATATACAAATGGCCAAGAAATTTATGGAAGTATGCTTAACATCACTAATCATTAACAAAAATGAAAATCAAAAGCACAGTGCAAAATCACCTCATACCCATTAGGATGGATACTGTTAAAGAAAAAAAAAAAACAGAAAGTAACAAGTATTGGCAAGGCTGTGCAGAAATTACAACCCTTATGAATTACTGGTGGGAATGTAAAATGGTACAGGTGCTGTGGGAAACAGTATGTCAAATCCCTCAAAAGTTAAAAACAGAATTACCATATGATTGAGCAATTCCACTTCAGGGTATATATCTAAAAGAAGTGAAAGCAGAATCTCAAAAAGGTATTTGTACATCCATGATCATAGCATCACTATTCATAATAGCTAAGAGGTGAAACAACCCAAGTGTCCATGGACAGATGAATGGATAAATAAAATGTGTTATATGTATGCAATGGAGTATTATTCAGCCTTAAAAACAAAGGAAATACTGACACATTACAATATGGACGAACCTTGAAGACTTTATGCTTAGTGAAATAAGCCAATCACAAAAGACAAATACTGTATGATTCCATTTAAATGAGATATCTAGAGAAGTCAAATTCATAGAGATAGAAAGTTGAAATCGAGAGATTGGGATTGACATATATACACTACTATGTATAAAACAGGTAACTAACGAGAACCTACTGATAGCACAGGGAACTCTACTCGGTGCCCTGTGGTGACCTAAATAGGAAGGAAATCCAAAAAAGAGGGGATATATGTATACATATGGCTGATTCACTTTGCTGTACTGCAGAAACTGACAAAGCAGTGTAAAGCAACTACACTCCAATAAAAAAAAAAAGAGAAAGTATAATGGTGGTTACCAGCAGCCTGGGTAGAGGGAAATGGAGAGCTGTTGTTTAGTGGGTATAGGGTTTCAGTTTTGCAAGATGAAAAAGTTCTAGAGACTTATTGCCTAACAATGTGAATATACTTAACATTATTGAGCTGTAAGATGGTTAAGACGGTGTTATGTTATGCATTTTTTACTACAATAATAAAAAAATGCAAGAAATCCACAGGATCCTTTTTTAAGCGTAAAGTTAACATCTACCTCAATAGTGTTCCAGGAAAAGCACATTGAAAAAGAGAAAAATCTCTATAAAAGAGACCACTCCATGGTGAAATGGTCAGTGGTTTATACTCCAGATATGGATTAATCAGTCCCATTTTTATATAAAATAAGTTCAATATGTTGGGAAATGCTTCTTTGCCCTGGTCAGAGGTGGGGAGAGAGAGAATTTAGACAAAGAAAACAATGGTTCATTCAGCACTGAAGGCAGCAAGTGTTGGCCTCTTTCTCCCTCTCTTTTTGTCCTCTAAGATACTTAACAAAAGTGTGAAGTCACACAGATCTTACTGAGCTGAATAACTATGGGATCCATGGTGACCTTAACATCTGAATTCACACTCTTACTCAATGGGTAGCTTTTTTCAGAACAAAGGCCTTTTTTACATATTTGCTACAAAGCACAGCAAGATATCAGGGAAAGAATATGTGACAGCTGAAGAAAATGACTACCCAGAAAAATTAATAATATGGCAATTTATGGATGAAACACACATACACACTGGCTGCATTGGCTATAATATAATTAATTTCTAGCTAATTTCCAAGGAACAATGAATCACATGTGATTTGCAAATACTGGGCTTTTTGTTTCATAAACACCAACAAATGTGTTGCTATTTGGAATATGAATATGGACACATAATAATTATCCCTTAGTCTGAAGACAGTGCTGGTAGGTCAAGAGAAAGGATTGAAGACACAGGAAGATACATCCAAGGGGGATGTGACTTTGAAAAGGAGGAAGAGTAATACACTCTGTTTCTTTTCTATTGTTTTTTTAATTCTTTCTTAAGCAAAAAGTTATCACCATCACTTACAGAGTTCAAAAGACTCTATTGGATTTTTTGAAGGCTTACCATGTGCTGTGTCAAAGCAGGACCCTAATATCCTAGTTGCTCACAGTGTACTCTGGAGTCTGGCTCTTGGAGAGTTTCTGATACCTAGGGAAGCAGACAGGAATGTACATGACTATAAAACTAAAGTGTTGGAACCCAGTCAGCCTAGCTCTTTAACAAATGTCAAGTTCTTTTTGGTAGATATTGGAAACCTCTCATATTTAGAGGTAGAAGGGGAGGAAATAGTCCCCACCCCATCCCTCACTTCCAAAGGGTCTTTTTCAATAAGAGAAATCTCAGACCACCTTCTGCCAAAAGCAAAGGCATTTATTAGCAAGCAGTTGTGACCACTCTGAAGCTGCAGAGTTCTTCTCTCCGACCTAAAAAATAGCCAGCAGCCCCTTGCATGGAATGCCCACTGAAAAGGGGACTCAAAGTCGGATCCTGTAGTTTGATCCCCATCTGCTAGGGCAAAGAGGTCTGCAGGTCCACCAGAGCACAAACCTGGAGTTCTGCTCCATCGACAGACACTTCTGGGCTAGTGGGTGTCTTTGCTTATATATTTGTTCAGGCCAAGGTAGTGGGTCCTGTATTACCATTCCAACCAAACCCATAACGTAAATACATTCATTTCAATTTCACCAAAAACAACATTTTATTAATTAACTAATGCTAAGGCATTTATTTAGGATAAGGAACTAATCTACTAATTAACTCTCCCTAAAGTGTTGACTATAGGTAACTTGTACTTAACCATGTAGTACAGTATTTAGCGTGAATTATCCCACAGACAGTATAACCAGAGGAGGAAGCATTGGAGCTGGGACTTGAATCCAAACTAAACTGAAGACTTTATAATTGCTAAGTCCTCCAGCTTTAAGATAAATAAGAAAAGAAAAGGAAAGAAGAGTAGAAAAAAGAAAGAGGAGAGAAGAGAGGAGGGGTGGGGTGGGGAGGGGAGGGGAGGGGAGGGGGAGGAAACAAAAGAGAAAAGAAAAGAATGATTTTCTTTTCCTCTGTGATTTCAGCATCTATTCATGAACGATAACCAGGATGGTTGTTTTATTTGTGTAGGTGGGTGGAGTAGGTGCAAATGGGAAAATATTTCAAGCTAAGAATATCTGATTTCTATAGAAGCCTTTATGTGACTTCTTTATAAATAACCAATATATTGGGTGATTAAACAAGAATAACTGAAAAATTTAGGAAAACATTTTCTTTCCTTCTTTTCTTCTTCCCTTCCTTCCTACCTTCCATTTTTAATTAGAAAAGTACATGTGGCCATAAACACAGATGCACAAGTAAAAGCTGAGACTAGAGAGCAGAAGAATCTCTGATTGATCTGAAGGAATCTGACCTGTGACTCTACGTGGCTGGGAATTTTTTTTCTAATAGGCTCTCTTGTACATAGTGGCTAGATCTAATACTTTCTCATCTCCCCTGAAACAGTCTCCAAAATTTGGAAGAAATCCTTCAGTAGTCAGCATATCAAGACACAAATCATAACATAATGAGGCAAATAAACTGATGCAAAAGTGATATTTGCACGAAGAAGCAGGTACTAAAGCCCCATCCTACTGCCCCCAGCCCCACAGGCCACCAAAAGATTGGTGGCGTCAACAGAGGGCCCCCTTTCACCACCCCTACACAATGTACAGGGTTTCTAGGGGACATGCATACTTGGGCCTGGGGCTGGAGTCATGGAACTGGAAAATATCAAGTGTTCTCCTCTTGTCCTCAATGTGAGATCTTGGGAACACTGACACGAAGTGACTTCACTGTGGTCACTGTCCAATCTTAACTTTGTTAAGTGTGACCAACACCTCCCAGAAAAGTAGGTTGCTAGTTTTTGCCTAAGAGGAGCTGAGGAAACCCCAAATTGACAATATTCAGCACCAGCAATGAGAGTGGTATTAACCTAAATAAGGAACAGACAATTTTCTGTTGGAGGCAAAACCCAGAACTTGGTGAAACATTACAGGCTGTCACCATATATTTGCTAAATTTTTGTGTTGTGTCTGCTTTGGGCCCCAAAGTAAATTCTTGATACTCAAACAATGACAAGTTAGAAAAACAACAATGGGAAACCCCAAGCCAGATCTGGTATTAAGGGAGAGCTGATCATCTCCCCAGCCAAAATATGGACAATGCTTTAAAAATGTAAGGAAAAAAGACAGAAATAGAATCCTACCACAGCTAACACTCTGCTCGTAAAACATAGAAACAGATTTTTTTTTTCAAGTCAGGAGATGAAACTATCTACTTTAAAACCTAGATGACAAGCAGATGGAATTATAATGCTCCTTTTAATCCACAACTAACTGACTCATTGCAGAAGGGTATGGTGATGTTAGTTTATAACAGAGCCACCCACTAACACAGAAATTAGCAAGGAATGATGATTTTGCAGTGGAAGTAAAATTACAATATAAGGGGCTAGGTCTAAAATTTCATTACTACCAGCATCAGATACTCTAAACTACTCTCTAGATAAAATCAGCTAAAATGACAAACAAATATATATGTATAATTTTAACTTTAAATGTATTACTGAGTTAAAAACTAAGAAAGGAACAAAAGGATCCCCCACACAGCTGTACAGGAAACTTGGGAGACAAGCCAGATAGCTTTTCTCTCTGAGAGTTTCTGCCCAATCCTGGACAAATGAGTCTTCTCTAAAGACTGACCAGCATGCAGGGTGCAGGTGATAATGCTTAGGAAATGCTCAAAGTAGGAAATCCAATAAGGTTTCCTATCAGTAGTATAAAGGTGAAGAATAAATAAAACCTGCTACCCATAAGGTGGTAGCAAAGCAGCTCACCTGTCTTAAGCCAGGACACAGATGAGGATGAGGTAGGGGGCACAGGAAGGAGAGGAGGATCTCTCCTGAAAATTCATAACCACAAAGTAACATTCATGGATCTATAGCTGAATTTATAACACCTCTGTTGTCTGAAAAAATCTTAGGTAGAGAATAAAACTTAAATAATTTAATGAAATGCAAAGGTGATTGAAAGAAGCAAGTGAAAATCTAAGGAGAGAATTGGTGAACTGAAGGAAATATTCAAATAAATTATCCAAAATGTAGAGAAAGAAAACTATGGTAAATAAAATGAGAGGTTATGATGGCATATGTGTAAGCACTCCAAAGGAAATAACAGAAGAAACTGAGATGAGATAATACTAAAAGAAATAAAGGCTAAGAATTTTCCAGAAATATTGAAACACACTAATCATGAGAATGAGAAACAGCAACTATGAATTCAAAACCTGGGTGCAATTCCAAAAATTGTTAAATTTAACCAATAAAACTTAAAAACTTCTATATGGGCAAAAAACTAAGCAAAGTAAAAAAATAACAATAAAGGTGCAAGAAAGGCATGAGGGAGAAACAGAAAAGCTGAGGCAAATAGCCCATAATAAAATGATACAACTAATCAAAAGATATCAGTGATCATTATAAACATAAACTAATTCTTCATGAAAAACAAAATTCATCACACTTAATTAAAAAAAGTTTTAAGGGCCTGTTAAATTTTGTTTATAGGACCCATATATCATAAAGAAACAAAATATTGAGAGCTAAAAGAATGGGAAAGATGTAACAGGCAAATCCTAAGCAAAAGAAAGCTGGAGGAACTGTATTAAAACCAGATAAAGTAAATATAAAGGCAAAAAATATTATTACAGATAAAAATGGTCACTATAAAACAACATTGGAGGGACCTTCAAGATGGCGGAGGAGTAAGGCGTGGAGATCACCTTCTTCTGCACAAATACTTCAGAAATACATCTACACGTGGAACAACTCCTACAGAACACCTACAGAATGCTGGCAGAAGACCTCAGACCTCCCAAAAGGCAAAGAAAAAGGCAAGAAACTCCTCACGTACCTGGGTAGGGCAAAAGAAAAAAGAAACAACAGAGACAAAAGAATAGGGACGGGACCTGCAACTCTGGGAAGGAGCTGTGAGGAGGAAAAGTGTCCACACACTAGGAAGCCCACGGCGGGTGGCGGGGGGGAAGCTTCAGAGCCACGGAGGAGAGCGCAGCAACAGGGGTGCAGAGGGCAAAGCAGAGAGATTCCCGCACAGAGGATCAGTGCCGACCAGCACTGAGAGGCTTGTCTGCTCACCGGCTGGGGCGAGTGGGGGCTGGGAGCTGAGGCTTGGGCTTTGGAGGTCAGATCCCAGGGAGAGGACTGGGGTTGCCTGCGTGAACACAGCCTGAAGGGGGCTAGTGCGTCACAGCTAGGCAGGAGGGAGTCCGGGAAAAAGTCTGGACCTGCCTAAGAAGCAAGAGACCACTGGTTGTGGGTGCGCAAGGAGAGGGGATTAAGAGCGCCGCCTAAACGAGCTCCAGAGACGTACACGAGCCGCAGCTATCAGCGCAGACCCCAGAGACGGGCATGAAATGCTAAGGCTGCTGCTGCAGCCACCAAGAAGCCTATGTGCAAGCACAGGTCACTGTCCACACCTCCCCTCCCAGGAGCCTGTGCAGCCCGCCACTGCCAGGGTCCCGTGATCCAGGGACAACTTCCCTGGGAGAACACACAGCATGCTTCAGGCTGTTGCAACGTCATGCCGGCCTCTGCCACCACAGGCTCACCCTGCATTCTGTACCCCTCCATCCCCCTGGCCTGAGTGAGCCAGAGCCCCCTAATCAGCTGCTCCTTTAACCCCGTCCTGTCTGGGTGAAGAACAGATGCCCTCAGGCGACCTACACGCAGAGGCGGGGCCAAATCCAAAGCTGAACCCCAGGAGCTGTGAGAACAAAGAAGAGAAAAGGAAATCTCTTCCAGCAGCCTCAGGAGCAGCGGATTAAATCTCCACAATCAACTTGATGTACCCTGCATCTGTGGAATACCTGAATAGAAAAGGAATCATCCCAAAATTGAGGCGGTGGACCTTGGGAGCAACTGTAGACTTGGGGTTTCCTTTCTGCAACTAATTTGTTTCTGGTTCTATGTTTATCTTAGTTTAGTATTTACAACTTATTATCATTGGTAGATTTGTTTACTGATTTGGTTGCTCTCTTCCATCTGTCTTTTTATATATATATTTTTTTCCTTTGTCACTTTTTCTGAGTGTGTATTTGTATGCTTCTTTGTGTGATTTTGTATAGCTCTGCTTTTACCATTTGTCCTAGGGTTCTGTCTGTACGTTCTTCTTTTTTTTTTTTTAGAATAGTTTTTAGTGCTTGTTATCATTGGTGGATCTGGTTATTGGTTTGGTTGCTCTCTTCTTTCTTTCTTTCTTTTTTTTATTACTTTTTTATTTTTTATTTTTAATAATATTTTAAATTTTTTATTTTAATGACTTTATTTTATTTTATTTTATTTTATTTATTTATTTATTTTTCTCCCTTTTCTGCTGAGCCGTCTGGCTGACAGGGTATTGGTGCTCCAGCTGGGTGTCAGGCCTGAGCCTCTTAGGTGGGAGAGCCGAGTTCAGGACACTGGACCACCAGAGACCTCCCAGCCCCACGTAATATCAAATAGCGAAAGCTCTCCCAGAGATCTCCATCTCAACACTAAGACACAGCTCCACTCAACAACCAGCAAGCTACAATTCTGGACACCCCATACCAAACAACTAGCAAGACAGGAACGCAACCCCACCCATTAGCAGAGAGGCTGCCTAAAATCATAATAAGGTCACAGACTCCCCAAAACACACCACCGGACGTGGTCCTGCTCACCAGAAAGACAAGATCCAGCCTCATCCACCAGAACACAGGCACCAGTCCCCTCCACCAGGAAACCTACACAACCCACTGAACCAACCTTAGCCACTGGAGGCAGACACCAAAAACAACGGGAACTATGAACCTGTAGCCTGCGAAAAGGAAACCCCAAACACAGTAAGTTAAGCAAAATGAGAAGACAGAGAAACACACAGCAATGAAGGAGCAAGGTGAAAACCCACCAGACCAAACAAATGAAGAGGAAATAGGCAGTCTACCTGAAAAAGAATTCAGAGTAATGATAGTAAAGATGATCCAAAATCTTGGAAATAGAATGGAGAAAATATAAGAAATGTTGAACAAGGACCTAGAAGAACTAAAGAGCAAACAAACAATGATGAACAACACAATAAATGAAATTAAAAATTCTCTAGAAGGAATCAATAGCAGAATAACTGAGGCAGAAGAATGGGTAAGTGACCTGGAAGATAAAATAGTGAAAATAACTACCACAGAGTAGGATAAAGAAAAAAGAATGAAAAGAATTGAGGACAGTCTCAGAGACCTCTGGGACAACATTAAACGCACCAACATTCGAACTATAGGGATCCTAGAAGAAGAAGAGAAAAAGAAAGGGACTGAGAAATATTTGAAGAGATTATAGTTGAAAACTTCCCTAATATGGGAAAGGAAAGAGTCAATCAAGTCCAGGAAGCACAGAGAGTCCCATAAAGGATAAATCCAGGGAGAAACATGCCAAGACACATATTACTCAAACTATCAAAAATTAACTACAAAGAAAAAATATTAAAAGCAACAAGGGAAAACCAACAAATACCATACAAGGGAATCCCCATAAGGTTAACAGCTGATCATTCAGCAGAAACTCTGCAACCCAGAAGAAAGTGGCAGGACATATTTAAAGTGATGAAAGGGAAAAACCTACAACCAAGATTACTCTAACCACCAAGGATCTCATTCAGATTCGACAGAGAAATTAAAACCTTTACAGACAAGTAAAAGCTAAGAGAATTCAGCACCACCAAACCAGCTTTACAACACATGCTAAAGGAACTTCTCTAGGCGGGAAACACTAGAGAAGGAAAAGACCTAAAATAACAAACCCAAAACAATTAAGAAAATGGTAATAGGAACATACATATCAATAATTACCTTAAATGTAAATGGATTAAATGCTCCAACCAGAAGACATAGACTAGCTGAATGGATACAAAAACAAGAATAATTGCATAAATGAGTAAACAAATTGTCTTATAAATGAAGGAAACCAAGTATAAGTATTTTCAGCATAATTCACATTAACACCAATTCTTGAAAGACCAAATGGTGGATGGGATAAGATGGGGTCTGGAATATGCCAAAAATTAGCCATCAAGCTGCCTTGCAGATAAGCATAGAAATGCAAGTTTTCAAAGGACTTCTGAGTTCTTCCGTCATTAAACAAGGTCACAGAAAGCACATGGTAATTAATGTCAATAAGATGTTGATATACAACCCTTGGGTGAGATAGAAAATGGCAGACAGTAAGTTAGGATAGATAGAATGGTAGAGAGGATTCACATGGTTCATACTTCAAATAACTTTTTATGTCAATCTTACTATGGAGTAAGCAAAGAGAAGCTTAAGGTGCAATAAATCTTTTTTGAGCAAAAAGTGATATAAATCTTGTTTTTGTAGGTAGCTATCTCTGCCAGAAGACAGATCATGATGAAGAGCATAAAAGGAACAAGATCACAGAAACTTATTAGGATATTGGGAAACGGACCCAATGAAACAGCAATGGGGAGAAAATGATGAAGCTAAATTAATGGAACATTTTGGTGTTAGAATTGAAAAGACCTGGTGGCTGGTTAGATATAGAGAGACAGAATTTAAGGATGAGTCCAAGAAACTAGGTTTTGGAAACTGTGTAGGTGGTGATCCACTAACTGAGATTGAAAAATACAAGAAGTTTAAGAAGTGTGGTATTGGGAGAAAGGGAAAAAGGCACTTGGAAATGTGAACCTGGAGCCAAAGAGGAGAAGACTTGGGGCGGTAATAAAGATTTAGAAGTCACGTGTGTGTGTGCATGTATCATGGGAGCAGATGAAGCAAAAGGTCCAAGAAAATAAGCCTGAGGAACCCCAGTATTCAAGAGATATGACAGATATCCACTTCAGTCTTTGACTATTTTTTGTGTAATGTAGGGAGATTAATGCATTCACTTTGTGGTGACACTGAGAGAATTATTTTAAATGGCTTTAAATGGCTATCAAATAGAGAACATTATTATCTACAATAGATTCAGCAGAACAAATAATAGCCATGTTTAACATCTGCACACCAAATGAGATATTAAAATTCTTGCATGATGCGTTGTGTTGAAAAACAACATGTTTTCAATGTACCTCTATCCCAGGAAATCCTCCCTTTCTTCATCTGTTTTGTAGGTACAAATAATCTGGAGCAGGTGAGGGACAGGGATATTTGGAGGTAAGGGATGAATGAAAATGGCTTTTTTCCCCCTAAAGATCTTCTACCAAACACTAAGGGGAGGGGGTGCACAATACTGAGGAATTGGGAAAGGTACAGTAATAAAATCTAGTAACCTCCCAAGCACTCTGCTACACTTTGGCTTTACAAAAAGTCATTCAGTCTATCTTAATAGGTAGGAAAGAAGTAAGATATTAAATACAAGTCACCTCTTTGGTTTTTTTTTTTTAGTCTCCTAAATAAATAGAACACTACAGTAATAGGTACAACAGAAGAAAACCAGTTCAAGATTATTCTTCCCCCATGATATTTCATTTGTGGTTTTGATATTAAGTTAAACAGGCATACATAAAATTTTTGCATTTTTGGATAAACCGTGAAAAATTCATTTGTTCATTCATTCAGTCAATCATGTTTATTGGGTGCCTACTATGTGCAGAAAGCTGAACATGGCGTTGGAAAATCAATGGCGAACACATAAAACAAAATCTCTATGTTGATATCTAGGACTACAAACATTCTCTTAATTAATAAATAAGTAGATATCTAATTAGAATGATAGGAACTACAATGTAGAAGAGCAGGATGCAGTTAGACATATTTTGCAGAGATTTGACCTAGTCTGGAGAATCAGGTAAGATTTCCTTGAGGGGACTTCCCTGGTGGCACAGTAGTTAGGACTCCGTGCTCCCAATGCCGGGGGCCCAGGTTCAATCTCTGGTCAGGGAACTAGATCCCACATGCATGCCACAACTAAGGAGCCAGCAAGCCTCAACTAAGGAGCCCGATTCACTTTGTTATAAAGCAGAAACTAACACATCATTGTGATGCAATTATACTCCAATAAAGACAGTAAAAAAAAAAAAAAAAAAAAGATTTCCTTGAAGATGTGTCTTTTGAGTTGAGCTCTGGAAGATGATTAAGATTTAATGAAGTGAAAAGTTGTATGAGAACTCATCAGACAGAGGGAACAGCATGTGTAAAGGCAATGAGGTGGGAATAAGCACAGTATATTCAAGAAAATGAAAGATCCAAATATGGCTGAAGCTCAGTGAAACACGAGGAAAGTGGCCGAGGATGAGTCTGATGAGGCTGAAAAGGATCAGATCTTGCAGAATTCTGCATGTCAGATCAAGGATTTGGTCTTATGGTGTACTGGTTAGTCTCCACATTATCTGCCCAACTCTGTTTTTCTTCAGGTTGACCCCTGCAGACTGAATTACTCAGGTTCCTTGCCCTCCATTAGATTTGGCCCACAGGAGACAATGACAGGAGAGTTGAGATTGGAGAAGAAATGAAAATCAAGGTACTTCCTCCCTGTCTCACCGCAGTATCACTGGTGGTATCCTGTCTCTCCACAATTACAGTTCTTGCTGTGTGGAGCCTCCTCGTTAGGCTAGCTCTCAGTGAGCTTTGGTAATATATCTCCTTCCCCTTGATCCTTCGATCTGAGGGATGGTAAACAACTTCTACTTATGTCTATCTTTATGTTCCTTAGTATCTCTTATTGGTCCTCCTAACTGTGACCACTGTGTAAAGTGGATCTTTTATTATAATCTCTACACTTGCACCATTTAAACTGATGTCCGTTTCCTGCTTGAATAGTGACTGATAATTCAACAGAACAGCCAAAATCCACTTGCATTTTTCAAATGATCATGTTGCTGTAAGAAAAATGGATTGTATTGGGATTATTAAGAGTTATGTGAGGAGATCCGTTAGGAGGCTACTGCAGGAGTCCAAGGACATGATACTGGCAGCTTTAACTAGGGTACTGGCGATGGAGAAGGAGAGACAGGACAGACCTGAGAGCTGTTGGGAAGAGAAAAAGCAAGATTTAGTCATTGATGGGATTCGTGGGTAAGAAAAAGGGAGGGTTCACTGATAACTCTTATGAGTAACCCAAAGAAATAAAATGTTGGTTGAATAAATAAATGCTGCATTAGCAAGCACATATGCAATAAAAACGTTTATAACATTAATAAAGATAACTGAACAATTTTGAATTAAAAAAAATTTTTTACAACAGGCAAAAGAAAAAAGCCAAAAACTGTACTTTAGTACCAACCAACTTTTACAGAGTGTCTATGTGCAAGGCACTGTGGAAGGCACTCAAAAGAATCAGCATAGAAGAGTAGGTTGGAACCTGGGCTCTGAAAGCAGACTACCTAGGTTTAATTCATAACCATGGATTTACAGGACAGAAGGAGGGAAAGCAAGAAAGGAGAAAAGAGTAAACAATAGGGAGAGAGAGGGAGAGGTAGTTAAATATGAAAATTTCCTCTGCCTTTCCTAGCAACCTAACTCCTTGGGATATGTAAAGTTGTAGTCCAAATGGTAAGTGACCTAGAGGGATTTTTTTAGGTGATAGGATAATAAGAAACAGCTTTTTTAATCTGAGGCCCGTGAAGTGTTCTGAAATGATTTTCTAATGGCTAAAGTTAATTAATTTATTGAGCTCCCTTTTTGTATCAGGCACTATGCTAAGTGCTTTACAGATATAGAATATTAATTATCTCATTATGCTTCCAGTAACTCTATTTCCTTTCCCAGAAAGGAAATTCTGCAGATACCAATGTATCTGAAATGTTTTTGGTTTAGTCCTACCTAATGAAAGAGAGGTTTTGCTACACTCTTCTGCACACAAGACATTTAAAGTCTTCCTTCATTCTGAAATATCAATACCTTTTAAACCTTTAGTTACAAAGGGCATTAGGAATTAATCCAAATTCTCAACCCCCTCCCTACTTCAAAGATACAGAAACTGAGTCTTAGAATACTAAGTAACTTACTCAAGGTTAAGCAACTGGAAAGTGTCTGAGGTGGCACTTTAAGTAAATATCCCACCATTCCCTTAAACATTCAGAAAAATGCTTAATATCTTTCCCCAGTTCTCTAGTATTATGTTTTGAAACTTTAATTATAACCAAATTTAAATCAAATTATATTTTGTTAAATTATTTTTCTTCCATCAACATTCTTTTTTTGAGATTACCTAGATGGCTATGATATTTGAACACTTAATCTAAAACAGCTAAGGAAAATAATACATTATAAGCCATGGGCCTACATTATTTGCTGTGTCAACAACACATAATATTCCACTTGGAAAAGTAAATGCAACTAAAGCTGAAATTAAGTAAGCTTCTAGGAAAACCAGTGCATTTATTTTATATCAAATTGACCACAGATAAATTCATAATCTTTTATAAACTTCAGTTTTAACTGTTCTTTTAATTTTATTAAAATTGTTCATCTTTGCTCTCAGAGGGTAGGCTTGGTATAAGTCATTTTTTAGCCATATGTTATTTGCATCCTGTGTTGTAGAGACAGCTGTGTATTGACTAAATCACCTTTCTTTTTCCTTGTGGGCATACAGCTCCCAAGGTACATTTTCCAATCTCCCCTGCCACTGTGGGTAAAGGGACAAGTAACTGAGTTCTACATAAAAGAATGTGGGAATTTTTTAGTTTTGAATCTCTCATTTTCCTGCCTCCAAATTATTTTGAGGCCACTGACAGAGAATGTTAGAGGTAGAAGGTTCTATTTTTTTGAAGGATAATTTGCTTCTTTTTTTTTTTTTTTATAAATTTATTTATTTATTTATTTTTGGTTGCGTTGGTTCTTCGTTGCTGCGTGTGGGCTTTAGTTGCGGCAAGCAGGGGCTACTCTTCGTTGCGGTGCATGGGCTTCTCATTGTGGTGGCCTCTCTTGTTGCGGAGCACAGGCTCTAGGCGCGTGGGCTTCAGTAGTTGTGGCACGCAGGCTCAGTAGTTCTGGCTCGCGGGCTCTAGAGTGCAGGCTCAGTAGTTGTGGTGCCCAGGCTTAGTTGCTCCGCAGCATGCGGGATCTTCCCGGACCAGGGATCGAACCCGTGTCCCCTGCATTGGCAGGCAGATTCTTAACCACTGTGCCACCAGGGAAGCCCCTGCTTCTGTCTTAACTATTAGCTGGTGTAAACAGATCCATACAGCTTCATATTCCGTCTCTCACACTCCCTTTCTTTTCCTCTCTCTTCTCTTCCTCGCTTCATCTTTTTTACTGTTCACGAGAGACTTTGTGATCCATCTCCATTGTAACAGGCATTAATGCTGGCCCAGAGTCAAATGGGAAGGAAGCAGCTTTTATCTTTGGTGTCTCTCCATTGCTGCTTTGTTCATCTCTATTTTATGCATTATCACCTGCCTCTTCTCTCACGCTATCAAGATCACCCTATACCTTTTCCTCACTCCCAGGCATCCCCATTATGGATCTTTCTTCTTTATCAGGGAGACTTGAAATCATTTGGATCACATGTGTACATGTATATATTTGATTGCATCACTGAATAAAATTATCATTTCCTATAAAAAGAACGTTAGAAGAAAAAAAAACATTTCCCCTCATTTCCTCAATATTTCTGTCGCCAAAAACTTATTCAGAAAGCAGAGCCTTATGTGCTAGTAATGTTCACTTATATCATGGGTCAAATGACAAATGAAGTTATCATGGAACATCTATTCATTTCATCAACAGAAATGGAAAATCAAAATTCCCTTGAATAGCTTAAAATCTAGGAAGGTTCTTAATTGTTTCAGGCTCCATTACAGACCACAGAAACCTGTTATACAGAAAGAGACATATTACCAGCTACTCTGTGGCTTAAAAATTGTAGGATAATCTGGAGAATCAGAAGAAGCCCCAGGTATAATGTCTAAGAAAGTTCCCAGCCCAAGAATCATTCCACTTCTGCTGTTGGGGATGTTGCATGTGCCACTAGGAAAAGTTCCTGACCAAGAAACTGGTTACTTAAACCCATGCTTGACTCTGACATCATCTGAATAGCAGAATTATGGTCTCTATCCCTATTAGTCCCAAATTCAAGTCTCCCATGAGTGTACCAGATTGGAAGAACCCAAATGACAACTGGAACCTTATCAATACGGATAAGGTTTGTTTTGGTTTGGTTTGTTTGTTTTTATTTGTTTTGTTTTATTTATTTTTTAACCTCTAGACACTGCAGTACTGGAAGTCACAGGAGTAAGAAGGTGGAATCCATGTCTAAAAAAACAATCCAGAGGATCCACCACAAAGGCTTACTATGATTTTACCAGGTGAATAAAGAAGGCAAAGCACAGACTGAAGAAGTTATACTCTCCCAACTCAACCATGAATGTTGAAAAAGACTGATTTATCTGCTGTGTTAAAGAAGATCACATGTAGGAACCATATCCGAAACCACTAGAACCGAGGGAAATACGCTTTTGAGTCAAAATCATTTGTTAAAAATCATGAATGTGATTCTTGAAACACAAACACACGTTATATTTCTTTAAAGCTAATACAATTCTTCAATCATTTCCTTATTTATATTCAACCAACTTTCTTTTTATTATAAAATTTCAGTCTATTCTGATATATGTTTGCCAGAGAAACATTTAAATTCTCGTTTGCTGCTGCTACTTTGCAGTCCATAAATTTTTTTTAATTTATTTATTTTATTTATTTATTTATTTATTTTTTGGCTGTGTTGGGTCTTCGTTGCTGCTCACAGGTTTTCTCTAGTTGCCGCGAGTGGGGGCTACTCTTCGTTGTGGTGCGCAGGCTTCTCATTGCAGTGGCTTCTCTTGTTGCAGAGAGTGGGCTCTAGGCGTGCAGGCTTCAGTAGTTGTGGCACGTGGACTCAGTAGTTGTGGCTCGCGGGCTCTAGAGCGCAGGCTCAGTAGTTGTGGCGCACAGGTTTAGTTGCTATGCAGCATGTGGGATCTTCCCAGACCAGGGCTCAAACCCATGTCCCCTGCATTGGCAGGCGGATTCCTAACCACTGCGCCACCAGGGAAGCCCCAGAATTCCATAATTTTAATTAATGTATAATGTTTTGGTAATGTATGCTTATTATTTTAATTTTTAATATTTTAAAATATCCCAGAGAGATTAATAAGAATATATATTTTAGGTTCCTTACTTCTTGGTTTGAATCATTTTCTCTCATTATGTGCTGACATAACATAGAGCAAATTGGGTAAATGGAAGATGAAATTATACCCATAAATACTCCTAAAATCATAAAACTCAACTTTGGCTTATTTAGGGCAAAAATTCTGGAATAGAACATAATGAAGTTTTTATTCTGCATAAAAAGTCATTTTAAACATGAATAATTTCTCTGAAAACATAAAAAAAGGTATTTTCCCAGGGAAAGTATATAACATTTCCTAAATGTGAATCTTAGTAAACACTAAAAATAGTCAATTTTCTCACAATCTAATCTATTTTGAATAATGATTTCTTCAGATCTATGAATTTTGTTAACTTTCAAATAGTCACCTAGAAAACCAAGAAGTTGACATTTTATCAAAAGATTAGCTGAGACAACAGGAAGCTCTGTGGTTCAATGAAAAGTCAGATGTTATTAACAAGTACGGACTGCAGCTGTAACACATGAATCATTATTATAAGGAGCTGAAAGTCTCACTATTCAGTGCAGGAAACTATTAGTCTAATTCAACCTCAGTTAAGTGGTAAAGAGTTGGCAATGAGCCAGCTGCAGAGCTGGATGTAGTTATAGTGATAAACTAAATTTTTCCTTTATAAAACATAGGCAGCTATGGCACATTCCCACAAGGACAGACCAATCATACTGAATACAAGGACCAAAAATATAGGATTGGAAATGTCTAAATTAACAGTTTGCCAACATTTTCTACTGTCTTCAGAAATAGAGATCTGAAAAGTCACATTAAAAAACTCAGAAAACCTTCCACAATGTTTACATGTCAGCACCATGGAAAATATCAGTTTCATACACCCCAACCCCAAATACCACCTTATTATAATCTTGGGTTATTGTTATTTCTGAATAGTGGGGCTATGAGTGATTTTTAATAAAATTTTTGCTTAACTCTATTTTCCACAATGAACAACTATTTCTTTTATAAAGAGTAATCTACAAAGTAGAAAACAGCTATTTGCAACCCCTTTCAAAAATGCCAGGTTTAAAATATCAGTGATAAAACAGAACAAAAACATTGAAGAAACAGTATTTTTCTAATTTGAACTGTAATAAAATTATTTCAATATAAATACAATGGATTTGCCCTTAGAAAGAAAATAAGGAGCACTTTTATTCACAGCATATTATTTGACTGCAAAAATCCTGTCAAACAGGTGAAGTGCTACGTTTTTCATTTTACAAAGGAGATAATAAAAGGTCTAAAGAGAATAAGTGTTTTGTCCAAGGATAGAACAACTAGTAAATGGCAAAGACAGATTTCCAAAGTCCCTGCTCTATGTCATTTATGCTAATACTAAACCAATGCTAAATAAAAGGTAATCTCAATACCCTCTCCCACAGCAAACAAAAAATCTACAAAAATATCGTAATTTTTCCTTGAAATCACATAATATAGTGGGAAATGCTTTATCTATTACGTGAGACACTCCATAACTGTTTTAAAAGAGAGACAGTCCTCCCAAGAGATGCTTTGACAATCTAGGCAATGATACAAGGAAGAGGGCAGAAGATTTCTCAGTATGCTCCTCCATTCCCAAGTAACCAATGAATTTATTCTACAGGATGTTAGATACAGATCATCTCTGCATTGTGTTCTACCCAAAGAAGAGACTCTAATGGAGGAAATCTGGCCAAGTAAGAAAAGATCTAAAGACTGGTTGAGGCAAGTGGCATTTAAGCTGATTGGCCTCTTTAATCATCCTTAGAGCTCTGATCAGTGTTGACTAATGTGGATGAACAACTAATCACAATATCATAGATTGACTTAACCTTACCTGGTTGATAAAAACCCCAAATACAGTTGAGGGAATATCTGAATGAACAGACATCAGTTCATAGGAGATTTTCTAGTGTAAGCTATAACTGTCTCAAAAGAGATTAATTAAAAGAAAGTACACTATTGATGAAGCATTTTAATTCTGGAAATTACAGTATGCATCTAACTGTTCAAGTTCAAACTTTCTTAAAACTTAAAGTCATAAAAACAACTCACTGAACTGTGCCACATCCTGATTAATACTATCCTATACACAACTTAAATAACAAATGGACTCTTTTCAGGCCATAGTTGCTTCTAAACTGTAAGAGAAATCTGACTTTAAATTTTCATATGAAAAATGAATCTTTAAAATAGCCAAAAGGCTTCACATAAATTAAGTATATTTTCTACTGACAGCCAATCACTGCCACAAAATAGCAACTACTGTCAAGAAGGCAAATTAAACATTTATCCCAGGAACAAGCATATTTTACTTGCTGTGTTTTGGGATTATGATTAATCAAAAATTCCAAATAATTTATACTATGTGTAGTTTCTGAAAACACTCATCTTCTGGGAGGACCTTCAAGACAGTGGAGGAGAAAGACGCGGAGATCACCTTCCTCCCCACAAATACATCAGAAATACACCTACATGTGGAACACTCCTACAGAACACCTACTAAACGCTGGCAGAAGACTTCAGACTTCCCAAAAGGCAAGAAACTCCCCACGTACCTGGGTAGGGCAAAAGAAAAAAGAAAAAACAGAGACAAAAGAATAGGGACAGGACCTGCACCTCTGGGAGGGAGCTGTGAAGGAGGAAAAGTTTCCACACACTAGGAAGCCCCTTCACTGGCGGAGATGGTGGCTGGGCGTGGGGGAAGCTTCGGAGCCACGGAGGAGAGCGCAGCAACAGGGGTGCAGAGGGCAAAGCGGAGAGATTCCCACACAGAGGATCAGTGCCGACCAGCATTCACCAGCCTGAGAGGCTTGTCTGCTCACCCGCTGGGGTGGACAGGGGCTGGGAGCTGAGCCACAGGCTTCAGAGGTCAGATCCCAGGGAGAGGACTGGGGTTGGTCACGTGAACACAGCCTGAAAGGGGCTAGTGTACCACAGCTAGCCGGGAGGGAGTCTGGGAAAAAGTCTGGACCTGCCTAAGAGGCAAGAGACCATTGTTTCGGAGTGCACAAGGAGATGGGATTCAGAGCACCACCTAAACGAGCTCCAGAGACAGGCACGAGCCGCACCTACCAGCGCAGACACCAGAGATAGGCATGTAACGCTAACACTGCTGCTGCAGCCACCAAGAAGCCTGTGTGCAAGCACAGGTCACCATACACACCTCCCCTCCCAGGAGCCTGTGCAGCCCGCCACAGCCAGTGTCCCGTGATTCAGGGACAACTTCCCCGGGAGAACACATGGCACACCACAGGCTGTTGAAATATCATGCTGGCCTCTGCCGCCATAGGCTCAACCCGCATCCGTACCCCTCCCTCACCCCCGGCCTGAGTGAGCCAGAGCACCCTAATCAGCTGCTACTTTAACCTCGCCCTCTCTGAGGGAAGAACATACACCCTCAGGCAACCTACACACAGTGGTGGGACCAAATCGAAAGCTGAACCCCAGGAGCTGTGCGAACACAGAAGAAAAAGGGAAATTTCTCCCAGCAGCCTCAGGAACAGCGGATTAAATCTCCACAATCAACTTGATGTAGGCTGCATCTGTAGAATATCTGAATAGACAACGAATCATCCCAAAATTGAGGCGGTGGACGTTGGGAGCAATTGTAGACTTGGGGTTTCCTTTCTGCATCTAATTTGTTTCTGGTTTTATGTTTATCTTAGTTTAGTATTTGGAGTTTATTATCATTGGGAGATTTATTGATTTTGTTGCTCTCTTCCTTTTTTTTTTATATATGGATATATATATACTTTGTCCTTTTTCTCTTTATGTGAGTGTGTATGTGTATGCTTCTTTGTGTGATTTTGTCTGTATAGCTTTACTTTTACCATTTGTCCTAGGGTTCTGTCTGTCCTTTTTTTTTTTCTTTTAATACTTTCTGATTTTTTTTATTTGTAATAATTTTTATTTTAATGACTATATTTTATTTTTTTCTTTCTTGCTTGTTTTTTTTCTCCCTTTTCTTCTGAGCTGTGTGGCTGACAGGGTCTTGGTGCTCCGGCCAGGTGTCAGGCTTGTGCCTCTGAGGTGGGAGAGCCGAGTTCAGGACATTGGTCCACCAGAGACCTCCCGGCTCCACGTAATATCAAATGGTGAAAGCTCTCCCAGAGATATCCATCTCAACGCTAAGACACAGCTCCACTCAATGACCAGCAAGCTACAGTTCTGGACACCACATGCCAAACAACTAGCAAGACAGGAACACAGCCCCACCCATCGGAAGAGAAGCTGCCTAAAATCATAATAATGTCATAGGCACCCCAAAACACACCACCAGATGCGGTCCTGCCCAGCAGAAAGACAAGATCCAGCCTCATCCACCAGAACACAGGCACCAGTCCCCTCCACCAGGAGGGGAAGCCTACACAACCCACTGAACAAACCTTACCCACTGGGGGCAGACACCAAAAACAACGGGAACTATGAACCTGCAGCCTGCAAAAAGGAGACACCAATAAGCAAAATGAGAAGACAGAGAAACATACAGCAATGAAGGAGCAAGGTGAAAACCCACCAGACCAAACAAATGAAAAGTAATAGGCAGTCTACCTGAAAAAGAATTCAGAGTAATGATAGTAAAGATGATCCAAAATCTTGGAAATAGAATGGAGAAAATACAAGAAATGTTGAACAAGGACCTAGAAGAACTAAAGAGCAAACAAACAATGATGAACAACACAATAAATGAAATTAAAAATTCTCTAGAAGGAATCAATAGCAGAATAACTGAGGCAGAAGAACGGATAAGTGACCTGGAAGATAAAATAGTGGAAATAACTACCACAGAGCAGAATAAAGAAAAAAGAATGAAAAGAATTGAGGACAGTCTCAGAGACTTCTGGGACAACATTAAACGCACCAACATTCGAACTATAGGGGTCCGAGAAGAAGAAGAGAAAAAGAAAAGGGACTCAGAAAATATTTGAAGACATTACAGTTGAAAACTTCCCTAATATGGGAAAGGAAAGAGTCAATTTAGTCCAGGAAGCAGAGTCCCATAAAGGATGAATCCAAGGAGAAACTCGCCAAAACACATATTAATCAAACTATCAAAAATTAAATACAAACAAAAAATATTAAGAGGAACAAGGGAGAAACAACAAATACCATACAAGGGAATCCCCATAAGGTTAACAGCTGATCTTTCAGCAGAAATTCTGCAACCCAGAAGGAAGAGGCAGGACATATTTAAAGTGATGAAAGGGAAAAACCTACAACCAAGATTACTCTAACCACCAAGGATCTCATTCAGATTCAACAGAGAAATTGAAACCTTTACAGACAAGCAAAAGCTAAGAAAATTCAGCACCACCAAGCCAGCTTTACGACAAATGTTAAAGGAACTTCTCTAGGCAGGAAACACAAGAGAAGGAAAAGACCTACAATAACAAATCCAAAACAATGAAGAAAATGGTAAAAGGAACATACATATCAATAATTACCTTAAATGTAAATGGATTAAATGCTCCAACCAAAAGACATGGACTGGCTGAATGGATGCAAAAACAAGACCTGTATATATGCTGTCTACAAGAGACTCACTTCAGACCTAGGGACACATACAGACTGAAAGTGAGGGGAAGGAAAAAGATATTCCATGCAAATGGAAATCAAAAGAAAGCTGAAGTAGCAATTCTCATATCAGACAAAATAGACTTTAAAATGAAGACTATTACAAGAGACAAAGAAGGACACTACACAGTGTCCTTGATCAAGGGATCAATCCAAGAAAAAGATATAACAATTGTAAATATTTATGCAACCAACATAGGAGCACCCCAATACATAAGGCAAAGGCTAACAGCCATCAAAGGGGAAATCGACAGTAACACAGTCATAGTATGGGATTTGAACACTCTACTTCCACCAATGGACAGATCATCCAAAATGAAAATAAATAAGGAAACACAAGCTTTAAATGCAACATTAAACAAGATGGACTTAATTCATATTTATAGGACATTCCATCCAAAAACAACAGAATACACTTTCTTCTCAAGTGCTCATGGAACATTCTCCAGGATAGATCATATCTTGGGTCACAAATCAAGCCTTGCTAAATTTAAGAAAATTGAAATCGTATCAAGTATCTTTTCCAACCACAACGCTATGAGACTAGAAATCAATTACAAGAAAAAAATCTGTAAAAAATACAAACACATGGAGGCTAAACAATACACTACTAAATAACCAAGAGATCACTGAAGAAATAAAAGAGAAAATCAAAAAATACCTAGAAACAAATGACAATGAAAATATCGCAACCCAAAACCTATGGGATGCAGCAAAAGCAGTTCTAAGAGGGAAGTTTATAGCAATACAATCCTACCTCAAGAAACAAGAAACATCTCAAATAAACAATCTAACCTTACACCTAAAGCAATAAGAGAAAGAAGAACAAAAAAACTCCAAAGGTAGCAAAAGGAAAGAAATCATAAAGATCAGATCAGAAATAAATGAAAAAGAAATGAAGGAAACAATAGCAAAGATCAATAAAAATAAAAGCTGGTTCTTTGAGAAGACACACAAAATTGATGAACCATTAGCCAGACTCATCAAGAAAAAAAGGGAGAAGACTCAAATCAATAGAATTAGAAATGAAAAAGGAGAGGTAACAACTGACACTGTAGAAATACAAAGGATCATGAGAGATTACTACAAGCAACTATATGCCAATAAAATGGACAACCTGGAAGAACTGGACAAATTTTTAGAAAAGCACAACCTTCTGACACTGAACCAGGAAGAAATAGAAAATATAAACAGACCAATCACAAGCACTGAAATCGAAACTGTGATTAAAAATCTTCTAACAAACAAAAGCCCAGGACCAGATGGCTTCACAGGTGAATTCTATCACACATTTAGAGAAGAGCTAACACCTAACCTTCTCAAACTCTTCCAAAATATAGCAGAGGGAGGAACTCTCCCAAACTCATTCTACAAGGACATGATCACCCTGATACCAAAACCAGACAAAGATGTCACAAAGAAAGAAAACTATAGGCCAATATCACTAATGAAAATAGATGCAAAAATCCTCAACAAAATACTAGCAAACAGAATCCAACAGCACATTAAAAGGATCATACACCATGATCAAGTGGGGTTTACCCCAGGAATGCAAGTATTCTTCAGTATATGCAAATCAATCAATGTGATAAACCATATTAACAAATTGAAGGAGAAAAACAGTATGATCATCTCAATAGATGCAGAAAAAGCTTTCGACAAAATTCAACACCCACTTATGATAAAAACCCTCCAGAAAGTAGGCATAGAGGGTACTTACCTCAACATAATAAAGGCCATATATGACAAACCCACAGCCAACATCATTCTCAATGGTGAAAAACTGAAACCATCTCCTCTAAGATCAGGAACAAGACACGGTTGTCCACTCTCACTACTATTATTCCACATAGTTTTGGAAGTTTTAGCCACAGCAATCAGAGAAGAAAAAGAAATAAAAGGAATCCAAATCCAAAAGGAAGAAGTAAAGCTCTCACTGTTTGCAGATGACATGATACTATACATAGAGAATCATAAAGGTGCTACCAGAAAACTACTAGAGCTAATCAATAAATTTGGTAAAGTAGCAGGATAAAAAAATAATGCACAGAAATTTCTTGCATTCCTATACACTAATGATGAAAAATCTGAATGAGAAATTAAGGAAACACTCCCTTTTTCCATTACAACAAAAAGAATAAAATACCTAGGAATACACCTACCTAAGGAAATAAAAGACCTGTATGCAGAAAACTATAAGACACTGATGAAATAAATTAAAGATGATACAAACAGATGGAGAGATATACCATGTTCTTGGATTCGAAGAATGAACATTGTGAAAATGACTCTACTACCGAAAGCAATCTACAGATTCAATGCAATCCTTATTAAACTACCAATGGCATTTTTCACAGAACTAGAACCAAAAATTTCACAATTTGTATGGAAACACAAAAGACCTCGAATAGCCAGAGCAATCTTGAGAAAGAAAAATGGAGCTGGAGGAATCAGGCTCCCTGACTTCAAACTGTACTACAAAGCTACAGTAATCAAGACAGTATGGTACTGGCACAAAAAGAGAAATATAGATCAATGGAACAGGATAGAAAGCCCAAAGATAAACCCATGCATATATGGTCACCTTATTTTTGATAAAGGAGGCAAGAATATACAATGGAGAAAAGACAGCCTCTTCGATAAGTGGTGCTGGGAAACTGGACAGCTACACGTAAAAGAATGAAATTAGAACACTCCCTAACACCATACACAAAAATAAACTCAAAATGGATTACAGACATAAATGTAAGGCCAGACACTATCAAACTCTGAGAGGAAAACATAGGCAGAACACTATGACATAAATCACAGAAAGATCCTTTTTGACCCACCTCCTGGAGAAATAGAAATAAAAACAAAAATAAACAAATGGGACCTAATGAAACATAAAAGCTTTTGCACAGCAAAGGAAACCATAAAGAAGTCGAAAAGACAACCGTCAGAATGGGAGAAAATATTTACAAATGAAGCAACTGACAAAGGATTCATCTCCAAAATTTATAAGCAGCTCATGCAGCTCAATATCAAAAAAACAAACAACCCAATCCAAAAATGGGCAGAAGACCTAAATAGACATTTCTCCAAAGAAGATATACAGATTGCCAACAAACACATGAAACGATGCTCAACATCACTAATCATTAGAGAAATGCAAATCCAAACTACAATGAGGTATCACCTCACACTGGTCAGAATGGCCATTATCAAAAAATCTACAAACAATAAATGCTGGAGAGGGTGTGGAGAAAAGGGAACCCTCTTGCACTGTTGGTGGGAATGTAAACTGATACAGCCACTATGTTTCAATTTGTATGTATCAGTATAGAGGTTCCTTAAAAAACTAAAAATAGAACTACCATAGGACCCAGCAATCCCACTACTGGGCATATACCTTGAGAAAACCATGATTCAAAAAGAGTCATGTACCACAATGTTCACCACAGCTCTATTTACAATAGCCAGGACATGGAAGCCACCTAAGTGTCCATCGACAGATGAATGGATAAAGAAGCTGTGGCACATATATACAATGGAATATTACTCAGCCATAAAAAGAAACGAAATGAGTTATTTGTAGTGAGGTGGATGGACCTAGAGTCTGTTATACAGAGTGAAGTAAGTCAGAAAGAAAAACAAATACCGTATGCTAACACATTTATATGGAATCTAAAAGATAATAATAATAATGGTCATGCCTAGGGGCAAGATGGGAATGAAGACACAGACCTACTAGATAATGGACTTGAGGACACGGGGAGGGGGAAGGGTAAGCTGGGACAAAGTGAGAGAGTGGCATGGACATATATACACTACCAAATGTAAAATAGCTAGCTAGTGGGAAGCAGCAGCACAGCACAGGGAGATCAGCTCGGTGCTTTGTGACCACCTAGAGGGGTGGAAGAGAGACGTAAGAGGGAGGATATATGGGGATATATGTATATGTATAGCTGATTCACTTTGTTTTAAAGCAGAAACTGGGCTTCCCTGGTGGCACAGTGGTTAAGAATCCGCCTGCCAATGCAGGGGACATGGGTTCGAGCCCTGGTCTGGGAAAGATCCCACATGCCGCGGAGCGGCTAGGCCCATGAGCCACAACTACTGAGCCCGCGTGTCTGGAGCTTGTGCTCTGCAACGGGAGAGGCCGTGACAGTGAGAGGCCCGCGCACCGCGATGAAGAGTGGCCCCCGCTTGCCGCAACTGGAGAAAGCCCTCACACAGAAATGAAGACCCAACACAGCCATAAATAAATAAATAAATAAAATTTAAAAAAAAAGAGCAAGGGCCATTTCATTCATCTTAAAAAAAAAAAAAAAGCAGAAACTAACACACCACTGTAAAGCAATTATACTCCAATAAAAATGTTTTAAAAAAATAGTCATTTTGTTAATAAAATGAACAAGGACAGAAGCTATTAAAAATGATTAGTGGAACAGAAATACAAAGCTCTATGGGAGAGAAATTTTTCTCTTTATTATCTTCTCTTCTACAAAGCAATTTGCACCCTTTTGTGCCACGAATTTAACATGTATCCTTTGTTTCCAAACTGAGCCATTCCCAAATTTTGTAATTATGTTCATCCTTCTGAGAAACCCTGTGAGTGCAACATAGATTAGTCTTTGAGGGAGAAAATAATAATGAAAGATTTAGAATTCATCACACTTCAGCAATAAAAATACGTTATGTGGATCAGCCTACTCTAAATGTTTTTAAAGCCATTTAGAGATAATATCACCAATTATCAGAAGGCAGATTAAAGTGAGCTGTTTTTAACTTCTCAAATTAGCAACAGCAACACCAAAAAAAATCAGGTAATTTCCAATACTAGTGATAACCTGAGGAAATAGTTGTTCTCATATATATGGTTGGAATTTAATTTGGTCTAATCTTGTTGTAAAATAAAATTGACAATATTAACCAAGAGTCTTGAAAATATTCATATACTTTGATCTTGAATTCAACTGAGGTATGAAAATTAGAACATTTATACATGAAGATGATTGTTGCAGAACTACTTTAATAGAAAGAAAGAAAGGGGGGGTGGGAAGAGAAAGAAAGACAGAAAGAAAGAACGAAAGAGGGAGGGAGGGAGAAAGGGAGAAAGGAGGAAGAGAGAAAGAAAGAGAGAAAGAGAAAAAGAGAGAAAGAAAAGAAAAGAAAGAAAGAAAGAAAGAAAGAAAGAAAGAAAGAAAGAAAGAGAGAAAGAAAGAGAAAAAAGAAAGAAAAAGAAAGAAAGAAAGAAAGAAAGAAAGAAAGAAAGAAAGAAAGAAAGAAAGAAAGAAAGAAAGAAAGAAAGAAAGAAAAAGAAAGAGGGAGGGAGAAAGAAAGAGGAAGGGAGAGAGGAAGGAAGGGAGGGAGGAAAGAAGTAAAGAAGGAAAGAAAGGGAAAGAGCCAAGAGTAGATGGTATATACCCATTAAAGATATAAAATTTGGGAAAATGAATATCAAAATAAAGCTAAATATCAGGATCCTAAATTGCACACACACCACACACACACACACACACACACACACACACACAAACTACAACTTTATGAGAAAAAAAAACTACAGACAGGAATATGTCATAATCTTAACAACGGCTGGGTTTGGATGGTGATGAGGCTATGGATAATTTTTATTTGTTATCGTTGTTTATATTTTATGTATTCTGTTTAATAAACATGTAACTTCTAGCTAAGAAAAATAAACAAAAATAAATAAAATAAAGGAAGTGAAACGATGCAATCTAAGTATCAATGCAGTCATAAATTCAACTTCTTTTCCCTTGTATGAAAGATAGCACTATTGATTCTTAAGGCTTATATATCAAATTTATAAGCCCTTAACATATTGATCCACTTCACAGCATTGATCAGTAATTAAAAAGAAAGACAGAATAAAATTTTAAATTTCACGAGGTATAATGAGTTAGCAGAGAGAGCAAGTGACTAATTTTGTTTTGCATTTCATGTATTGTATTGAATAATACTAAATATTTGATATAACTGCAGTAATTTTTATCAATTGGTAAAAGCCAACTCTGAAGAAAGAGTCAAGATATGATACCTCTAATAGGAATGTTTATTTTTTACTCTTCAAATAGCAAACAAGCTCTATTCCTTTTAGACTGAGATTTGTTCACATTGCTTAAAGAAGCAGCCTAATGCATATATAAAAGTATGGTATTAAAAAGAAAATTATTTGATCCATTTCAGGACCAAAATTGATTTATTTCAATATATACTTGTAGGGACTTCCCTGGTGGCGCAGTGGTTAAGAATCCATCTGCCAATGCAGGGGACACGGGTTCGAGCCCTGGTCCGGGAAGATCTCACATGCTGTGGAGCAACTAAGCCCGTGCGCCACAACTACTGAACCTGCGCTCTAGAGCCTGCAAGCCACAACTACTGAGCCCATATGCCACAACTACTGAAGCCCACATGCCTAGAGTTCATGCTCTGCAACAAGAGAAGCCATCACAATAAGAAGCACGCACACTGCAATGAAAGAGTAGCCCCCACCCACCGCAACTAGAGAAAGCTCACGCGCAGCAAGGAAGACCCAACACAGCCAAAAATAAAATAAATAATTAATTAATTAATTAATTCAAAATATATATATACTTGTTAAAAATTTCTGTAGATACATAGATATCTAATGATGAATATTAGTTTACGCTTTTTCATTTCTCAAGTTATATTTGTAATAATTTGATATTACAATTATATCCTTTTTCAGGGAAATCTAGGAAGAGCACTTTAGAATATGATTAGTAATTATTTCCACTGAAGATTGAAAATACTAAGCACTGAAATAGTAATTACAGCATAAAGTATTTAGGCCAAGTTAAGAATCTTCTAATAGTATTAAATAGAGACTTATGAGGTTAAATTCCTAGAAAATTATAAAACTAAGGTGGTTTATATTCCAATGATTATATATAATGGAAATACTTGCTAGATTTAAGATTCTCTTTCCAGGGTTTGCTTGCTTATTATTGAGCAATTAATCTAATGTACATAACTAACTCCTTATTGCAATCTTAACCTCTACCTCTGTAACTTCCTTACAGGCTTGGACTTTTTGTCATTATCTTGTGAATTTTTATGAGGGCATTTTAGTAATATTTTAAGGTTGAATTTTCCTTTGTATAAAAAGTATGATTTTATTGTTTGATTTCACTTACTTTTCACAACTTTAGAAGGTAGCAGATAGATTCCTCTGCCAAGTGGCATTTTTAAAGGTTGTGTATATATAACTGACATTTGAGGTTTATTTAATGCAAATCTAGTAGTTATCAAGATGACCAGTCATGATAATCATGCTGGTAAAAATGATTTTCAACTCCTAAGTAAGTCATTAGGGTCCTGCAGCCCAATGAAGGAGTGAAATAAAGCTCTGGGGACAGGAGCAAGTCCCCAGGGTAAGGTCATCTTGAAGTGGTAAGGGAAAAGGAAAGACAGGGATACTAGCAGTAGAGGCACTTCTCCCTCAGTCTTGAGGGGATGCTTTAGTGCTGTGTTGAAGGAGCATGCTAGACTGTGATACACGGGAGCAATTCTGGCACAAGCAAGTGTTGATTAAGTCGCCCACTGACTCTGTGTTGTTTATACTTCAATACACAGTCTATGAGCCCCATGAAAGGAGAGGCTGTGGTGCTTTTTGGACCATACCCTTGATTCACATTATATCTTAGTGAGGGGGCCACTACCCTGTTGGCAATAATATTATTGAGCAAATTGATTCCACTTCATCTTTAACATGCTGTCATTGTATTTACTTTAAAATCTAGATTGTTTACATTGGTTCATATTTATTATTGCATCCCCATCCCCAAGACAACTATATCTGGCATTAATCTGCAAGTGGCACCTGGAAACAAATACAACCACTCCGTCACACACAGTCACACATACCCAAAACAGCCCTGTCAAACTCCAAGCTCAATAAGCAAATAAAATTTAAAAATCATGTAAAAATACTGCTAAAGGAAAATAGAAGGGACCTGTTTTTCAAGCTAATCAATCCTCTGTATTACATAGATAGGTATGTATATAATTAAATTTTACTTTTTGCTTGTGATAGTGATTTCAAATTGGCCTAAACCCTCGGTGATGAACAATTCTTACCTATTCTCACGTTTCATGTGCTAAGGATTAACTCTGAGTGCCTAGAGGTGGTGAGAATTCATCCTAAAGTAGGATTCTAGGATTTTTAACCAGAGCACGGGCAAGGGCAATGGCAGCTTGTACCCTCCATATAACTACACTTGTTTTTTTCACATTTGAATGTTAAATCTATGAAAAAAATAAATCAAAATGTTTAACTGGAATATTTATTATAATAGGCAAAGGAATGATAAGATTGAGGAATACACTTACTTCAATACTACCTTCAATGTAGGTTCACAACTGAAAATATAATGGCTTTATAAAAAAGCACTAACCTAAGGAAAAACTAGTTAGGGATAAATAATGAAAAGAAGTTTCTACAATTTAAATGCAAGAAAAGATCATTGGAGGTTGAAATATCTACAGTCTTACAGAACTGACCATATTAGTCACGGTAGGCTAACTGCTATAACAAACAGTACCAATATCACTGAAGCTTAACACAAGATTTATTTCTTGTTCATGTCACATTCTCTTGCAGTCATTCAGAGACCCAGGTTTCTTCTAATTAGTGACTCTACCATTCCCTAGGACCTCAAAGTTCTTCAGCTTCTTCCCTGAACCTACTGCCTCCCACTGCTAAATAATGGAAGAAAGCAAGTGTGGAATAATATAAATGTTATTTATGTATATACACACACACATATATATAGACATATATATATTTAGGAGTCAAGAGATGTGTCCAACATACACTGAATTCTAATTCAAAGTATATTTTTATTATGATGTGGCAAAATCTAAAGGTTTTTTTATAAAGTAAGACAATATAAAGAGAGCCATTAAATAATTAACAATACCACTACTGAATTTCACTGATGTGGCAATAGGTTTGTGAATGGCTGAAATGTGATACCTAAGATCCCTTCCAAGTTAAAATTCTATTACTCTACTTCATGAGTCTGATTTCCCTCAAGTTCCTCAGTTTCAGGTAATCATTTACAGTTAAGTCAATGTGTATAACACATGGTTTTGCTGAGGAAAAAGTTGTGGGTATGCTGAAAGGACTCCCTCAGGCTTCAGCAGTCACAAGCATCTGTTACATTGATCCCTGTGTGAAGACCAATATTACCATTTCCTATACATGCTCTGAGCTTGAAACAGAATTACTAAGATAAGTATACAAACAATACTTAGACCTGATTTTTTAAGTTTCATACAGCAAGATGACAGTTCCCTTTTTTACAGATCATCAAGTTTGCAAAAATCTAGAGAAATTCACAGAAAAGCAAAGTGAGGCTTTGCTTTTATCCATGGGCCACGAAATTTTGCAATATTTTTGCTATGAAATTTTGCTTGTCTGTGAAATGTTCCTAAGATGTTTGACCGAATGGAATACACTCAGAAGACTGCTGACCAAGGGTTATTCATTGTTATGGGCTGAATGATGTCTCCCTAAAATCCATATGTTGAAGTCCTAATCTCCCAGTATCTCAGAATGTGACTATATTTAGAGACAGGGTCTTTACAGAGTTAAATTAATTAATTAGAGTTAAATGAGCTCATTAGGTGTGCCCTAATGTCATATGACTGGTGTCCTTATAAGAAGAAGAGATCAGAACACAGACATGCACAGAGGAAAGACCATGTGAAGACATAGGGAGAAAACAACCATCTACAAGCTAAGAAGAGAAAACTCAAAAGAAAGCAACGCCACCAATACCCTGCCCTCAGACTTTCAGCCTTCGGAACTCTGAGAAAATAAATCTCTGTTGTTTAAGCCACCTAGTCTGTGCTACTTCGTTATGGCAGCCCCAGCAAGCTAACACACCCATGTTTACCTAAAATCCTGCACCTCAGTATTTCCAAACAGATGCTCTCCCAACTCCTAGGACAACTTTGGTTTTCTCTAGAGTGGATTAAGGGAATTTATTGTGAATGAAGATAGCCATCCTATCCAAGGTACTTGGATGAAAGGTCACTTAAAATTATAAATGATTTATGGTGGGGCCCATAGTTTCCCAATTAAGATGACACTCTTCCAGGCATCAATGCAGAAACAGTCCTCTAAGGCAGGCTCTAAAATATAAGACAAAATTCCCTCTTAGAACGCCTTTGTACCAGTAGCTTCTTCTCTTGAGGAGGACCCCTTTAAGGGACTTGATTTCAGAGCAATACTTGGGTCTAGATAGTCTTATGCTAGGGACCCCAACAATTTGCAATTTTAAATTTAGAGGCTGCTTCTCAAGGTAACCTTATCTTTTGGGCAAAATGCACCAAAGCACAATTTGGTAAACCACACTGTTCACCAAGAACATCACTATGAACACTGTTCACTATGAACAGAGAAAGAGGAGGAACAGGTGGCTGGGAAATTTTCAATCTGTGTCCCTTAAGAAGGGATAATTTGTTTTACTGCTATCCAAAAAGCAGAAAGAAGGAGTAAGTCCTGAATGGGAACCTTTTTAATGTGTTCTTGTAGACCACAGCAGTGTTTCCGAGAGTGATCCTCTTAGAATTCTAGATTCAGCAGATGCTCCTCATTAGAAGGGTTTCATGATCAAATGGATTTTGAAAATACTACCCTCTCTATCACACACTTAGGGACTCACAATTTACAGAGATATATATAAGGCCCTGAGAAATCCTTCAGGTAAAAAAATAAAAAACAACCATTCAAGTCTGTCAAACCAAGAATTTCTCAAACCTACCTAACCATAAAACCTTTATTAGAATTATTAGCAAGCACCGTGTGATATACAGTTTGGGACTAAGTTTTGAACAGAGAGTCATGAAGAAACCCTGCTATAAAGTGATGAACCAGATGAATATACATATACTAGAGTTAGAATGTCAAAGGAACTGAAATTCCCTTCCCTTAAAAATATTTAGTTGTTTTGAGCAAAGCAAAAATATACCAATATTTCTGTCACAACCTCTCACTTCTTAAAATGCTTATTTGATTATATATTTCTTTAACTGCATACACTACACTAAATGCTAAAGCACATACATGAACTTACAATTCAGCCTTATTTTTTATTTCCAAAGAATGTTTGGCATTTATTTGTAGTGGAGTTAATAGCCCCTCTGAACCGGGTTAAGAGGCAGCATGAAGAACAAAGAAGGAACCTTCTGTAAGTATGACTTGACTCCAATTACTTCTGAGTAAGCTGAATAGTTCTATAAATATCTGTCAAATATATGACTGGCTCTGAAAGGTTTGGCCCCTACCCCTTGGCAACCATTTTAGCTTTGTGATTACTTATGCCAAAAACAGTCAACCCAAACTGTACATACTTCAGACAGAAAAGAAAAAAAAAAAACTTATCCAAAATGGTACCAAGTGAAGTGAGGTGTTACCCTTTTCATATAAATTGATAGTTTTACAGTTTTATATGGAATATTTTCCTAACAGCCTTGACTGTAAAAGGTAGCAGAGCAAGTAAGATATATTTGAGATGTGAAATTAATATTGGATTGATTTCGTTTATTTTTAAATATTTAGCCTGCATTTTTTAGAAGAACCTGGCCTTTGGAGATTTATTCACATTTGTCTGAAAAAAAACAGGTATTGTCAAAGCTAGGAAATATATCCAGGGTGACTCATCACAATGGAGTAGGTGAATGCTAACAATTTCTAAGTAGCAGAGACCAAATTGCTTCATTACTTCAATTAACTCCAAAGATTCATAAGCAAATGAGCCAGTTGCCACTGTTGGTTACACGAGGTTTTAAGACGGTTCAGAGACAAACTGAGTCTGGCCTATTTCTTGATAAACATGTCCCAATCCCACCCAACCAAATATAACCCAATCAAAGGAATTTCTCCAATATCTTATCATTGCTGAGGAGTGAGCATTCCACTTAAAAGTTCAATTAATTCTAATTACTAATTACAACATTATTATTATTTTGACTCATTTTAAGAAATTGTACCAGTTATAAAATCAACATGAACATTAAATAATATATGTTCCTTTTTCACCAGTAAATCCTATAACTGACGACATCTTAAAGTAAAAGAAATAGAGTTCCATTAATATTTTTTTCTCTTTAGAAGTCTTTTGAACAGCACTGAATTAATGTTATGTGTTGGTTCATGACACAAAGTCATTAGTCTATATATGCACCTAGTAACAGAACACCAAAATGCACAAAGCAAAATTGATAGCAAGGAAAGGCAAAAATGACACTTCAACAATAAGAGTCAGACATTTCAATAACCCACTATCGATACTGGACAGAACAGCTGGACATAAGATCAACAAGGAAATGGGAGACTTGAATAAAACTCTAAACCAGCTAGGCCTAACAGACATTCATAAAATATTCAATACAACAACAACAGAATAAACATTCTTCTCAAGTACACATGGAACATTCTCCAGGACAGACTATATGCTAGGCCATAAAGCAAACCTCAGTAATTTGAAAAGATTAAAACAATACAGAGTATGTTCTTTGACCACAATGGAATGAAATTAGAACTCAATAGCAGAAAAAATATTTGATAAAATCACAAATACATGGAGATTAAACAATTCACTCCTCAATAACAAATGGGTCAAAGAAGAAATCAGAAGGGAAATAATAAAATATATTGAGAAGAAAACAAAATGGAAACACAGCATAGCAAAACTTAGAGGGATATTTAATGCCTAAATTAAGAAATAATAAAGATTATAAATCAATAACTTAGTCTTCCTCCTTAAAACACTGAAAAAGAAGAGCAAACTAAAACTAAAGCAAGCAGAAGAAATAATAAAGATTAGAGCAGAAACAAATAAAATAGAGAACAGAAAAACAAGAGAGAGTATTAATGAAACTAAAAGCTAGTTCTTTGAAAAGATCAACAAAGTTGGAAAATGTTTAGCTATATAGACCTAGAAAAAAAATAGAATACTCAAACTACTAAAATCAGTAGTGAAAGAAGGGACATTACTGCTGACATTATAGAAATAAAAAGAGTTATAAAAGAATACTATAAATAATTAAATGCTAACATATTAGATAACTTAGAGGAAATGGAAAAAATCCTGGAAAGACACCCTCTAACAAAATTGACTCAAGAAGAATACTCTGAAAAGTGAAAAATATTGTTGAAAGAAATTAAAGATGATCAAAATAATTCTCTGAAAGAGAATAACAAAGTAGAAAAACTCATACTTCCTGATTTCAAAATTTAACTACAAAGCAACAGTAATCAAGACAATGTAGGACTGGCACAAGGATAGACATAAATCAATGGAATAAAACTGAGAGTACTGAAATGAAAACATTGTATCTATAGTCAACTGACTTTTTTTTTTTTTAAACAACAGCCATTTATTTATTTATTTATTTAAATTTATTTATTTATTTATTTATTTTTGGCTGTATTGGGTCTTCGTTTCTGTGCAAGGGCTTTCTCTACTTGTGGCAAGCGGGGGCCACTCTTCATCACGGTGCGGGGGCCTCTCACTATCATGGCCTCTCTTGTTGCAGAGCACAGGCTCCAGACGCGCAGGCTCAGTAGTTGTGGCTCACGGGCCTAGCTGCTCCGTGGCATGTGGGATCTTCCCAGACCAGGGCTCGAACCCGTGTCCCCTGCATTAGCAGGCAGATTCTCAACCACTGCGCCACCAGGGAAGCCCCAGTCAACTGACTTTTGACAAGGGTGCCAAGAGCATTCAATGGTGAAAGAATAGTCTTTTCATCAAATGGTGCTGGGACAACTGAATAGCTATATGCAAAAGAGTAAAGCTGGACACTTACCTCACACATTCACAAAAATTAACTCAAGATGGATCAAACACATAAATATAAGAGCTAATACTATAAAACTTTTAGAAGAAAGCATGGGATAAGTCTTCATGACCTTGGATTTGGCAATGGATTCTTAGCTTTGACATCAAAAACATGAGCTTAAAAACAGATAAATTGGACTTGATCAAAAGTAAAAACGTTTGTCCTTTAAAGAACACAAAATAGAGAGTAAAACCCCACAGAATTATAAATAAATATATATATATACAAATATATACACACAAACATGTGTTTTGCAAATCAGATATCTGACAAAGGACTCATATCTAGAATATATTTTAAAAAACTCTTACAACTCAATAAAGACAACCTAATTTAAGCAACAAAGGATCCAAATACACATTTCTCCAGGAAAGATACGACAATGGCCAATAGGCACATCAGACGACGCTCAACATCATTATTCATCAGAAAAATGCAAATCAAAACTACAGCGAGATACCAATTCATACCCACTAAGATGGCTAAAATCAAAAAGTCAGATAATAACAAGTGTCAGTGAAGATATGGAAAAATTGGAATCCTCATATACTGATAGTGGGAATGTAAAATGATGCAACCATTTTGGAAAACAGCCCAGCATTTCCTCAAACAATTAAACACAGAGTCATCATATCACCCAGCAGTTCTACTCCTAGGTATATACTCAAGAAATACAAACATATATGCACACACAAAATCGTACGTGAGTGTTTATAGCAGCATTGTTCCTAATAGCTAAAAGGTTAGGAACAACCCAGATGTTGATCAGCGGACAAATGGATAACCAAAATGTGGTAAATTCAGTCAATGGAATATTATTTGTCCATAAAAAGGAATGAATACTAGTGTATGCTACAACATGGATAAACCTTGAAAACATTATGCTAGGTGAAAGAAGCCAGTCATAAAAGTCCACATACTATAGGATTTCATTCATACGAAAGTTCAGAGTAGGGAATCCCATAGAAATAGAAAGTAAATTAGTAGCCCTTAGGACAGGAAGGAAGGGTATGAGGGCTAGGCAGGTGATAGCAAAGGGTACGGGGTGTCCTTTTGAGATGATGAAAATGTTCTAAAATTGATAGTGATAACAGTCACATATATCTGTGAATATACTAAAAACCATTGAATTTTACACTTTAAGTGGGTGAACTGTATGATACATGAATTGTATTTCTAGAAAGCTATTTTAAAAATTAATAATAGAGCAAAAAATAGTTAATAATATGGCAAATTGATAAAAACTGACAATACAGAAAAACGTACTAATGGAATAATTAGACCATTTCACCAGCATAATGAGAGATTTGAACATATCTCTTCCAACTATTGATAAATCAAGCAGATAAAGAATCAGCTTACTATAGAAAATTTCAACAACCTAACTAAATAATACTGAACAAATGGGCCCAAATATTAGAGTATACATTTTTCTCAAGCACATATGGAACATTTACAAAATCAATGATGTATAATGCCATAAAACAGCTCCCCAAAGTTGAAAAAAATGTGTCACACAAAATCCCATTCTGTGACTAGAATGTAATTTAGAAATTAATAACAAAAAGAAATTTAGAGCCCATACATTTAGAAACTAACTCCTTGGTCAAAGGAGAAATCATAATAGAAATTTTAAAAATATTTCCACATATTTTATCCATTTCTAAGAAATATGAAATATGATAAGGCTATAAACACTACCTATAACACAATAAAATTTTTCACAGATAAGTATACTAGAGCTTTGCAGTTTCTCAAGCACTGCTGGGCTTATAAATATCAGTACCAAAACACAAGTAAGAATAAATTTCTATCTGATAGGAAACATGAATGGTTCTACAGGTAAAAAAGCTAACAAAGCCAAACATTTTTTTAGCTATTCTTATAAATACATAATTCTCCATATCTATTTCCATGGGAGAAGTGTCAGAGAGTTCCTGATTTTTGAGATCACTCTCCCAGCAACAATTATTCCAATCAAAAAGATACTCGGATATGAAGAGCCTGAATAAACAAGGCTCTATAAATAAAATTCTTTCCTAAGATTTTCCTTTCCCCACCTAAATCAGTCAAAGTTTAAGTACACCTATTTTAATAGGCCTCCCAGAAACAACATCAGAACTTCAACAAGCAAAAACAAAACAATATTTTTATTTCATGGGGCATCGGTTGACACAATGATTGCATAAATGCTACAGATATTTTATTGACCAACTTAAAATGTATTTTCCCTGGTAAAAATGGTATGTTACATACAGACAAAGTTGTACAGAACTAATACTTAAGTACAGGTAATTAGGAATACCACTAAGTTAAAATATTTTTCTAAGTTATGTAGATACAACTTCCAAGTTATTTTTAGAACAAGAGTAATTGGCTAAAATATGTCCAGTATATGTCTGATAGATACAACTTTAGCTACCAAACTAACATTTCTGGAGTCTAAATTGTCTTCTGACATTTAGAACAAAACTTAAAAAGCTAGAGGCTCAAACTGTAGCCATGGAACATGGTAGAATTTTTGTTCTATACATGTATCAGAAATATGAAGTATTATATGGAATAAAAATCTAAGAAAAGTTTCAACAATATTAAGTTACTATATTAAAATTCTCAGTAATGTTTCAAGACATATGATGATAGAATTATTTATAGAATGTATTGGTTTCCTCTGGACAATTCTCAAAGTCAGGTATGTCTCTCTATTCATTGCTCTACCATCATATACACGAGAGCTTATTCTCTTAAATATCATACATGTTATGAGCACATTTCACTTCTATTTACTCTCTAATGAATGTCACTAATAATGATGATGTCATGTTACCATTAACTATTTTCTTTGTACCAGGCTTTGTGTCATGCACTTTACATGTTTTATCTCTAATCCTCATGGCGACATAACAAGGTATTAGTTGTTATTTCATTTTAAAGAAATCAAATCTGAGACTACAAAAGTTTTATTAGGTCATCTACCCAGTAAACACTCAATCCCTAATCTGTAGTTCTCTTGAGAGTCCAGAATCTTTCCTCCATTCCATGATTTCATTTGCATTTCCTTGCTCATCAGTCGGTTATAAAATCAAATCCAAATAGGTATGTCTATACCCAAGCGTGTGAAAAATATAACATACACTTGACAGTCTTTTAGACTCCAGAATAAAACACAAGAATTCTGCTGATCTTGGGCTACAGACTCCTTGTCTTGTTTTTGGCTGGCTGTGCCTACCAGTGAATATCCATGTGTTCCCTCAGGCTTCCTTTATGGAGTTGGGGCTGTTGATTTACTTTCAAATAGCTTCCCGTTCTCAGTAACTTGTGTGTTACACTCGGTTTTGAATAACTTTAAAAGGTGAAATGGTGCAAGTATCATTTTCAATTTATGTTTTTCCAGCCTTCAGTACCCTCTTCTAAAGCAGCAGCTCTCAAATTTTAATGTGCATAATAAAGTGTGCCGTGGGACTTGTTATAATTGCCGTATCCCAGACCTTTCTCCAAGATTCTGGCTCTATAGGTCTGGTATGGGACTGAGGATTTCCAAATAATTCTTTTTTTTCCAAATGATTCTGATGCAGGTGGTGTTCAGATGACACTTTGAGGAAAACGATTTGATTTTATCCTTCTCCATGGCAAACTGAATATGATTATAATCATATTTAAATAATGAGTGGCAAGAAGATGAGCTCCAGGTTTGGATTAACAGATGGTTATGTTCTACTTCTGCAGCTTTCTAGCTCTGAACTATGACAAATCTCTTAAACTCACTGAGCCCCAGTGTTGTGAGGATTTAATAAGATAAAATGTTAAAGCCCTTAACCCAGTGCCTATTACTCACCAAAGCCCTCAGAAAACATTTGCACACTGTCGTTCACTCTCCCCTTTTAAAGCTCAGATCTTCGCACTCCAAATCTTGTTTTCTTTCTCCTCCACAATATGACTAAGAGCAAAATACTGTCTGCTAGAAATGCTACAGCTCTAAAATGCTGTCTGTCTTCTTAAACTCCTATGCATTAAAGCAAAGCTACTACTCATTTCCTCGATGATTTATCTTGTACTCGTCACTAGTTGAATTTTCCACTGGCACCAGTTCGTTTTGACATTTTGAGCCTTCTGTGGGCAATAATGACATTTATTTGGAAAAAAAAATCATGATAGAAATTCAAAACTTAAAAAAACAATTTATAAGGTACTATGTTCCAGGCAGTAGGAATTCACCTGAGCTTTGTCCTAGAGACTTACTGCTTTTCTGGTTCCTTGTGAATATGGCTGGCAGATAGCTTCACTCATCACAGCCTGACCAGCTTTCACTCTGTCTTCAAATAGATTTAAGTTACCTTCTATTACTGGACACACTTCATGAGACATAAGTGCCTTGGAAGAGGCTAAAAGAGTACATTCTCTACACTGCGTAACAGCTGTGCTATGGAAGAGGACAGCAAAGAAATGTAAAAGGTTGGGTAGTTTATACTTTAATCTTCATGTATGTAGATCCTTGATATAGGTTCAGGTTGGTGAAATACAAAAGAATATTCTCTCATTTATTAACTTCTCACAGTCTCTGGACTTTTCATCTTAAAGAGGCTCTTAATTTAAAATGATTTTCTAATGGAAAGCAAATGACAGTAAACTTTAAGAAAGAATAGAATGGTATAGTCATTAAAACATTATTTAAGGAATATGAAATACTTGTTTGAAATGACTACTGGCATAGCCAGAAAGGTTTTTTAACCTTTCAGTTAACTTTATAGCTGTATTCTTGTTTCCAAATTTAGATTTCACCAGCATCAACAGAAAAATATAAGGAAATTAGCCTCAGTGTAAGTTTGATATATATTTAGGATTCGTTTTGCCATCTTTCACTTATAGTTCTCCTATAGAAAAAAAAAATATTTGGAAACAAAAATGAGATCACATTATCTTCACTAGTACTTTATTTTGTAGCTTATTTCTTTCAGACAATAACCTACTCTCTTATTTCATCCAGAACTAAGTCTGAACCCTGGTTCTGCTGCTTCTAAGCTGTGTGCCATTGGTAATGCTACTCAGTTTCTCTGACCCTCCATTTTCTTATGTGTAATACAGAAATAACATTAATTTGCTCATAGAGTTATTGTGAGGATTAAATTAAGTAAGCATCTATGACCAATGCTGGAACATAGTGGGCACTCAACAAATAAGAATTTTTAACATACTATGGATAGTTAAAAATAAATTAAATAACAATAAAGACCAATTACAACTACAAAAGAAGACAGGTAGAGCATTTTTACACAATGTCTAGTTGTTTGAGGACTAGAATCATAAAAACTTAGTTGCCACAGGAAATTTAGGAAGTCAAAATGTATGCATTTCTTTAGAACCAAAAGTTTGAGCTTTTGCTGTTTTTAAGGTTGAGGTCATCACATTAATCTTTGGTTTTTATGAATTTATTAGTGTTTGTTACTACAACCACTGTGTCTGAAACTCTCCCCTATGAGTTTATCTACAGAAGAATGCAGCATACCTACCACTTCATTAACGTGGAGGTCTTGAGATATGGAATAGAGCCTACTGTACCATGATACCTAGGATTTGAAAGCACACTTCTGTAAGAAGAATTTATTATAACTATAATAAATTAAAGATACAATTTTCAAAATTTTAATTGTGGACAGGCAAAATTACTGAAGCTGCAAAATATGCAACAGCTTGAAGTTTAATTGCAACTGGAAAACTATGCTTTGGAAACTGTATGTGGATGGAAATATTTATGAGTTAGCACCAAGAGCTGGCACAGTACATTTGCTATGGAATAATTTTAACTGTAACCTTGTTTTACAAGCTGGATTTTATCACATACCTTTATGGGAGAGTTGAACAAGTCTATACATTTACTCTACATGCTGAGGTTTCTGTTTTTGTTTCAATTCCAGATATGCTTGAGAAGCTTTTAGTAAACTTTTTACAGGCAAATGATCAAATGAAACAAACTAGGGACATTTTCCATATAAGAATGACATGATATTTCACATGCTGTATTGTTTCATATATCATCAATTTTACACCAGATTTTGGCAAAGGAAAAGATCCTGCCTCAAGAATTTTTATTTTTTGGACCACAAGCAAAAATCCAAAAGTAAACAAAGACCAAACCAAAGAAGAAGGCATAAAACAATAAAAATCAGAACCATGACTTGCACGTAAACTGGAAAAAGAAACCATATAGTAAGTTTTCTGCTCATTCTGATTATAATCAAAGTTTGTCAAAACAGAGTGGTCTTTCTCACAAAAAATTCAAAATCCCTAAGTTTACTCTTAAATATGAAAATAGCTACACTTTGGAAATATTATTAATCCTATGTGTTCACCTCTGAATGCATACCTCAAAAATACTTAATTTTAGGAATGTATCTTATAGAAATACCATGGGTCTACCAAAGATGTTCACTCAATATTATTAAAATAGAAAAAAATATTTAAAATCTATATTTGTCCAAAGTAAGGAACTGATGAATGACATACATTCACAGTACATTATTCTGCAGCCATTGAAAACTTAAACTGTAGGAAAATATAATGATGTGGGGAAACTGGCATTTGACCTTAAGTGAAAGAAAAAAACAATAAGCTGATCCTATTCTTGTTTAAAAAATGGTACTTATGCACCAGAAAAATGGTTTTTAGTTCTATTCACCAGTGTTTTTCTCAATGTGATACAAACTTACAGTAGTTTATTTGCATTGAAATTAAATGTATTTTCTAAGATTTCTAGCAATGTATATATTATCTATATGATAAAAAAGTATATAATAATTAAAAATAAAACCTATATAAATAGTGAAACTATCTTTTTAAAGATAAGTAGACTACTTCTCTATTGACATTTCTGCTTCCAAACTCTGTCAGAATGTTCAGATGTGTCTAATTGAGACAAATCACCGGAGGAGCCAAGTTATGAATCAAGGAGGAAACCTGAACAAAGGCCAAAAGCAAGTTAAGAACTAGAGAACCAGAGCAAGGTTGGAATCCAGGGAACCTGAGAATGTTACAGAGGTCATCCCAGTGATCAAAGGGCCAGAAGCTGAAACCCAAGAGATAGAAGGCAATTGTTTCCTGCCCAGTTCCATCTTCCACATTAAAGGGTTTCTCTCTCCCTCAGATTTTAACAGAATTCTAGGCAAGCCCTAATTTTCCTGAAATTATATTAGGAAAGGCAACTTTAAAATAAATACATGAATTATGGTCTTCTCCGGATATATGCTCAGAAGTGGGATTGCAGGATCATACGGTAGCTCTAGTCTTGGTTTTTTAAGGAACCTCCATACTGTTCTCCATAGTGGCTGTACCAGTTTACACTCCCACCAACAGTGCAGGAGAGTTCCTTTTTATCCACACCCTCTCCAGCACTTAGTTTGTAGATTTTTTGATGATGGCCATTCTGATTGGTGTGAGGTGATACCCCATTGTAGTTTTGATATGCATTTCTCTAATAATTAGTGATGTTGAGCATTTTTTCATGTGCCTCTTGGCCATCTGTTGTGTCTTCTTTGGAGAAGTGTCTATTTAGATCTCCTGCCCATTTTTTGATTGGTTTGTTTGTTTTTTTGATATTGAGATGCATGAGCTGTTTGTATATTTTGGAGATTAATCCTTTGTCAGTTGCTTCATTTGCAAATATTTTCTCCCCTTCTGAGGGTTGTCTTTTCGACTTCTTTATGGTTCCCTTTGCTGTGCAAAAGCTTTTAAGTTTCATTAGGTCCCATTTGATTATTTTTGTTTTTACTTTCATTACTCTAGGAGTTTTATAGTATCCAGCCTTACATTTAGATCTTTAATCCATTTTGAGGTTATTTTTGTGTATGGTGTTAGGAAGTGTTCTAATTTCATTCTTTTACATGTAGCTGTCCAGTTTTCCTAGCACCACTTATTGAAGAGACTGGCTTTTCTCCATCATACATTCTTGCCTACTTTGTCATGGATTAAGTGACCAGAGGTGCATGGGTTTTTCTCTGGACTTTCTATCCTGTTTCATTGATCTATATTTCTGTTTCTGTGCCAGTACCATATTGTCTTGATTACTGTAGCTTTGTAGTATAGTCTGAAGTCAGGGAGCCTGATTCCTCCAGCTCCATTTTTCTTTCTCAAGATTGCTTTGGCTATTCAGGGTCTTTTGTGTTTCCATACAAGTTGTATTTTTTTTTTGTTCCACTTCTGTTAAACATGTTATTGGCAATTTGGTAGGGATTGCATTGAATCTGTAGATTGCTTTAGGTAGTACAGTCATTATGACAATACTGATTCTTCCAATCCAAGATCATGCTTTCCACCTTTTTGTGTCACCTTTGATTTCTTTCATCAATATCTTATAAGATACATGCACCCCAGTGTTCATTGCAGCACTATTTACAATAGCCAGGACATGGAAGCAACCTAAATGTCCATCAACAGAGGAATGGATAAAGATGATGTGGTACACATATACAATGGAATATTACTCAGCCATAAAAAGGAACAAAATAATGCCATTTGCAGCAACATGGATGGACCTAGAGATTATCATACTAAGTGAAGTAAGTCAGACAAATATCATATGATATCACTTATATGTGGAATCTAAAAAAATGGTACAAATGAACTTATTTACAAAAGAGAAATAAAGTCACAGATATGGAAAACAAACTTATGGCTACTGGGGGGGAAGGGGGAGGGATAAATTGGGAGATTTGGTTTGACATATACAAACTACTATATATAAAATAGATAACTAATAAGGACCTACGATTATAGCACAGGGAACTCTATCAATACTCTGTAATGGGCTATATGGGAAAAGAATCTAAAAAAGAGTGGATATATGTATATGTATAACTGATTCACCTTGCTGTGCAGCAGAAACTAACAGAACATTGTAACTCAACTATACTCCAATAAAAAAGTGATTTAATAAATAAAATAAAATAAATACATGAAATTCTAGAGGAAACCAATGGCCTAAATTTAAATTCTAAACTCCAAAGCAAAACTTCAGTCTCCAATTCCAGAGTGGTTTTGGTGTGCATATTATGAAGAGAATATGAGGTTGTACACTGCTTGGGAATGCACCTGCTAATGTGCCCCCAAATTATAAAGACTCTTCCAATATTACTAATAGCTATAGTGGGAGATGATTACTTAATTAATTTAAAATTTTTATCTCCAGATTAAAATAATCTCAATTCAATTAAATTTTCTTCATAGGCTAAGTGGTTTGGTTTCTTTAATTCATCCCTGAATTTCGCCAATTTTTCTGAAAATAAGATGTCCAAAATTGAAGCTAGCACTAGTGCATTGAATATCACAAGGATTCCATTCCCAGCACTTTTATGATAATTAATCTCAGATTATGAATAGGCAACAACTTTTAGAACAACCTGTGCGTAGTTACAAAGATAAAACAGAACGTGTAAATCAGATGATAATTTCAACTAGTGATTGTTATTTATTAAGTTGGTAATAATAATGACATAATTTTATTTCATAACATCTGTGATAAAAATATGACCCAAAGGCTGGCTCTCCAAGCAGAAGTTTTCCAGCTGGCTTCCCAGATATTCCCAGCTTTCCATAGAGTCCCATTATCCCCCACTGGCAATGCGCAAGGGTCAGAGCTTCTTCTTCAAGCATTTGACCCTTCGTCCTAAGGGTCTTTCCTTATACTTCTTATGAGACCTCCTTCACAGCTCATTTCAGTAGAGCTACCCAAAACAGCTACTTAAAGTGCAGAGGCCACTTTTCTCTCTGTGTGGAGATCTCAGGGTACAATATATTTCACCTAGTACAGGCTGGCTACTCAATTTATCTTAGTATAGGTTAACATATAAATCCAGGATTTACAGCCATCTCCAATTATACTCTAGGTTCACTCTGACATTTGAGCATCTGTGCTTAATCATACACCTACTGAGCCAACCTGACTAATTTCATACAGTCCACTAGGTGGCAGAGGTGTTTACAAGGAAGTGAAGATGAACAATGCCCAAGTCTCCTTAAATAGTTCAGCAAGGAGGAAATGAAAGAGAACCTAATTAGAGAAATATATGGTATTTATAAGTCACATAATATGTAAGTATTAAACTGTAAAACCACACACACACACACACACACACACACGCACAAATTTGAATTTTAAACAAGATACAAAAGTCCACCACAAAGAGCAACAGCTACCTGGCTCAGCTAACACTGCTTGTGTTTAATAATTATTTAACTAAAATGGGTCTCTTTTTTTTTAATTCTTAAAAAAAGCTGACATTAAGAGGTAAATGGCCACTGTGTAAGGTCCCAGTTTGGCATTGATTCTGACTACAGCATTGCTCAAAATATTAAATATGGGAATGCTATAAAGATTATTAGCCAGGAAGAGGCTGAAGAGGCAGATAAAAGAAAAAATATTCATGGCTTCATTGATATTGGCCTAAGGAACCATGGAAACTTTTCTTAATTTTTATTTTTCATTGTATAATCTGTTTATGAAATTCCTAATTCTGCATGACCTGCCATTACAGAGCAATAATAGAAAATATATCCAGAGTAGGTTGTGGCTTCGCTTACAGAGGTAAAGATGAAAACCCCATTTAAAAAGAAGGATGGGGGCTTCCCTGGTGGCGCAGTGGTTGAGAGTCTGCCTGCTAATGCAGGGCCCACGGGTTCGAGCCCTGGTCTGGGAGGATCCCACATGCCGCGGAGCAACTAGGCCCGTGAGCCACAACTACTGAGCCTGCGCGTCTGGAGCCTGTGCTCCGCAACAAGAGAGGCCGCGATAGTGAGAGGCCCGCGCACCGCGATGAAGAGTGGCCCCCGCTTGCCGCAGCTAGAGGAAGCCCTCGCACAGAAACGAAGACCCAACACAGCCAAATAAATAAATAATTAATTAATTAATTTTAAAAAAATAAAATAAAATAAAAAGAAGGATGAAATAAGAAGAGTGAGGAGAAACAGAGTTACATACAATGGCTACTCAGAGGACACAGGAGGCATAGAATAGGAACTTTAGGTTTCAACATTCAGAAGAAGCCCACCTTGGGGTGGCCAAGGATAAGGAAATAATCACAGAGATATGGGCAAGATTGAACCCTGAAGACCTGCATCCAGACAGATATGAGGAATCAACTCTTTTCTTAGCACACAAAGTAGGACTTAACAAGGTTTCTTGCAACACAAGTTGAGAGTACCAGTAATACGTGTGTATCATACTTTGATTTTAGGAATGAATCAATATTCAAAGTGATTCTTTTTTTAAAGTATTCTATAAATGGAAAAACACTCAGAACCATATTGCTAAAAACATAACGTATAAGATATCATAACAACCAAAATATCACATTATTATATTACAATATTATGTAAATTGTGTAAAATCACAATATTATTAAAGCTCAAACTATTGTCATTGCAAATTAGAAAGCAGCTTGGATTCTGGAGCTCTCAATCAGAAAAAACATTGAGTCCTTTAAATTGCAGTTTAGAATAAACAAATGCAGGGAATGACCAAGGATGACTATATAACATCTAATTATAAACTCACTATAATTAAGAGACCTTGTAAGCCTTATAAAGAATTCTACGGCTTGAAGCCATAGATTACAGGGTAAACTCAAGTAGAGATTAGTTTACTTTGTAGAAGTTATTTCAGTCCTCTGCATGTCATTTTAGCCAATTTGTCTAACACCGATTACTAACCGTCACTTTACCTGGTTTAATTTATACAAGCTAACAACACAACAGTCCTATTTTCTGACCTACAGTCTGGTGGGGATGTTTTTCCTAATTTTTGAAAGTCTTGCAAAGGCATAACAATTAAATATATTCAACAAAGCATGTAAGAAATTATTTTTATTGAAAAGCATAAAATCACATGCAACAAAGGCTAGGAAAAACTGAGATAGTTAATCACAGTTAATCTTATCTTTGAATTCAAATAATTGATGTATAACCAACTAAAAGTGTTTGATAGCATTACATGCAAAATTCTAATTTAATGCAATACTTTTATATTTTATTAGAAAAAAAATCAATATTTTTGAGTACTCAAGAGTATAGCATGTTTAAGGTGTTCCACTTATTTATTCCTTTAAATTATTATTGTGTATGAATGAATTTGATTAGCACATTCACATAATTGATTTCTTACTAGAAGGAAGAAACTAGAAATAAACAAAACCCCTACCTTCCCCCCAGTGCAGAGTTGAAGAGGCAGCTCTCCAGGGATATTTGTTTTCAGTCTGACAGGAAGGAAGCATTCAGAGAATCCAATTCCTGTAGCTACTACTATCAGTCTCCACAGCCATAATGGAAGTCTCTCACCCTTCCTTGCTTTCAGATGTCCTACAAAGTCATAGATATGCTTTCTCATTGTTTTAAAAATGCAAAAATCGGGCTTCCCTGGTGGCGCAGTGGTTGAGAATCTGCCTGCCAATGCAGGGGACACGGGTTCGAGCCCTGGTCTGGGAAGATCCCACATGCCGCGGAGCAACTGGGCCCGTGAGCCACAATTACTGAGCCTGCGCATCTGGAGCCTGTGCTCCGCAACAAGAGAGGCCGCGACAGTGAGAGGCCCTCGCACCGCGATGAAGAGTGGCCCCCGCTCGCCGCAACTGGAGAAAGCCCTCGCACAGAAACGAAGACCCAACACAGCCATACATAAATAAATAAAATAAAATAAAAAATTAAAAAAAAAAAAAAAAAAATGCAAAAATAAAATACATGGATTAATAAAATACACATGGTGGCCAGAAATATATATTCGCTTTTGCTTAAGTCTTAATTTGAAGGCATGTTTTCTCTCTTGTTCTGAAATAATTTCAAACTTACAGAAATGTGGCAAGAATTATACAAAGGACTCTTGTACCCCTCACTCAGATTCATCAATTGTTAATTTTTGGCCATATTTGCATACTCTCTCTCTCTCTCTATTTATTTGTATGTGCATGTACACGTAAAAAAATTTCCAGAACCAACTGAGAGAAAATCTTAGACATTGTACTTCATCACCCCTTTAATACTTCAGTGTGTATCTCTTGAGAAAAGGACATTCTCTTACAAAGCTCTAGTACAATGAAAAATTTTAGGAAATTAACATTGATGCTGTTATCTAATCCACAGTCCATATTCAAATTTCACAAATTATTTAGCCACATCAATTCAACAAGCAGACTTTACAAATAAATTGGACAGTCTATCTTCTTTAAAATACAATGGACCACCAGAAGTTATAGAGCCATTTTATTTCCCCGAAGGCACTAGGTACCAACATAGATTTATAACTATGAACAAACATAATAGAATGTCTTCTGTCTACACAGAAAAAAAAATTCTTTAACTATGGTAACACAGCCTAGCTACCTACCAGAAATGGGTAACTAGGAGAATATACAAATAACAGAATTAATATGTAATGAGCTCTTTTATTATACGATAATCATGGAAGAAAAGTAGAAAGGTCCTTGTTTTTCTCTTGGAGCCTTAATGAATGAATTCAAACACATTTACAGTCTGTAGAATTCTGACCTCACAGATTCATAAAGTTAATTCACCTACTGTCATTTCTCAAAGTTTAACAGTGTGAAGATCTTCCAGTAGCATAGCAAAGGCTAAAGAACAAGTATTTTCTCAAAGTTTGAGTACAGTACTTGTGGGAAAAGAAGACTCCCTTCTGCTGAAGCATTCTTAGGGCTTAAAGTAAAACCTACCCTTCATACCATGACAATTTACAATGAAATCACCAATATGGGAGAAATGGGATTAACAATTCAATCAATAAGGGGACTGCTAGAAGCAATCTATTTAAAAAAAAAACCAAAACACAATATTCTTTGCATGGCTGTACAGACTGCTCAGAAAACCTTGCAAGATGTCACAAAAGATAAAAGTACTAATGTTAAGGCTGATTCCAGGACAACTATACAAGATACAGACGTCATGGCCACTTCTCTGAACAGAGACTGCTGAAACAGGAAATTCCAGCAGCTTTCAGTAAAAGACAGTCAACATTTAACTTTGTAAATGCATAAATACCACATTTGATAAACACTCTTATTAAAGTTAGAGCATTCTAGTCAAACAAAAATAATACTAGAATGAAGTTTAACCTAATGTACAATAGTACTGAGAGGGGGCATAGGGCTGTAAGGAGCAAATATGAGTGGAAATCTCAGTTCTCTTACTTCTTCACTTAAATAAAATCTTTCATTTCTATTTAAACTTTCAGAATTTCAGCCACCACAATACCTGATTTCTCCATATCTGCAATGGACTCTCAAATGTTAATAAAGAAAAACAACTGAGTCTGTATCTACTGACTGCATCACAACTGTATTGTACAATATGTATGATGTATAGCTTAATATGCTCTATGTACAATGAGCTCTCAAATATTTCCAAGAAAAAAATAAAGAACCTATGTTCAGTGGGTATTTACATCTACCCAAGGAATTTTCACCATAACTGCTACTGTACTTCAGAATTACATATACATAAATATATATATAAACTTTTCTACCAATTGAAAATTTAAAAGATTAATTTTTAAAGGTATGTCATGCTTTCCCTTTAAAAAGAGATTATGTATTTCAGTCAATTTTTCTTAGTTTAATAAGAAAAGTCATTCTTATCTATTTCTGACTCAATTTTAACAATTACTTGGGTTTTTTTGTTTAGTTTTTGTTTTTTTCCATTTAGAGAATACTTTTAAAAACTACTAGTTGGGAATTATGTAAACAATATTTATAATCATTTCAATCCCCTCTGTGTGGTTATGTAAGGAAGTCTTCTATTTATTTTGTGCAATTACATTATATATATTTTATTAAAAATATTTTGTTTTTAACAAAATTACATTTAGCTAAATTACAGATAAAGATAAAAACTTAAAAGGGCTTGGCAGATAATTCAATTATAATGTTCATCTTATGGAAATAAGGAATTTTAAATAAAGCGAGACAGAAAAAAAAATGTCCAAACCAAATCAAATGTGATACCTCATTTGTGCATCATGTTCACATGAATAATGTGGAAGAAGAAATTTAAACACTGTATATAAATTTTAATGTTTAGTTCATTCTTAGCTTCATTTTTAAGGATAATTAGGTTTTAATTTGAAAAATTCTTCTTTTAAAATGTATTGTCTGCTGGTGCTATTACCAACAACTCTGGACTAAAATATTCCTGGAGCCATCCCACCTCCTGACAGCCCATCCTACACCCTCCCTGCCTAAATCATCCAACTAATTCACATCTTTAAATTGTAATATTTAATCCCGAAGTCAAAGTTTTAAAAAGAATGGCCAACTAGGAAAAAAATGCAAAACTCCTTGGAACAGGGAACATGAAAACATGGTAACAGCTGCCAGGCACAGATGAAGGGTTTTTTGTTTTTTATCCAGAGTAGAAAGTCATTAAACACTCCAAGAAGAGTCAGAGACAGCCTTGACTTTCTGTGCTGTTTTTCAAAGCTTTACTACATCTCCAAGGAAGGGAGCAGCTGCCTTTAACATTTATTTGGTGGCGATTTACTTGGAGCAAAAACTGAGGGCACCTACTGAGCAGAATAAACTAAAAGTGCCACATTCTCTTAGATTCATCTCCCTGGATTTCAAATTCCCACTTCTTCCTTCTGCTTTTCAAACTTGTATCAGTAAGAAGCACCTGGGGTAGGAGTTGACTTCACTACAAACTAGAGGGGCTTATGAGCAAACAACCTAAATAAAACAAGATGAATTCTCTGCTTACCAGGCTTCTTAAGCTGCTCTGACCAATTCTTTTCTCCAAAATGTACCTGCAATTTTAAGTAAACTCAAACCAATTATTTCTGTGTGCTTTCTGACTCATAAAATAAATCAAATTCCTAATCTAGATCATTATTCTCTTTGGTGTGCTTTTTTCTGAAGATGAGAATCTTTACATTCTGTTTTCAAAGGTATAAATTTCATAAATGTGGGTAACTTTGTCATGGAATTATTTAGGGAGGAAAAATCCAATGAAGGATGTTCTACTGCACCTGGACTCCAAAACAGACATAGTTTGTATGAATTCCATCAGAGTATTTATCAGCATTATGTGCTAGAATCTGACAACTTGATTTTGAATTCCAACTTTAATGCAGGAAAGATCCCAGAAGAGCAAATCTGTTTACCTCTGTACCTCATTCATACATCTCTTTACCTCATTCATACATAATACTTAGCTCATCATGTGGTAAGGGTGAAATTTAATATAATGTGTATAACTTTCATAGCATATAATAGTATTCAATAGTATACAGTATCATGCTTTTGGCTGCAAGTACCAGAATTCCTGAGTAACAGCATGTTGAACTCATACACCAAGTTGCTGAAGGTGGGCAGTTGCACACATGGGCTCAATGACTCAACCCTATGAGGGTCACATCTCAGACTCATAGCCTTTTTTTATGTTTGTAAACTCATGGTTACAAGATGACTTCCTTAGATCTGATCATCACGTTAATGTTCTCTAGCCAGCCCCATCCCCAGGTTTCATTAACCGGAAATATGCAATCCCTATCAAATTACCAATGGCACTTTTCACAGAATTAGAACAAAAAATTTTACAATCTGTATGGAAACACCAAAGATCCCAAATAGCCAAAGCAATCTTGAGAATGAAAAACGGACCTGGAGGAATCAGGCTCCCTGACCTCAGAATATACTACAAAGCTACAGTCATCAAAACAGTATGGTACTGGCACAAAAACAGAGATATAGATCAATGGAACAGGATAGAAAGCCCAGTGATAAACCCACACACCTATGGTCACCTAATCTATGACAAAGGGGGCAAGGATATACAATGGAGAAAAGACAGTCTCTTCAATAAGTGGTGTTGGGAAAACTGGACAGCTACACCTAAAAGCATGAAATTAGAACACTCCCTAACACCATACACAATAATAAACTCAAAATAGATTGAAGACCTAAATGTAAGGCCGGACGCTATAAAAGTCTTAGAGGAAAACATAGGCAGAATACTCTTTGACATAAATCACAGCAAGATCTTTTTTGATCCACCTCCTAGAGTAATGAAAATAAAAACAAAAATAAACAAATGGCATCTAATTAAACTTAAAGCTTTTGCACAGCAAAGGAAACCATAAACAAAACAAAAAGAAAACCCTCAGAATGGGAGAAAATATTTGCAAACAAAGCAACCAACAGGGATTAATCTCCAAAATATACAAACAGCTCAAGCAGCTCAATATCAAAAATAACTGGAAATAGATCACATGCTTAGCTTCAAGAGAAGTGCCCAAGGGAGAAGGGGTGGAAGTGGGTGTTAGAAAAAATAATTGACAGTATCTACCATATTATTTCCTTTGAAGAATTGTAAAAAGTATGTTAGTAATGTTAATACATCCCCCTAAAACAAAATATTTTGTTTTTACTCTACATAGTGTACATTTATTTTTGTCCTGAGCTTGTTTACTTTATCAACTCCCATAAGCCTCCCTCACTCTGATCTCAACAGCACATGATAGCATGTGTTTTTTCACAAAAGCTGATTAATTTGCCTTCTGTAAAACCTGGCACAGTCATCAGAACAACAGAGGGGACCTGTTCCAGGATCACCCTAAGGAAGAAAAAAATCAAATATACCCAATTATTTTATTTAAGCAATTTCCTAAAATTCTATTTTTTAATAACTTAATTATCAAATGGAGCAATTTAAATACAGTGTTTCTCGATGCTTTGTGACGACCTAGAGGGTTGGGATAGGGAGGGTGGGAGGGAGGGGATATGGCAATTCCTATATGTAGCTGATTCACCTCGTTGTACACCAGAAACTAACACAACATTGTAAAGCAATTATAATCCAATACAGATGTGAAAAACAATAATAAATAAATACAGTGTTTCCTTTAAATAACTACTCCTTAATTAGTTGAGTGAGGTAAGCTGTCCTGCCTGAGGTTGCAAAACCTGACTCTATGCCTTGCACATTGCTTCTGCTAGCTCACACATGCTTAATCTTTATTGCCATCTTCTGGAGGATTTGCTTTTAGACGCAAATAGGTAATACTGGGCCAATACACTTCCTCTGGAACTGGGATCTGGAAACACAGGCCCTTTTTGGTGTCTCAAATTAAAATATAGGTCAAATGCCATAACCACAGAGCACCTTAGCCTGGGCCATGGAGGCAGTCACCTCAGAGTGCATTTCAGAAATAACGAGAGCCACTTGCCCAGAAAAACAAGTGCCCGTTTATAAGCAAAAGGTTATATTTCCACTATTAGAGTCCCATCTTAATAGTATAAAACTGAACCATGGCAAAAAACAGGTACTACTGGAAATGGTGATCTTTTTACTGATATCAATCAACTCCACTTTAGTGTAAATGAGTTTGGAGTGCTTTCCTATTATGACAGATCATGAATGGGGTGCAGGGGTAAAGAATACAATACATGAATAACATGAATATTATATCTCTGAACATCACCTAGCACAGCCCTGCTGCCCAAGAAGTAGACAAAGAAGACATAGTTTGAATCTGGAACTGCTTAGAGGAGGGAAAGACCAAGCTGTGAAAACAAGCAGGATGATAATTTGGCAGCCAAGGCATGGCATCCAAGGGACTATGGCACCACAGTTTGTAAGCAGTTCGCATCTGGGAATCTGACCTCAATTCATTGATCATCCATAATACAAGCTGAGCAGTCATGGGAAATCCAGTGATGGCAGTGGTCAAACTTCTGGTAGAGAGGCTGACAAGTAAAACCAGAGAAGTCCATCAGCATAGAGTAGCACCTCAGCCACCTAGCCAGGGCTCAAGGGTAAATACCAGTCTCTGAGTCCATGGCTATGAAACGTAGAACAAATGCTCAGCCCTAGAGTTATTAGGGTTTTGAAAGTATATTATGACAGGAAACAGACTTAGGACAGTGCATTTCAACCTTCTTGCTTCTTGGTTTACAAAAATGGACACAGCTGCTCACAGAATTGGCTCTGGGCACTCAGCACTTCTGTAACCCTCCATCTCCACATACCAGATGGGACGATCCAATGGAGAGAAGAGACCAGAGACTGGTTCTCTGAATGGCACACAAGGGCAGAGACAGAGGGAAGAAAGTAAGAGAAACTTGAAGCTCAAACTCAGGTCAGGAAGGGACTTAGGGTTGTGGCTGAGCTCTGAGTACAAGGCAGATGGCTCTCGTTATGCAAGGAGAAGGCCCAATACCTATAGTGTCCTTTATTTAAAGGACATACTCGTATTGTTCAAGCATTCACTCATGAAAAAATATTTACTGAATCTGCACTACATGAGGAGCATAGTGTTCAGCACTACAGATACACCATGAACAAAATAGGTCTCTTCTGTAAACTATTACTGACATTAAGTAACAAATTCAAATCTTTTCTTACATATTGCAGTAAGTACTATACGGGAAAAGAACAGAAGGCTTGTCCTAAGAAAGCACAGTAGGGCCAGGTGGCCAACTACTTTGGGTTAAGAGACCAAAAATGATCTTTCTAAGGAAGGTATATTCCAAGAACATGCAACAGAAAAACGTAAGAAATTCTTTTTTAATATTTTAAATAAATTTAAACTTTAATATTATATATTATATATGTGATAGTATAGATGTATCAATAGTAATATATAATAAGATATACAGATACATTACTATAGAGGGATTATTGTCCAATGACAAACGGCAAACAACTAAAATCAACTTTCAAAAGACTGGTTTTGCTCTGAAATAAAACACACTACTGCTGGATTCTTAATGACCCTTCCTCTCATGTAAGAGAAGAGTTAACCTTTCATGAAAGACCCAGAAGATAAAGAGGGAAGAGAAAATCCCATATACGACTTATATATAGGTGTATCTACTTCTAAAACATCAATATTTAATCTTGGTTACTATTTATGCAATCTGAATATAACAGCTAAAATCTGGGCAAACAGGCAGACTCAAATAGGCACCTATGTTCAATACCAGAGGCTTCCAAGTTGATAGAAGAATTCTGAGCACTAGTGGATGCACCTAGCTCTGGTAAAAATATCAGAGTAATTTGAAATAGTATTTACAGAATAAGCAGACAAACTTATTTGGGTATAATGTACAATCAAATTCACAATGCTGTCAGTTCCCAAAGGAGGGTAAGAATTCTAAACTCTGAATGACCTAACTGGAGAATAATGGGCCTACAAATTTTGCTTTTATATATAAAAGTTTGTGAGTATATAGAAGGAAATATGAAGGGGTCCTCCTGGGGTGCAGATTATACGGTGTGTTAAATGTGTGAAAATTTCACCAAGTATACACTTATGATTTGTACAAACTTTTCTGTTTGTATATAATATGTCAATGTCAATTAAAAGAGGTTTGTTTGGGGTTTTTTAGTTTGAGAGGGAAAAAAATCAAGTCCAAGAAAATACAGACATCTTTTATGGGACACACTAGAACAAAATCTTAAAAGGAAAATTTAGAGCAGCTTTTACAAAATTGTGAATCAGTTAGTAAGCTGTCTCCAAGCATGTTACTTATTTTAAATAATGGGAGAATATTCAAGAGGTACATAAAAGCTAATGAAATGAGAGGTCATTGTATTTACCTAAAATAAAATTTCACCTTTACTGCAGATTTTAAAAATCAATGTCATCTTTTAATCTGTGTTCTAATCATAGCTTTATCTTCACATATGGTCTTCATTTACACACACCTGTGAAGTTTTATATTTGCTCTTTTGCAATTTGAATCATTGATGCCTAAGGCAAGTGCTCCTAAAACTATAAACACTACACTTGCATCTTTCATCTATCAAGTAAAAAATAAAAGGAACAGGATGCTTAGTCTATAAGAACAATGGAGGAAAATCTGAAGTTGTATTTACTCAATAGTTATGAAACAATCCAAGTTAAATTAAAAAGTATTTCTCTTTCTCGAGACTCATCTTGCTATTCTTTTCTCTACTTTTGTATTTTGCAGATATTTTGAGACATGAAACAACTTCTTCCAAATGTTCATCCTAATTCCTTTGGGTATTTCCCATTTACTAATATATTTTTGATACCTTAATCCACTTGAAATTTTGGATTTCTAAATCACAGGTAATTATACAAGGATAAGGTTCTCTTCATTCTATCCTCATGGATTTTTCTTAGATACATACAATTGATGATGATTACTCCCTCTAAATGTATAATAGTGATGAAGCTCTTGAAAAGAATTAGGGTCAAATTTAGCCCCTAAGTAGTATATCATTACTCTTAAAAAACTTTTCAAACAATAACCTAGGACATAAGTTATACAAATTCACAACAGTCATTTACTTGTGAACAAAAGATAAAGGGAAAGAAAGGAGCAGAGTTTGCGTACAATGGAAAATTACAGTTTTCAATATCTGTGATTTTCTTAATGAATGGAGCCTTAAATTCACTGGAGAAAAAAAAAATCCCTGAGCATTTGCTCATGCTGCGATTTGTCCCAACAGTTACTTCACATCAGATTATACAATCCTTCATTCACTTTGTGAAACCAATTACTCATGGTCACTCAGTTTCAATTTCTTTCTTATTGGACCCTAACAGAGGCATTCACCAGGCCTATTGTTCTCAAAGGTTAAAATACCCCGAGAGCCACGAGCCACGACATCATTTTGAAAGTATGTCCTGGTCATAGGAACAAACACAGCAACATGACTCCAGGAAAGGGAAGGGGGAGATCAGAATTTTAATCTGATCTCTGCTACTATCTAGATGAGAAAAACTCAGTTAATTGTTCCGTCTCAAGCCTCTGCCTCACATATAATTTTTTTAATAAAAGAGCAGTTGTCTAGCGTAGCAGTTCATTAAATGTATTGCAAAGCACTAAGTTGCTTCACAAAAAGTTTGGGCAATACTGAGACCTATATAGCCCTCTTGGAAATTCACAAGGAACATTAACACAGTAAAGGTTCTGAGAATTCCTGTATTTCTGTTTAATTTTGTTCAACCTATACAGAATATTTTACATTTTTTTACAACCTAACATCCCTAAACGTCTGTGAAGCCTGCACTGAGAAACTCTGCACTGGTGATTTTCAAATTATGTTCTGTAAAATCCTCTCAGGGTTTGCCAGCCACCAGAGTGAGGGGAAGCAAGGCGGCGAAGAGGAAGCAGTCAGCAAGTAGGATATTGCGTCCTCCATCCCACTTCAAGCTTTCTACTTTGGGGCCTCAAAATACAATATCACTTTGAATAAAAGAATCATTACTTTAAAAATTCTTTTGTTTCTAAAATTCTCTGACTTAGAAATAATTTATTTCTAGTCTGAATTGACAAGTTGAGCTTATTATGGGATTACCCAGAAAGGGTCCACAGTGTTTCCAAGACAGGTTCTTGTGGTAGATTGAATTATTATTCATGTCATTCCCTCCTCACCCTTGCCATGCGTTCCTAGAGGCCAAGTTCACTTCTCTGTCCCACTGATTTGGGGCTAGGTCATGTGACCTGCTTTGGTTAATGGGATGTGAGGGTCCAATGTACTCGTGTGGTCTACCCCCTTGACCTTCTTCACCATAAGAAGAGAATGCCCCTGAAATTAAAAGAGACATGAAGCCCAGCTGATACCAACAAAGCAACAGCCAACCCACAGCCCTCATGCAACATGAACAAGAAATTAATATTTATTATTGTAAGCCTCTGAAATTTGGGGATTATTTGTTGACACAACAGAAGTTGAAACTGTAAATCAAATCTAAGCTGATCTGACTCTAAATCATATGCCTGCAATGTTAGCCTTGAATAGCTTTGGGCTAGAAAATAAAGTTTAAGGTAGGAATTGTTAAATTCACTAATAGTTTTGCAATATATTTGTATAACTTTAAGAAAGTACAATAATGCTATATTTCCTCACCCTATACCCAGTTCCCATTCCTTACCCTCCAAAGATAAATGCTTTACCCACCATGATTTATAGGACAATCAATGATTAACAACATTGCCAATAAAACTCACTGTATATAGTTTTCAATCATGGGAATCAAATGATTTTCCCTTTGTTTATAAAGCCAAATACTGCTTTTGGGTTGGGATTTAATAAGAAAAATTCTAATATGCATTATGCATGGCTATAATTGTTTTCAGACAGCTTAATTACATCAAAATTAAAACTCAGCTATGTTTAATCAAGCTGTAAATCAAACAAGAGTATTCCCAACCAACACACATGAAAAACAATCCAGAAAGAATTTTTTTAAAAGCTTATATTCACTTTCATCCTAAAAATTGAAACCACATCTACTAAAAACAGGTACACAGGGAATGAATAAGCTTTCACTTTTCTCAAGTTCTTTAAATTTACAGGAGAGTTATATATGAAAATAATGTCCCATAGTATATGGAATGACCATGAAATTACTCTACTTAATAGAAAATACAGTTGGAAAAACACTTAAAGAAAAAATTCTACTGGTGAGGTATCAACCCATGGTCATGTATAAAGAAACAAAAAATGAAAGGCTTCTGAAAGTAATCTATCCTTATGGAGTTAAACATATGCACAGAAGGGCCATACAATTAAAAGGAGAATTATATAAGAATGATGAGACAAAACAGCAGCAAGATTTAAAATTCCTAAGCAGTGAATACTAATAATACGTGTGAATTTAGAGTTCATGATTCTTTTGAAAAAGAATGAGAAAAGGATTTGTGACCTACAGGGGGAGAGGAATTTCTCTCTTACTTAAATAATTTAAAATGATACTAACTACTATTTATTCAGCACCAAGAATGTGACAGTAAAGAATTGAATGTAAGTAGGAGACAGCAACCTGGCACATTAATGATACACTCATTTTACAGATGAACAAATGAAAACTTCCAGGGTTTAAGTAACATGTTCTCACAACTATTAAAAAATGGATTTGTTTAAATATAAATTAAAATGATAAACACTTAAGATTAACTAAGAAAAAAAGAGAGAAGACTCAACTAAAATCAGAAACAAAAGAGCAGACATTATTATAACTAATACTACAGAAATAAAAAAGATCACAAGGGACTATTATGAAAAATTATACCAATAGACTGGACAATCTAGAAAAAACGGATAATTTCTAGAAACATACAAGGTACCAAGACCGAATTATGAAGAAGTAGAAAATATGAACAGACCTATAACTAATCAGGAGGATGAATAAGTAATCAAAAACCTCTCAACAAGAGAAAAACCCAGGACCAGATGGATTCACTGGTGAATTCTACCAAACATTTGAAGAATTAATACCAATCCTTCTTAAACTCTTCCAAAAAACAGAAGAGGGAACCCTTCTAAACTCATTTTATGATGTCAGCATTACCCTGATACCAAAGCCAGAAAACACACTACAAAAAAAGAAACCTTAAAGACTATTATCTCTGATTAATGCTGATGCAAAAATCCTCAACAAAATAGTAGCAAACCAAATTCAACAGTGCATTAAAAAACGTGGTATTTATTCTTGCAATGCAAAGATGGTTCAGCATACAAAAATCAATCAAATGTAATCACCACATGAACAAAATGAAGGACAAAAAATGATCTCAGTTGATGCAGAAAAAGCCTTTGACAAAATTCAACAATTATTCATGATTGTAAAAAAACTCAACAAACTAGAAATAGAAGGAAATAATATCAACATAATAAAGGTCATATATGAAAAGCCATATATGAAAATTTCTGCAGATCCATTGCACAACAATATGAACACACTTAACACTACTGAACTCTACACTTAAAAATGGTAAAGATGATGAATTTTATGTCATGTGTTTTTTACAACAATTTTTTAAAAGTGGAGAGAGAACTCATGACCAGTTTTTTCACAGATGTTTTCCTGCAACATGCACTTGGAGGCGGTTGAAAGGAATAAACAGTAAGCAGTCCAGGTGGAATGAAGGAAGTGGTCAGATAAACAAGTATCAACAGTTATATGTGTTAAATGAGAATAACATGATAGGAAACCAGAATTGTTACATGAGTACCAATATATACAGGAGCCTGTAGTTCAGATGTCAGGATGTGTACCTTTATAATAGATTTAAATGACTCAATGCTTTTTCTCCTCAAAGATTTAGTACTTACTTCATTATTATCACTGTATTAGTTTGCTAGGATTGCCATAACATAATACCACATTCTGGTGTTTTTCCTCACAATTCTGGAGGCTGAAAGCCCAAGATCAAGACGTCAACAGGTTTGGTTTCTCCCAAGGTCTCTCTCCTTGGCCTGCTGATGGCCTTTTCTCAGTGCACATGCATCCCTGATGTTGCTCTCTGTATGTCCTAATCTCTTTTTATAAGGACACCAGTCAGATTGGATTAGGGCTCACCATAATAGCCTCACTTAACCATAATTACCTCTTTAAAAACCCTGCCTCCAAATACAGTAATATCCTGAGGTAATGGGGGGTTACAACTTCAGCATAGGAATTTAGGGGGAACACAATTCAATCCATATCAATCACACAGTTTAATCTCCTAGTTAATTGTACATGTGGTTTTTCCTAAAGAAAAACAGAAGAGCTATGGACGAATAGTTCAGGTCATATGCTGTCAACCAGGGAAAATAGGAGAATGTAATTCTTTTCTACTCTCAGCATCACCAGCCACTTACGCTTCAAACCATATTTTTGAGGCATTCACTATAGGCAATTTCACAAATTATACATTTCTACAGATGCAGCTTCTGTTTGTTTGTTTGGTTGGTTGGTTGGTTAGTTTATTGGTTAGCTATTCTACGTTTTACCCAGTAGCAGGAAAAAAACATCAAAAAGCAGGCTGTCAGGGCCAAGTGAAAGCTTGGAAGAACAACATCTCTATAATTCTGCAAGACTGTTCCCAAGAGATTTCACCACATCCTTGGGGAAGTCTGAAAGCAAAACTTTTCCTCAAAAGGTTTTAATATTCTGGCCTCCAGACTTACTCTGGACTGGGAAGTCCCTAAGTATTTTTAAATGAAATTTAAAAGAATTGTAGAAATATTTCAAAAGATTTTTTTAATATTCTAAATGAAAAGGCAATTTAATTCTGACCCCCAGAAACCAGATATATTTTCTCTTTTCCAGGTTCATTTTACAGTCATTTCTATAATACACTCAACAGCCATTCATTTTCTCTTCTGAATTTTTACCTGATTTAAATTCTTAAGAAAATTATATTCTTGCACACACTGACTAATTTTCTCAGTTATCACTGATATCAGTAAATATTTATAAAGACCAGCTGGGTAAGCTGCATTAACTAAATACATATATTCTTGACAAAATACAGCTCAAGAGCTAGTTTTAATTTAAGAGGCTAAATGGTATATTTAAGTGAATATTAATGTGTGTGTTTATTTGTTGGTTTAGTTTCTATTAATGTAAATTCACAGAATTGAGGAAAACAACCCAATTCACAGCTTTGTGTAATTTATAAAGAGCTATGTACTAAATATATTCCCTTTTCAATAATATGAGATCTGGCACATTTTTCAATCTATAAAATAGAAAAATACAGGATAATAATTTAGAACAATTTCTAAATGGATGAGAAAATGAGATTGTTCAAATTTAAATATAATCTGAGAGACCAGTTCACCATATCGATTAGAACATCTTTGTTTATACAGATTTGATGTTTCCAACCACTGTTTTTTTAAACGTACAATCAAATTCATGAACTTTACACCCCAAATACTGTTTACAAAGGTCCAAATTTTTTTCCATGATTTTATCTTACAAATATTGATCTACATTAAACATTATTTTAAAAGTTACATATTTCTATTTGTAGGTTAGAGTGCTTATTAAATATTTCATTTAATCTCTCTACTACACTAATAACATTCTTAAATACAGCTTACTACATTAAAGAAAAAAGCCATTCTAGTTCAATGGGAATATCAGCTAGAGAACTGAATATCTATAACAGAACATTCAACATTCAAGTGAGGTGATCAGAATGTTAAATTTCAAATAGATTGATATAATATCAAATTTTCCTCTATCAACCTAGAGATACTGGCACACAATATTTTTCTACCTCCCTGAAAAGTTCAGGAAACAAATAAAGCAATGTCATGTTAGTATTTAAAATGATAACATCAAGGAAATAGTGATGATGACCTATATGTTGCTCCCCTTTTTTTTTAACTTTCCTTGAAGACACAGAAGAACCAATTTTTTATAACTCCCAGATTAGATTGGACACTGGTGTCCATTAATACAGCATAAAATAGGGGATAGGATGAGTTGAGAATAGATTGTATTTAAATGTCAACTTCCGCCTAACTTTCAGAACACTGATGTCTTCTTGGCTTCTGAGGTCATCCTAACAAAGTAAATATGAGAGCACTAATATGAGGAAATATTCCTGCCAGACAGTCTAAAAACATGAGAAGACAAGCCCATGACAGCCATTAAAATAAGTCCTCATTCTCTACATAAGACTTACATAAGGCAAACATTTTCATCTCCTAATTGTTTATCTGCCACCCAGCGTAATTCTGGACTATCTTTTTTCATCAAGTTTTTGGCCTGATGAAACATAAATTAATTTTAGTACCAGATTTTTTTAATTTTTACTGAAATTATATATATATATATATATATATATATATTCTTTTTTTACATTTTCTTCCATTATACGTTATTACAAGATATTGAGTATAGTTCCCTGCGATGTACAGTAGGTCTTTGTTGGTTATCTATTTTATATATATTAGTGTGTATATTTTAATCCCAAACTCGTAATTTATCCCTCCCTTCCTCCCCTTCGGTAGTCATGTTTGTTTTCTATGTCTGTGAGTCTGTTTTGTAAGAAAGTTCACTTGTATCATTTTTTTTAAGATTCTGCATATAAGTGATATCATATGATATTTGGCTTTCTCTGCCTGACTTACTTCACTTAGTATGATAATCTCTAGGTCCATCCATGTTGCTGCAAATGGCATTATTTCATTCTTTTTTATGGCTGAGCGATATTCCATTGTATACATATATATATATATATATCACATCCTCTTTATCTAGTCATCTGTCGATGGACACTTAGGTTGCTTTCATGTCTTTTTCACAATATTGATTCTTCCAGTCCAAGAATACAGTATATCTTTCCATTTGTTTGTGTCATCTTTGATTTCTTTCATCAGAGTCTTATATAGTTCTCAGAGTACAGGTCTTTTGCCTCCTTAGGTAGGTTTGTTCCTAGGTATTTTATTCTTTTTGATATGATGGTAAATGGGACTGTTTCCTTAATTTCCCTTTCTGACCTTTCATTGTTAGTGTATAGAAATATAACAGATTTCTGTGTATTAATTTTATCCTGCAACTTTACCAAATTCATTGATGAGCTCTAGTAGTTTTCTGGTAGCATCTTTAGGATTTTCTATGTATAGTAAGTATCATGTCATCTGCAAACAGTGACAGTTTTACTTCTTCTTTTCCAGTTTGGATTCCTTTTATTTCTTTTTCTTCTCTGACTATTCTGGCTAGGACTTCCAAAACTATGTTGAATAAAAGTGGCGAGAGTGGACATCCTTTTCTTATTCCTGATCTTAGAGGAAATGCTTTCAGCTTTTCACCGGTGAGTATGATGTTAGCTGTGGGTTTGTCATATATCATGTTGAAGAACACCGAGATAAAAATATGGAGCCACATAGAGTACATAAGAAGGTCAAAGAAAAGTACATTTATATGTTTTTTGCCATTTCTTACTTTCTTGAGTGAGAAGTTGATGGCATTTTATAACTGATTTCTATGCTTCTATTTCTCCATTAAAATGTTACCAAGTCATCAGTGATTCTACCTTTGGTCAGAAAACCTCTCCTGCCAACACTCCTATCTAATCTTATAATGAAAAAATTACATGTTTACATATAAGAGCTGACATGCTGACTGTGTTTGATGGTTGGCAGGAATTGGAAAGGAAACACATTATCCAACAACCACAGTACTAAGAAAACAGGCTCCTTTTGCAAGATTTATTCCTAATTCTTTTGGGGTTAGAGAGCAAAATGTGATAAGAAGGATTATTGCTTCTGACACCAGTTGTATTCCACTTGTCTCTCTGTAAAGGCTCTCCTGTTATCTCAGCAATCATTTTGATGTGGCTGACTCTAGCCCAACTCCCGCCCTGCCCTCCAGACCAACATTTCAACTTTTCAACCTAACAGTTGACACATCCAACTGGATGTTCAGCTAACACCTCTGGCTCCAAAATGTTCAAAATGGAGCCTCTCATCTCTGCCCTCCATCTACTTCCCTTTCCCCTATCTTAATAAACCTCCTTTCTCACTTTTCTGTTTCCTATTTGCCACCACTATCTGTCACCTGTCTTTGAGGTCATGTATGGGTCCTTCTTCCATCTAGATGCTACATCAGCCTGTCTTTACCAAGCTAAGTTCCTATTTTTGTGTCCACTATTGTCAAAGCCCTCAGTCTCTCCTTGAAGCAATTGGTCCTATATTCTGCTATAAGATATGTCTCCCTACAGCACAGCTGTCCCAGGCTACCACTAGCCCATCTGGTGCTTTTGTACAAATCAGAAAAGACACCCCATCTTCAACACACTTGACTTATCTGTCAGGAAACCTGTCATAACATATTTACAATGACTGGTCATAATAAATATAGAAATATACAGAGTTATCTTGTGAATGGCACCCTCTAAGATTTTCAGTGGACAATCTGCACACAACACTGGGCAGCCCTATGACCGTACCATCCCTCAACTCTACACATTTTAACAACCTCATCACCTGTGAAAATAAATGCACACCTGTCAGCCTAGTACAGGAAATTCACCACGCTTGGCGTCAGCCTGAATCTCCTATATTATTTCCTATTTCTCACCTCCTTACATCCCTATGCTCCACTCTAGCTGGCACAGTTTCTCAGAACTGACTCACACCTGCCTATCACCTTGCTTTTAATCCTTTGTCTCCCTGGTATGCCCTCTCTCCCTCTTTTCACCTATAAATATCCCATCTATTTTTCAAATGTCATTTCTTCCACGAAGCTGTATGTTTTCCCAACCCCAAACAGAAGTGAGCATTCTCTCCTTTGAATCTCGCTGAACTTTGTTTATACCTCAGTTACAATATGTGTAATATACTGCCTTTTATTAGAGTTATTGGCTCATTTGATTGATTCTGTACTAGATGGTAAACGTCTTGAAGTTCTGGATATTATGTTCGATTTTATGTCTTCTTCAGGGTCAAATCGAGGATTTCATGCAGAATAATTTTTTTTTAATTTGTTTAATTGAACTAAATTAGTAAGCCTCACTCCCAACAAATATGCATTAGATTTTTGTGGGTAAAAGTCTTCCTTATTCCTTAGGAACATTATCAGTAAGGAATTTTTTATTTTTTATTTAATTGCCAAAAATTTAGAATAAATAATAATGTTTTTAGTCTCCTTATCTACATCATATTCCATTTACTTCACTTCTCCATTAGCTGGATAACAGTCCATTGCTATAAGATATATAACCCATAAGTCATATGCTCACCATTTTATTTTGTTCAACCAAGCAGTGTTAAATATGATTCCTTTTTGTCTTTGTCTTATAAAGTTAGCCTATCACTGATTACATAGGTCTCATTCCTCCAACATCTTCAGTGTAAATACATAAGAAAAGTCTTTCAAAGAGAGTGGGTGACGAGGTATTTTCTTATTCAAAAAGGAGATCCAGCTCACAAATAATTATGGGACAGGAAGCATCTTTAATCCTCCACCTGCTGTGACTACTGTGCCACTGTGGATTTTAAAGAGCTCAAGATCTCAACTGAATTGAGAACTATTCATTCATTTTATCATTTTGTTGATAAAGCTATACAGAGACAGTGCTAAGGAGACATCATTATTATTTGATTCAATTCGGATAACATAAATATGTGATAAATACATGATTTTTAAAGATTATGTCTCTCACGCCCAAGGAACCCTAAGCATGTGTCAGAAACTGGGCCCTGGATGTCAATTAAAAATTGTGATGATCAATGACACACAGACACAAATGCAAGCAAGACTGACAATATTTATAATTTAAAATCATTTTAAAGTCCCTGCTATGCCATACTTCTTTCATTGATTGAGGCCAGCAACCAAATACAGACACTTGCATTCAATTGCCCTCTGAGATGAGAGCAAAGAAAAGGTTCACTTGCACTGATAAACTCATTTTCTACCTGTTTATCAACTTGAGGATACATTTTCCTTTTTTGTTTTGTCTCTTAGGAAGATCAGAATTACCTGAGATTAAACTCTTACTTTCTAGGCCCCAAAATACATATGAATGCTGGTGTTAAGGAACTCCAAGGATGGTAATTTTCAATCACAGGGATTTGAAGTTCACCTGTTTACCATTCCCACTCATATCTGAAATTCCTCTACAGCTTCTCTAACATGTGGTCATCTAATCTCCACTTTAATGTGTCTAGTATTAGGAAGCTCACTGTTACACAAAGACTCCTTTTCCCTGAATTAATTCAAACTTCAGAAAGCCCTTCCTAATGATGTACTGAAATCTACCTTTTTGTCTAACTTCCCTTTCATTCCTATTTCTACTATTTCTACCCTCCAGAGCTACAATTTTTTGTTTTAACTCCCATTTAAATCACGTTCCTCCTTTGAATATTTAATTAAAACTGCCTTGCCCGTCCTTAGATTTTAATCCTAGCTCTGCTACTTACCAGCTTTATTTGCCATGCTGGCTTTATATGTCTTTAAAGACACTAAAGACCCTGGAAAAGTTACTCAGTATCTTTAATCCTCAGTGGTTTCCTCTATAACAGGGAGGTGAAAATAGGATCCATCTCATATGGTTTATCTTAAGGATTTCATGAGAAAAACACTTATAGAAGTGCTTAGCACATTTTCAGTACCCCCTTTGATTACTGCAAACACCTCCTGTTTTTATATGGGAAGCCCTCTTTCTCTCAGTCCATCACCATCCCTCCATTTTTGTTTTTGTTCAAATTGCTCTTTCACAATGCTTTTTCCACCTGCCCGACAAACAAAGAGAAAATGGCAGGGACGTTGCTATGTCACAATTGTAGTGACTCCTAGTAATACACTCAAGTCTCATTTGTTCCTTTGAGGTGTACCTTCTCTGTAGGCTGGAGCTCAGCACAATGTTAAAGAAGGTCACAATGCTGATTAGCATTGACCACTCCCCTCTTGGAATTTCCACTCAAGGCTCCTCATCCCAGCCATTAATCCCCTCTCAGAGCTACAGAATCTAGACTGTCACAGGTACTCTTTCTCCTCCAGCTTCTCTGAGGCCCCAACAGAGAAAAAGTTAAGTAAACTCATATGCTCCGTGTTCTTTTTTGTCAGGGCCCTTGCACTGGCCAGCTAATCTAACAAATCTTGCTATTGAGCTAATGAGAACTAATGGTTTAATATTTTGCCTTTCTAAGTAACAAAGAAATGTTATATTTTAGACCAACAACAGAAACTTGACATGACTTTAAGTCTTGGAGAACACTTGATTTTATCCTGTAGGTATCTTAACATCTATGCTTATAAGTTTATTTTTCTTAGCACTTTAAATTTACCTTAATTTAATGTTCTGTGTGTGTGTGTATGCAGGGCATCACAGATCCCCATATCTGCTAATAAGAAGTGGTAACTTCCTTAGAACACCAATGACGGCAATCTAAGGCAATGGTCAGAGATGGGTTTCTCAGTAAGAAATCTTGAGAATTTTTGTTCCCACATAAGTTCACACCATATATAACTTAGTCTAATCCTAAAACAAATTAATTCTGATCCCATGCTATGAACATACTTATACATAAAGAGATATTTCACAACTGCTGCTGTTGCTTTTTGGAGGTGAATGTTCACTGTCAACTTATGATTACCTAAAGATTAAGAAATTAACCTAAAAAGAGAAAGGAAGAGATGAATGTCAAATGCCCTAGGCTAGAAGTAGTGAGCCTCTCTTTCCTCACTATTTTCCAATGCTTTCTTAATGCAAGACTTCAAAATGAATCATCCAAGAAACTGAAAAGATACTTATCATCAAATAGGCTTTTAACCAAAGTCAACAAAAGCACAACTTACTTGCATATTTTATGTATCTCCAAAACAGGAAGGGACTGAAATTCCTCTAAAAGTTAGACTATTCTCTGAACAGCATCCTCTCAACCTTTCCATTTAGAAGTTGTCCATGCTAAATATGAGATCACTCTTTGAAGTAAATTTACAGTAATATGTTCAAATAGAGTTTGCTCACATTAGTGGCTGGCTTTTCTGAGAAACATCTTCTATTGGCTTGTTTTCTATTTTGAGGGAAGTGGCAAATTTCAAGAAGCCTATCTTAGAGAAATTTAAATGGAAATAAAATAAGAAAACCAATCAGTGACTTGAAGGGTTGTTTCAGCTATTAAACAAGACACTTTGGGTCTTCTGTGCCACTCACCATAAAGAAACCATTTATGTTGATCAAGTTGATTAAGCTGATAAAGACTGAGGCATCAGTAAAGTTCATCTTTTGTTTTCACATTCAAAATTCTCACTTGTAAAACAAGGAGGAACATGATTATTACTCCACAAAAAATTGTAGAAACGACACAGACATGTCATGAACAAAAGACATTAAAGAGACATTTTCTATGGAAATTGGATGGGGGTGTGGGTGGAAGACGTGAGCCAATAGGAATATTTAACTGGGGTCAACCAGTTAACCAGTTAACCGGGCTTGCAATCTGATGTCAGAGATGTTTCTTAAAATAATCAAAGAATAAAATACTTGTATCTCACATTCTTAAATACTTTAATTTCTAAGGAGATTAAACCACATTTTGAGTCAACATTCTACACATCCTAGATGTGCCATTGTTTTCAAGAATATGACAATTTCCTAATGTAACCGAAAGTGGGGTCCGGCTGCTCGCCGCTCAAAAGCCAATAAAGAGGCCAGGTTGGTGGAAAGGAAAGTTTGCTTTATTTTGGATGCCGGCAACCAGTTGCGGGGGGAGGGTGGACATCTGTCCAAAGGCCGACTCCCCCTGCCCCGACAATCAGGGGGCAAGAGCTTTTATAGACAGAGGGAGGGGGCTACATGCAGAAACAATACAATCAGCTCTGCAGTCATCTTGAAATTGGTCATCAGTGGTCTGACCAGCATCATCTTGATTGTTTTAGGTACAGTTAATCTTCAGTTCCAGGGTCGTTTGTTTCCATTTCTTTGAGGCCACTTCTCGGAACTGTGGCAGCTTATGTCATGGCTACAGCCTGGTCATCATGTAGTTAACTTCTTCCACCTGGTGGGGGTTTCATTATCTATAAGACAGCTCACAGGATATGGTTCAGAATATTATCTATATCCCTTAAGGAAGAACTAAAGGTCCTTGACTATGCTTAATGACTAAACTATTATTATTTGGTCTCCTTTGACTGTTTTCCTTTGTTTCTGCATTTTCTCACTTCTCTGATTAAACTTATTTTTGGCTGAAGTTTTTCCACAGACAAAAGGCAGGCTGAGGACACGGGGCAGCAAGGACCATAGGGTCCTGCTCCATTTCACTAACACATGTGTTATCTTACTCTCTAGAAGCCCCTCTTGACCTCAAGGTTCCCTTCCCTTTCCCCTTTAGAACATGTATCAGGGGACTTTGCACAGTTATACGCCACCTTAGGTCAGCCCCAAGCTGCTGAGACCTTAAATCTGATAAGGGATTACACAATGTCAGTAACTTATTCTGCAGCTCATCTTCCTACCCCTGACAAGTAAAGTATTGGAAAAATCCTTAGGGAGTCAGCAGTCTTTGAGTGTCGTATCAGCTATGCCACCTATTAGCAGTTTGACTTTGGGGAAATTATTATACTTCATACAACTTCAGCTTTTTTTTTTTTTTTTTTGGCTGCTTTGGGTCTTTGTTGCTGCACGCGAGCTTTCTCTAGTTGCAGTGAGTGGGGGCTACTCTTTGTTGCAGTGCATGGGCTTCTCATTGTGGTGGTTTCTCTTGTTGTGGAGCACAGGCTCTAGGCATGCGGGCTCAGTAGTTGGGGCTCACGGGCTCTAGAGCGCAGGCTCAGTAGTTGAGGCGCATGGGCTTAGTTGCTCCGCAGCATGTGGGATCTTCCCGGACCAGGGCTCGAACCCGTGTCCCCTGCATTGGCAGGCGGATTCTTAACCACTGCACCACCAGGGAAGTTTCAACTTCAGCTTTTTGAGTGTTCAATGAGAATAATACTTTGCTCATTTGCTCATTCAGGAAGTACTGGGGTCTACTAAGGCCAGACATGATCTTCAAAGCTGGAGACACCTCTTGAAACCAGATCCTGCCTCTCACCTTGAGAAGTTTATGATTTAAAAGAGGATGCAGAGGACTTCCCTGGTGGTGCAGTGGTTAAGAATCCACCTGCCAATACAGAGGACACAGGTTCGATCCCTGGTCTGGGAAGATCCCACATGCCGCGGAGCAACTAAGCCCGTGCGCCACAACTACTGAGCCTGCGCTCTAGAGCCCACAAGCCACAACTACTGAGCCTGCGCACCACAACTACTGAGCCCACGTACCACAACTACTGAAGCCCGCATGCTCTAGGGCCCACGTGCCACAACTACTGAGCCCATGCTCTAGAGCCCATGTGCCACAACTACTGAGCCCACATGCCGCAACTACTGAAGCCCACACGCCTAGAGCCCATGCTCCACAACGAGAAGCCACCTCAATGAGAAGCCCGTGCACCGCAACAAAGAGTAGCCCCTGCTCAATATAACCAGAGAAAGCCCGCGCACAGCAACAAAAACCCAATGCAGCCAAAAGTAAGAAAAAATAAAATAAAAAATAAATAAATATAACATCTTAAATAATTTATAATAAATATTACTAGTAGAAATAATCAATATAAATATTCTATTTATGGTAAAATGTTTTATAGATTAAAAACTGACTAAAATGTATCTTACTGATAGAATATATAGCTACAAGAGCAGAGCAAGTAACAACTGTACTTTATACAAATAAACAATAAAAAATTAAAGTTAACAGTAGTTAAGCCTCAATATCTTTCCACTTAAAAATACTTATACAGCTTCTATAGTTCCAGGCACTACTCTGAGAGCTTTAAAAAAACATAGTTTACAGACACACCTCAGAGATATCGCGAGTTCAGTTCCAGACCACTGCAATAAAGTGAATATTGCAATAAAGTGAGTCACACAAATTTTTTGGTTTCCCAGTACATATTATAAAAATTATGTTTACACTATACTGTAATCTATTAAGTATGCAACAGCATTATGTCTAAAAAATGTACATACCTTAATTTAAAAATACTTTAACGCTAAAAAATGCCAAGACATAATTATAATAGTAACATCGAAGATCACTGATGACAGATCACCATAACAAATATAATAATGAAAACATTTGAAATATTGCAAGAATTAGAAAAGTAACACAGAGACATGAAGTGAGCAAATGCTGTTGGAAAAATGGTGCCGATAAACTTGATCAACACAGAGTTGCCACAAATCTTCTGTTTGTAAAAAATGTATTATCTGCGAAGTGCAATAAAGCAAATGCAATAAAATGAGGTATGCATGTGTTAACTCTCATCATAGGATTAATCACAGACTTATCACGGGACATTATAAAAACATCCTATGAGTTAGATGCTAATATTATCCCTGTTTTTTAATAGATGAGAGGAGTAAAACAGAGAAAGTTAAGAAACTTATCCCAAGTAACACAGCTGGCAGTGGCAGAGGCAGTTTTGGAATCCATCAATCTAGTCCCTGAGTTTGTTCTATGTACTGCTCCCTTTCTAATAAAACTTTATTATTGATTAGAACATTAAAGAAGACTCACATCTTCGTATCGGAATTTGTATCTGCAAATTTTGACACAAGCAAATTGAGCTTGTTAGAAATAACAGCCACAAAACTCACAATGCAAAAGCTAAAATCAGTGTGACAGGATATGAACAAAACAACTATGAATTAATAATTTCTGGGAATTTATACAAAAAACAGTTGATTGTAAAAATAATTTTTGAAAAAAATAAAATAAACTTTTAAAATGACATAAGTATGCTATACGAAATAGTTATCTACGAGTGAAATAGGTTTTATGCAGTTAGCTTGTCTATATGAGTTGGGATGGGCCAAGTAAAGCTACGGTAACAGATGACAAACACATTCCAATTACTTCAGTGGCCTGAAGTTGAAAAGTTTATTTTTCATTCATGCTATATGTCTATCACATTTTGGCAGGAGTTTCTGTACCCATTGTTCTCTCTTGGGACTTTCTGGAGTGTCACTGATTGAGGTGACAAGTATCATCTCTCTTATTTCTTTGGCCACGGCAAGTCATCTGGCCATGGCTACCTTCAAGCAGGTGGGGAAATACCATCAGAAACAGAGGGGAACTACTTATTAGTGAGAAGTTTTCAATCAAGATTTATCAGCACACAGCTCCCAGATAAATACACAAAATCAGTCCTCAGATTAAAAGGAAGATAGAGAAGCAGGATGTGTCTACAGGTAGGCAACCAACATTTTCTGCCACCATCAACGCTAGAAATAATAATAAACATGATAACAATAGCCAACATTCATTGAGAACTCACAAAATGCCAGTCACTGTGTTCTGTATGCATTTGTCATTTAATTCCAAAATCCCACCAAGAAAGTGTTTGTCTATTTTCTAGAAAACAAAACTGAAGAACAGACAAGTAAAATACCTTTCTGGACCTTAGAGCTGGTAACTTGTTGGAGCTAGAAAAATAAACTAGACAATCTGATAAATACCCCCTCTTAGAACTGCTCCCCTAGACTACTTCCCCTATAGTGTTTCTCTTCTGAATTGCACAAGATTCAAAGTTTAGAGCATTTTATTTCTGGATATTGCAGGCTTTGCAGCTATATTCATCAGTGGATCTTGACTGCAAAGTAGAAGCTGACCCTGGTGGTTTAACTATAACTGGAAAAGACAACTTCCACAAAATTTTCTCATAAAGCCTGTTGCCAAGATCGTTGAGAACAGCATGTGCTTTTCCAGATTACAGTGATAAGAAGGTCGACGTTGCTGAGGGCTGCAAGTCCTAACAAAGCAGCACGTCTCCAGGAGAGGGATATTTCTGCTGGCCTCCACAAAAGCCTGTGCAATGGTTTCTTGGGGAGCAGCTGGCTAAGACTGTTGGGAAACCACACTGAAGAGATTCACGCTGTTGGAAGGGCCATCAACAGGAAATGGTCACTAGATTGCCTTAAATCCACTGAGCTCGCAGAGGGCTGCTGCTGCAACCGGCTGGACATTACCGTGCTGTCCATTCACTTGAAGACTAAAGGACCCCTTCTGTTCTAAAGGGGGAGTAATTGAAGAAAAAATGAGCTTCTGCCTAAATAAATTGTATTCAAATTACTCACCCACACCTGGGAATTTACACCAATCATACCAAGAAAAAAGTAACTATTACAGTGTCTGGTATCTGCTGAGCTGTAAATCTCTTCAATAGATGCTTCTCATGGGTTGGCAGGTGCTGATGTTAAATGGCCTCTAGCAAACACATGCAAACACCCACACACACTCCCTCTCTCTGTCTCTCTCCCCATGTCTTCCTTTTATGCCCCAAGTTCTTTCAATTACATTGGATCTCTTTCTGCACCTCCACTGGATCCTTTCTCTCACCCTTGGGGTACACAAAACTCTGAGGAGATCCTCAGAGCTATTAGATCAGGCGCTTCACCAGGCCATGGCTGTTCTGCTACTCCAGCCCCAAGATAACCAAGGGGTTTCTAACAGTATTCCAGTCTCCCCTGGCTACACCTTGGAACCCTGGGACATGATGAACCAATTCCCTTCTGCTTGGGAGGTGGGAGTGAGGGAATACAGGGCAGGATTTGGGTCTCTCCCATTAACTCTTACATCATCATACATTCTTTGATTTTGGCATAATCTCCATGCCTTATTACCTCAGGACTTTGGATTCTGATATCCAAAGCCAAGCACTTGAACTTTAAAGCACCTTATCTGTCTCAAGCACCTGGCTTCCAAAAATTTCATCTCTGCTCTACGTTTCAAAATCCATTCATCAATCCAACTGATGTTCCCTTTCAAAGCTACACATGTCCTCTCTCTGTGGGTGGTGTATAAAGAAAATTATATTACGGAAAAAAGGTAATGGGTTCCAAGCTGCCCTACAGAGGAATAGGTAAGCGGGGTCAAAAACTCTGACAAATGTGTCTCAAAATATCATTTGTTGGATATGTGTTCTGGAATGCTGGTGTTTCTCTTATTTTGAGGTTACTCTCATAACTGTAATAGCTACATTTATGTAGCATTTACTATGCGTCAGCACCTTAGATGACTTTACCCTCTAAACCTCACAAAACATGATGAGTTGGAACTTTTATCTCCTTTCACAGATAAGGAAAGGGAGTCTTGCATATGCTTATTAATTTGGCTAAGTTCACACAGGTAGTAGATGGTGGAGCCAGGCACTATGTGAGTCCCTGAGTGTACAAAGATTAATGATACAAAGATGAATAAAACAAAGATGAATGCACCAATAAGGTGTAGACATCAGACACTTAAATGGACCCTGATAGCCCATGTGGCTAGGACTGTTATTGAGGTTCACACACATAGGCAGGGCATTTGACTAGGATTATGGCTGACTTCCTAAAGACATTAAGACCTGAGTTGATTCAGGAAGGCTAAGCAGGAAGTTTAGGCAAGTGAAAGAAATGAGAGAGGAAGAAAACAAAGGGTATTTCAGGCCCAAGAAATAGAATCAACAAAAGCACAGAGGCAAGCTTAAATAGGATAACTTGCTCCCTACTTAGGCCTATTTCTCCAGTTACCTACTGTTGTGTAACAAGCCACCTGAAAACTTAGTGTCTTATAACATCAGTTATTTTGCTTACGAACCTGCAATTTGGACAGGGCTTTGCGGGAACCCCTTATCTCTGTGCTGCCTGGCTTCATCTGGGAGAGCTTAAAGGCTAGAGCTAGAATCAATGAAGGCTGTCTCATATGTGAGTTGGTAATGGCAATAGGCTGAGACCTTAGCTGAGTCTGTGGCCTGATCAGCCTAGCCCTGGCCTGTCCCTGTGGCTTAAGCTTCTTCACAACATGGTGCCTGGGTTACGGGGGTGAGCACCCTGAGAGACAGTAAACCAGGTAGAAGCCATATCACGTGTTTTGACTTAGCCTTGTAGTCATGCAGTGTCACTGCTGTCACCTTCTCTTTGTCAAGACAGCCACAAAACGCCATCCAGTTTCAAAGAGAGGAGCAAAGACCTCAACCCTTGAGGGTGTATGGCAAGGTTTTGGAGGAGCATGTGGAAGTGGAAATATGGTTGTGATCATTTTTTCAATACACAATCTGACATAGCTATAAACCGGAAAGAACAATATACAATGCATATAGCCCTCTCCCATAACAATTTTGTCATTCCTGATCTAATCACGCTATCAGCTGGATGAGATCACTGATTGACTCATATCTTTCTTGGAGGAGGTTAACAGCATTAAGCCAAGAAAAGAATTTAACTCATTCACTATCCACACAACAAGTTGGGCACAGGGAGATCCTGTCATCTCTGCACAAAATCCAAAGAACACATTCATGAACTGTCTGCAACAAGGACTCAGCTAAAAATTGTGTCCAAAGGCTTGAATTGGACTCTTCGATTAAAAGACCATTTGAGGGCTTCCCTGGTGGTGCAGTGGTTGAGAATCTGCCTGCCAATGCAGGGGACACGGGTTCGAGCCCTGGTCTGGGAGGATCCCACATGCCGCGGAGCAACTGGGCCCGTGAGCTACAACTACTGAGTCTGCGCGTCTGGAGCCTGTGCTCCGCAACACAAGAGGCCGCGATAGTGAGAGACCCGCGCACCGCGGTGAAGAGTGGCCCCCGCTTGCCGCAACTAGAGAAAGCCCTCGCACAGAAACGAAGACCCAACATAGCCAAAAAAAAAAAAGACCATTTGAACCTGTTTGTCCCAGACTGCCATGGGTGCCTCTATTTCTCTAGGCAGTAATCTGTACGTCTTGACCAGGAATCCCTAATGGCTCTGCAGTCATTTCAGGAAGGGTTTTATTGTTTGTGGGAATGTCTTCAGAACGGTTTGAACACTCTTAGCTTCATCTCACTTACGGAGTACAACAATCACAGCCCCATGCCATTTAATCCTAAAATTGTAAGACGCCGAGGTTTCTATGCCCTACAGGGCTCAGAGTACAAGTGGCTCAGTATTTCGTGCCCTGTTAATAAAATGTAAAGTGGCTTTTCTCAGGCAACTTGGAATGAAGCTAAAAAGATAAGAGCCCTCTTATCTAGAAGAATTTCGCTCTGAATTTTCAGTTTCTTAACCACCTCCCCTCCCACTGCCATGGAATCATAAGAGACCCAGAGCAGAGCACCAATGTCTTCACCACGGTCTCCCACAGTGACGAGATGAGAAACAATGGTGAGCAAATCCGGACAGGAACCCGGTTACCAAGGAATTTACGTTCTAATACGAGGGACAGAGGTTTACCAAAGCCCCACAAATATGGGACGTAATCGAGAAGATAAATGCTACGAAGGAAAAGCACGAAGAAAGCCCTGAGGGAAGTGGCAGTTGGGCTGAAGCTGCAGAATGGGTATGAGTTAACCTGGAGGCCGCGGTGAGCGGGGGAGAGGGACCGAAGGGCGTTCCACACAGAACAAAACGAGCAGGGGCCTCGCAGGCCGGAGCCCGGTGAACCCCGGGACAGAAGGCACAGCACCCAGGACGCCTGGAACCGCGGGACCAGGGGAGCCTGGAGGGCCTCTGTCCTGAGGACAGTGAGAAGCCGCTCACAAGCTTGAAGCCCCTAGGTTTGTAAATTCACTGCGTTCGGCATCACGTCATTTTCAACTAGAGAAAGCCAAGCGGGAGCGGCGCGCCCGTTGGCGTTGAGCGTACACGTCTTCTGCCACGGCCTGGCACTTGGGCACCAGCGCTGCCGTCCGCTTTGTTTAACAACAGCACATGGCCTTCTTACCGTGAACTCCTCTGCCAGGGTCTTCGGTGGTCCACACCGCTGAGTAGGAACCCAGCCACCTCAGGGCTGTGACGGCCGCGTCCGTACGTTCGCTTTGGCGGGAAAGCGGACGCCGGCGGCGGACCCGGATGTTGAGGACTCGCCCTCTGTGAGAGGAGCCCGGGCTCCCAGGGTGACGGCGGCGAGCGTTTGTGGGCCTCCGGAACGTGCTGCTCGTCTTCGCCCTGTGGCTTCTCCATCATCTGGGTCCTCGGCAACACCTTTCGTGGCTTCTCTGCCTGAGGACAGGATGCCGGAGTGGGCGCCCGGGAAACTGAGAGGCTTGTGAAAGCCCGAGAGGCCAACGGCTCCGCGTCTGCTTTGACCCCAGCAAGGTCCGCCTGCCTGCCGGACGGAGGTGAGGACCGACCGGTTGCCTCATGGGGCTCAAGAAGCGCTGCCTTCTCCCCTCGCTGGCCGCCCTCCGCACTCTCCTCAGAGCGCCTAAGTAAAGGAGCTGAAAGTCTGAAAGTTGTTTGTTTGTTTTTTTCCTTTTTTCCCTCATGCTCTCAGATCTTTATTAGGTGACGTTTGGGCAAAAAAGAAAATCCCTGAAACTGTCGCCCAGTTGGTTCAGGACAAGTGGCATAGAGGCGCCTTTGCTTGCAGACGTTTCTCTCACTGAGGTGAAAGCCTAGCTTTGATTTTTTTTTTTTTTCCTAAAGGGGAGCTGACTGGCTGAATACATCAGAGCACAAATTCAGATTATGTGAAAAATGGTCAAGCAGAGGAAGGCAAGTCTCTGGGGACGAGACAAGCAGATGCCCCTGCTCTATAGGAAGACAGACAGGTGCCAGTTTTATGTTGGGCGCGGGGAAGGGGGGAGGGGTTATCTCTGCTCTTGCCAGATCGAGATTTGGCGGGAAGGGAACATGAAAAAATGGCGAAAGGACCGGGATAAAGTAATTACACGGGGAAGAAAACTCAAATCACGCAGCTCGAGAAGTCACGATCCTTCGTTGGTACCTGACCCCAGTACCCAAACAGTTCATCTTCCTGCAGTGAAATGTTCGTCACATCATTCTTCCGCTCAAAAACTTTTGGAGGCACATTCAGGAAGGAGAATAAATTCCTCCTCTTTGTTATTTGTTATTTCTGTTTCTATACAATCTGTCTCCTCCACAACCAACTCCCACTCTTCCCCAAAGGAATCTTCCCCTTCACCAGAAATCAGTATTTGTTTCCACCTCCTTGCTTGTGCTCATGTCGCTCCTCGTAGGAATCAGCTTGCTCTCTTCCTACCTTGGCCAGCTCTTACTCATCATTAGAACATCACCTTAGTCACACATCTGTGGAAACTTCCACAGCGACTCTAGTTTACATTTATTTCTCTCTCTCAGATCTTACAGCTCCGGTTACCTCTACCCTTCCTATTTGCAATCAGCCACGAATGAATGCACACTCCTTTGCTACTCTGTAACTATTCACACAGGTGCGTCTTGTCTCTTCCAAGAAAAACACAAGATCCTTGTCAGGAGCCACATGTGTTTAATCTCTTGATGAACATTAGAGTTCACCTGAGTGGGCAATTCCATTTCGTAAGCAACAGTGACATCTAGTGGTTGAAAGTTTGCATGGATTCTTCTGACTTTTTTAATAGTTGCATTTATAAGGAGAACGATATAGATTAAGCGATGAACCCAAATGATTCCTATCAATTACGCTTGCTCATGAAGGGACTTCAAATGCAAATTTATGATCTCTGCCTTCCCAGTGCTTCCCCCACTCTCCTGTGGTCCAGTGGCCCACAAACTGCTGGTAAGGGGTCCCTGCATGTGCTCCTTGCAAACCACAACTTCCCTTTCCCGTAGGAAGATCACTTGAAGCTTTCATGGTGATTATGCGATTTTTAATTCTGTGCTTCCTGTTGAGATAGAGGTTTATGTGCATAAATATTTATTTTGGAAATAAAATATGTAATTGAGGAAGAAACTTGAGATGATAAATATGATAGCCAGAGTAGAAACTCATTTCAAAGCCAAATGGGAGAGGCACTGTGGTGTAGAGGAAAGCTTGTGGACTTTGGCTTCTGAGGGACTTGGGATCAAATGCCAGGTCTTTCCGTTAAAGTCATGTGGTAGTTATGACAACTAACATCTCTGGGACTCATCCCAAACAATGAAGACGACATATACCTTGCCAAGCTGCTTTGGAGAGGATTAAATAGAATCATGTACCAAAAAGTTCTGGTCCAGAGTAGGTAGTCAATAAATGATAGCTACTATTATTATTATTTACATTTTGCTAAGAATTATTATCATCGTGTTTCCAATTTGATATCTTTTAAAAACAAAATCCTGGTTTTTAAATTTAGGAACATCGGTAACTAATTTTGATTCTGATTAAAATTACCTCATGTCTCTTGGTTTCAGAGGCTTAAGCTATAGAAAAATGAGTTTGGGAAAACTACTTGAAATCTCTGAAAATGAAATAGAAATTCTAATCTACCATAGACATTGAAATTTGAATAGTAATGAAGGGTTTAGAAGAACTGAAGCAGACTGAAATTATCTTTATATAGAGAACTTGAAAAACAACCTCTTTAGCTCATTATAAATTGTGAGACAACCTGGATTTCTGGAGGGAGAAAAAAGCACTAGGAATAAATATGTAAACAAGTTTATCACAAGAAAATATTAAGTACTTATATGGAATCTTAAAAAAAAATGGTTCTGATGAACCTAGGCGTAGGACAGGAATAAAGACTCAGACGTAGAGAATGGACCTGAGGACATGGGGAGGGGGAAGGGTAAGCTGGGACGAAGTGAGAGAGTGGCATGGACATATATACACTACCAAATGTAAAATAGATAGCTAGTGGGAAGCAGCCGCATAGCACAGGGAGATCAGCTCGGTGCTTTGTGACCACCTAGAGGGGTGGGATAGGGAGGATTGGAGGGAGATGCAAGAGGGAGGGGATATGGGGGTATATGTATATGTATAGCTGATTCACTTTGTTATACAGCAGAAACTAACATAACATTGTAAAGCAATTATACGCCAATAAAGATGTAAAAAATAATAATAATAAAATATTAGAAACATTGAAAAAAAAAGAAAATATTAAGTACTGACTTGTGTGGCCCCCCTGTGGGCGAAATGTGAATAACACCCTTTTTAAATGTATGGGGTTTTTGTTTTAGAAAATATCATTTGAGCTTTACCTGAACCCTAAGGTAAAGCAAGAACTTGTTTCAAAAGTTTACCCTTTTTGCCTATTATTGGGAACTTAGAAAACTTTTTTCCGTATAAGGGATGTTATATATGGTGATTTATTTCCCTGTCAATCCCAGATTAATGCCACAGTTAAACCTCAACTATATAGCCCCACAACTTGTATTAGCCCAAGTAGCAACAATGGACAGTGATGTTTCTTCAGGAGTGTCAAAGAACAATAGAATTTCTGGGTTGGAAGAAATTTGAGATCTCTATTCTAAATTCCAGCTGAGCATACCAAAAACACACCTTCCCCCAGTTGCCGCCCTAGCAAAGGGAGCAAATAATCCCCTTTCCACCTAGATCAGATATAACTCTCTTCTCCTGCTGAGAATTATAACAGAAACAGCAAGTCATGGACAGAAGACCTGGGCTCAAATTCTCACTCTTTTTTCTGTTATAGGAGAAGGGAGTAGAGAGTGGGGATTATCATCCCAAAATCCCATAAAGTTAAACAAAGGTCTCTTTTGTGCTCACATTAATGACCACTGCAGGTTGACTGCAACTGCATTCCAAGTCTTTTTCATTCTGTGAACTTGACTGAAATAGCAGCCACTGACAGGGACATGGTAGTCTGGTGGCAGAAGGAAAAAATAAATTGACCAATGAAATGCCTCAAGATTTCTGCTTGGAAGTGGCATGGGCCTCTTGCACTCACACTCCTCAATCAAAGCAAGTTATAGGGTCAAGCCTGATGTCTATAGAACAGTAAGTATACTGCTCTCATGGGGTAGAGCTCCAGAGAAGGGCAAAGTAGGGAAGGTCAGCAAATATTTTGAACAAATGCTGAAATGTGTTGTCTTTTGTGACTGTAAACAGATCACCTATGTTCTCTTAGTCCTAAGACTCAACCCCAAAATTACAGGTAACAATCCTCTCCAGCCTAAGCTCAGGATTGTGGTAAAGATCAAGTAAGACTATGGATATATTTTTATGTGTATGTCTGTGTGTTATTTTATCCTTTTCCAGAGATTCTGTACAGTAAGTCTCATGTGGAACCCTACTGTCTCTATTTTTTAAATGTTCCCGTGCATCTCAGAACCCAGAGAGCTTTTAGAAAATGCATAGTTCTGGGCCTTATGCCAAAGATTCTCATTCACCAGGACTGGGATGGAGTTCCAGATATTGCATTTTTAAAAGCTCCTCTGAGATTCTGACAAAACCAGGCAGGAAAACCTGAGCTATAGATCCTTTTCAACAACAAAATTCTGCAACCTGTAGTCAATAACTTCCCCTTTTTTTTCAGGGAGCAGGGAATTTTTATTGATTGCTTATATAACTTTCTGTTAGAAACTTCATTTTTTGTATCTCAATCTAATACAGATTGAGTTGACTAATATTAACCAGGGAAGAACAGGTATTGATTTGTTCATAAGAAAGTCGTAATGAAAGTTTGCTCAGCCGGGGAAAGAGATGGGTGACAGAAAAGTAAAGAGGAAAAGTAAAGGGGAGAGATACTTAAAGTGACTATATAGCACTGAGTGCAGAAATAACAGTGACGACAGCACCCATTTATTCTGTGATCACAGGCTCTGACTTAACATGAAGCCTCAAGATAGCCTTATGAAGTAGGAAATATTATACCTATATTAATCTGGGTGCCAGAAAAGTTGAGTCACACAGAAGTGGTAAAGCATGATTCACATTCAAGTCTGTCTAACTTCAAAGCACAGGATCTCAGCCACAGCAGTACCCAGATGTCAGTGTCACATACGCCTTCCAGGAAATTCCATCAAAGAGGCCACAAAAGGAGGGGGAGCAAAGAGTAACAAAATCGTCAAGGAAGCAGTATTTGCCAGGTGGCAACATCTCAGTGATCTCCCCTCATTGCTGTGTCCCAGAGGCTTCCGCTCCACTTCCAGACTTCCCTTTCTGCCACTGTCACTGTGAAGGCAACACTCAGACTGATGACCACAAGTGTTGCCACACTTCGTCATTTACTGTGTGCTTTCACAACTATCTCATTTACTATCCTCAAAAACAGTATTCAACAAAATGCAGAAGCCAAGATTGAGGTGATTTATCTACATCAGTATTTCCAAACGTTAAGTATTATTGGTCTGGATAATTTTTGTTGCAGGGCTGTGTCCTATGCATTGCCTGATGTTTAGCAGCAACCATGGATTCTACCCACTAGATGAACGACCACCCCCAATTATAACAAAATGTTTGCAGATATTGCCAGATGTTCTCTGGAGGAGGAAGTGGGGGGCGGCACAAAATTACCCCCAGTTCAGAACCGCTGGCCTAAAGTGATGTAACAAACAGGTAGAAATTACTGTCAAACCCACATCTTCTGGCTACAAACTAATGTATATTCCATTGCATCCCTGAAGCCTCCCTAGAAACATAAAATTTTGGAGCCCAGAGTTTTTAGGAACATCCAGGAAACTCCTTTGTTTAGCTGATGAGCAAGCTAAAGCATAGAGATATGAGGTGACTCTCACAATTTTATGGCTCAAAGCCATTTAAAACTAATTTTAAGCATTCCTAAGGTAGTTGTGAAAAGCCGTGTTACTGATGCCCATCATATGATAAGGGCACATCTTGTCCTATGGCTACATCTGTTAGCCATCACATCCCTCACAAAAGAGTACATCTGTCATGCCAGTCTTTGGGTCATGACTCTCCTTCACCTTCCACCCCAAACTCCCCACAGGAGCCAGCAGTGCTGATTGAGTTACCAAATTAGAATAGTGACTTAATGGCATTGATTCTTACGGATCAGCTTCCTTAAACTAAGATTTTTTTTTTTAATCAGCCAATAAACAACATCTGATAGCAAACAAAAAACTAGCTAGGGTATCTTTCTTTACAAAATCCAGGGACCTCTATGAGACTTACAGACACAGGGTGTTTTAACAGTGGAGAAATTGAGGTCATTCCCAGAGACAGAAAGTCTCATTGGAACAGCAGACTTGTCCAAGAGATGTTATCCTGTTCCCCACTCAGAACATGCCTCCAGTTGGAGGTTATTTCCTCATAATCATTTTTGGCCCTTTGCTGAGATCAAGAAGAATATTTATTCTTACCATTTTAACATCTAATATAGTCTTTACTAGCCTTGGAGCAACTTGAAGACAAAGGCTCTCCTCCGTTTATTATGCACTACACCCTCAATAAGCAACACAAACTAGGTGGCCAATAAATATTTATTAGGCAGCTTAAAAAGAAAAATTAGGGCTTCCTGATTGACTTTCATGATCCCAGAATCCACCAGGAAGCATTTTTCTTCTCCAGATGAGATGGACCCAGAGATAGAAGAAGCTTATGAAAAGTTTTGTTTGGAATCAGAGCATAGGTGAAAACAGTAAAATTAAATTTCAGCACATCAATTTTATAAAGCAGTTTAGGTTATGGTGATTTAGCAGAACACAGGAAAGCAAGAAAATGTGTCACACATACCAAATTAAGGATGTTGAGTTTTGTTACTAATGTATGTGACTTTAATTTTGTTGAACACTCTCTGCCAAAATAAACTTTATTCCCTATAACTTAAAAAAAAAAAAAAAAAAAACCTTTCAGAATTCTGCCTCTTTGTTCCCACCCAGGAAAACCTACAGGTAAGATCATCCTAATCCAGTGCATACCTTGGGGTTTCTAACACGAGTGCTTTGACCCACCAGACTTCCACATCTACTGGTAGGGTGAGACTTGGAGAAAATAAACTAGTCCCTAGTCCCAGCAAACCCAAAGACTTTGTTTTTTGCTTAAACTATTTGGCCCTGGATTTCTGTCACTTGTAACCTAGAGTCCTAACTAATACACTGTAGTCAGGAATATTCAACTTTTAACACATAAAATTTGCAAAATAAACCAGGTAGGTAACCTTGTTCAGACTACCAGTGCTAAAACAATTCATGCCATACCATTGTTGCCTTTGATGTTGAGGCCTTTTGGTCACCTACAGAAGTTCCTATGGTACTAGAAACCAGACCTCCAAGAAACATAAAATCTGTCGTAGGTGTTCCAGGAAGGTAAAAGGAAAACCACATTTCTGACCAGATGAGGACCTTTGGAAAATGGAGGAATGCCGTGCTCAAAGAGCCTTTCTTCTAAGCTTTTCTGACTCTCCCTTCCTGTCCCTTTTGTCTACATTCTGATATACTCCATGCCTGAGCTCTTTACCCAGTTCCACTTTTCTCAGAGATTCTTTAGATAGCATTAGCTCTGTGTGAGAAAGTATTCCTTTCATCAAGAAACCAATAGAATCTTAGCTCCCCCCCCTCACCTTCATGCCTGTAGTGGCAGCTGTTGTGATGTAGCCGTTCCTTAGATTTACAAGTTTCTCAAGCAGGTCTTCTCCATCCTTAACTCATGATATTCAATTCTTTGCTGCTCCAATTATTACTTCTTTGGTCATACACAGAATTTCAGAACAGATGGACCTGGATGCCAAATGTTGCTGTAAAGTTTAACTTTTTTCTTGCTCTAAATTTAAAATGTCACTATAATACTCAGTCTATGAAGAACTTAAAGCTATTGTTTTTAAAAAGTGCCCTATAACTCCTGGAGAAGTAGTAGTACATTAACACATTACCTCAGAATAGAGTTAGTATATAGAAAACCACCCACCCACATATGCTACAAGTACATCTAATATATGAATACAAGAATTTGTCTTGTTTTATAGCAATAGCACAAGAACTTCTGTGTTAGTCATGTTTTTTTATTTTCTTTATTTTCTGATGCTTTGACATCTTGGGGCCTTATTGGCCCTAGAGGGACTACTCCTCCTATGGTTAGCTAATTCCTAGAGAGAGCAGACAATTCATCCTGGAGTACTCCTTTTATATGCAAGCCATATAAAATCCAGAGCCCATACCTTTAACCATCTCCTTTATTAGGCTATCACATGCTGAACAAGCCACTATCCTTCTGCCCTAATCACCACAAGGAAGGTAAGGTGCCAGACGACTAGAGAAGCCCCTACACCCCAGAGTCCACTGAAATTATTCACACTAGCCAATTCTAAGCCTGCTTATCCTGCTTTGCCTTGCCTTTTTCACAGAAACTACAGTAAAGGCTCTTGCACACGGTTTCCTCTGCTTCCTCTGCCTGCTTTCCAACCCTGGTGCTTTCTTGGGTGGCACTGATGGAGAAGTATGCTTCATGTTTCTAGGGATCTGTGAGTATGAACTTCTTCCTTCATGAAAGTCATTTCTGTGTCTATATGTCTTACCATATCTGATTAAAATAAATCCTGGGTACATTTTAAAATACATCCTAATCCTATTAACTATTGAGCAAAATAGCTTCTAATAGTAAATGTATTATTAATCTAATAGTTTCTACAATATTCAGAGGTTTCCTTGTGAAACATTTTCTTTTTAAGTAAGACTTCAAGAGAGGAAAATTCAACCCCACTGAGACTATTTTGGAATGAATCACTTCCATATTCTTTAGGAAAAACTCAGTAATAATCAAAGTTTATTGAGTTGGATTAGTGGTCTAATAATCTCTATAATCTCTTTTTGATATGAATAAAACACTGTGAGTCACCTAAGGAAAAATAATTTTCCCTTTTGTAGATTAGAAGTGATTCCAGAAATTTTTACAAAACTCAAGGGGAAAGACATTGCTTCTAACAACTTCCCTAATTGTTCATTCAGAACTGGTGGTTTATCTTGTAATTTATTTAGGAAGGAGCTATTAAGAAGCAAGTGACCCTCACATGTGACTAGCTAGTGTTTCCTTCCCTGGAGGAAATTAATCTTGTGGCAAATTATGCATTTTCTTTTAGTTGATGTTTAAATGAGAATGGAGTTGATGGCCTGGATGTGGACAAAATATATTTATAAATGCCTGGCTGCCTGGCTGGGAGATTTTACACACAAGAGCTACATAAATGTAACCTTTCATAATTCATATTATGAAATAAAAACATCATTGTCCCAGAGAAGTTATTTTTCCTCCATTTAGAAGAGGGACTTGAAAAAAAATCTGTATATAAAAACAACCAGGGTTAGAGCCAGGTGCCCATTACTTTATGCAATGGACCTCAAACTCTAATTTGAATAAAATCACTTGTAGAGCTTGTTAAAAATGTCTATTCATGGGCCATACTCTCCACAGATTCTAATTCAAAAGTCTGAAGAGAGGGTCAAGAATCTGCATTTTTATCAGGAAGTTTGTATCCTGACACAGGTGTTCCAAGAATCACAATATAATAATCACAGGGAAACCACTAGCCTACTTTGCCTGCTTTGGAAGACTCATTGTTGAGCCATGTATGCAGTCAGCTGCCAGCTTTTGGGTCCTAAAGTATCTCCTAGTAGCAGCTTCTCTCTAAACATCGGGTTGATAATATTAAGTTCATGTATACAGTATATATACATTTATAGATAGGTAGATCTGGATACCTAGGTATAGATATGTTATTGATACCACCTCATCTGATCGAGACATAAATGGGTAAAATTTCCAGCTCAGTCACTTACTGACTATCCAAGTCAGACCAAGTTAAACACTTCCTCATTTTTTAAATGGAATTATAATGCCACTTCACAAAATTGTGATGAGGATTAAAGGAGCATTTGTATATAATGCATTTAACCCAGTACCCAGCAAAGAGCAAGGATAAGAGTGGAGACGGTACAACCGACTGATGTTTTATACATTTGTAAAGAAATTGTTGTATGGTTTCCAGAGCTCTTTCAATCACATCATTTAATTATATCCTCACAATGTGCATGTGAGGTAGAGAGTACAGATTATTGTTCCAGTTTTAAAATGAGGTTTAATCTCAGTCTGCTGCCATGATCATTTGATCATAGGCTCAGTGGGAAAAAATGAGCCTCAAAGTGGTTGAGAGAGTAGGAGTTTCTTTTGCCTTTTGAAGCCAAGGAATTAGTGTGCCCCCGAATGCTTCTTGAAACTTCAGAGCTCAAGGTGAATTTCAAATTTGTAGAATGGCAGAGTAGTAGTGGTTAAGAGCATAGGTTTTGGAGTAGACAAATTTGGCTCTGCCACTTTAATAGTTGTGTTAACTTGACAATGTTATTTAAGTCTTCTAAGCCTCAATAGCTTCTTATAAAAATGAGACTAATAAAGCAATGATTAAATAAGATAATTTTCATAATAGCAATAATAATATCTAATATTTATTGACGCCTCCATAAAATATTTTGTACAGTGTATAGCAGAGTAATGCTCAGAATAGAGCTAGTATATAAGAAACCACCCACCCACACATGCTACAGGTACTGCTAATGTATAGGAACTGTTATTACTGTTGCTAACTTAAAGAGTAAAGCAATAAATTTTTTATTAATGTGAAGAGATAGCTAATGGACAAATTATTAGTCAGTATTATAACCACTTACTTTATTAAGAAACAGAGTAAACATGAGGAAACTATGTAGCTAGGCCCAGATCACAAAATGACTCCATGGCAGGGTCAGATTTCTGCCCTGTCCAAGACCTTGTCTCTTCTCCAGGGATCACTGTGATCCTTTCATTTCACTCAAAAGAAAGACTTTCACTTCGAGAATTCCCTCGTAGAGTTCCATGGCTTTATACCAAATGCTTTGGGATCTGGAAAATTACCTTATACTCTGATGTTTAATATTCTGAGTTTCTGTTAAACATGGAGTTTTTGCTGAGTTAAAGACGCACACAGTTCTTACAGGTTCCAGTTTGGAACCAACCCTAAATCTTTTGTGGCTTTGAGTTAGTCTTGGCAAAACACTTCCAGAGTGGGAGGATTTTTTAATGGGTTTCTTTAAAGAGTCACTTTAAAGCATTCATTTAGGCTCAAACCAAAGTAAACTGACCAATCTATTCCCATGGATTTTAGAGGAACAAGGGTTAGAATTCAGAGGAAATGTGGTAAGCAAAGCCTACTGAGAATTTGGTTGATACTGCAGGCCATTAAGTGACCACGGTGTCACTAAAAGGAACTTTCTCACAAAGGAATTTTCTCACAAAAGTTCCTACTGTGTTATGCTCCCATAATATTAGAAGTGTTTTGAATATATATCTGTATATATACACACATAATATTTATACTTTGTACCAATGCCAGAGGTTGTCATAAAGTTGATATTTTGCTGAATATCAAATATCAAACTTCCAGTATAAAAGAATAACTCTAAAACATTTTTATTGACTATAGCAGTGAAAATTTAAAAGTCTAACACAACAGTGAAGAACCATAATTTTCCAAACACTGTCAGCTGCTAACAGGTCCTACAGTTATTACAGAGCACATCTGTCTTACTGAGTAGACATTTTTCTAAGTAAAAGACAAAGATATTTTCCCACAATACTTTTTTTTCCTCGTCTCCATAGTTTTTATATTCTTTGTTAGATCTGAAAATTGTATATGATTTTGGAGCTTTTTCACCCTCAGGAATATTTGAGATGGGAAACTGATATTCTGCTCTTAATTCTTTCTCATAAGTTATGAAGAATTTTAAATGGGGCTTTTTTTCCTGAAAGGACTCATGGCTCAAATATATTTTAAAAGTTAAAAAATATGTCTTATATTGGTGACATTGTTTAGTATTGGGATGAATGTTAGTATCCAATAATTCCATAAAGATTAAAAGAATAATACCATTTTATTTCTATTGTACTCTATCTTTAAAATAATGTAATAATTGTTTTTAATAGTTTTCCTAAATCTATCTAGCTAAAGTACCTTCTCTTCTTTTAACATTCAGTCAAATTTCTTCCTTTGTCAACTCTTATCTTTTTTTAATTGAGATATAATTGACATACAACATTGTGTAAGTTTAAGGTGTACAACATGTTGATTTGATACCTTTATATACTGCAATATGATTACCACTGTAGCATTAGCTAACACCTCTAGCACATCACATAATTATAATTTCATTTTGTGTGAGAACGTTTAAGATCTAATCTCTTAGCACCCTTAAAGCTTATAATACATGATTGTGGAATATTGTCACACTACTGTGCATTAGATCTTCAGAACTTATTTATCTTCTAACCACAAATTTGTATCCTTTGGCTATCATCTCCATCTCCCCATTTCTCCCACTTCCCAGCCCCTGGAAATAGCCATACTACTCTGTTTCTATGAATTAACTTTTTTAGATTTCACATACAGCATACCTCAGAGATATTGCAGGTTTGTTTCCAGACCACTGCAATAAAACAAGTCACACAAATTTTTGGGTTTCCCCAAAATTATGAAAGTTATGTTTACACTGTGCTATAGTCTATTAAACGTGCTATGGTATTATGTCTTTAAAAACATGTACATACCTTAATTAAATAATACTTTATTACTAAAAATGCTAACCATCATCTGGGCCTTCAGCAAGTTGTAATCTTTTTGCAATACTATGATCAGATATAACTGATCATAGGTCACCATAACAAAATACAATAATAATGAAAAAGTTTGAAATTTCGCAAGAATTACCAAATGTGAAACAGAGACATGAAGTGAGCAAATGCTCTTGGAAAAAAATGGCACTGATAGACTTGCTCAACACAGGATTGCAATAAAACTTCAATTTGTAAAAAACTCAATATCTGCAAAGTGCAGTAAAGCTAAATGCAGTAAAACGAGGCATGCCTATATAAGTAAGATCACGTAGTATTTGTCTTTGTCTGACTTATCTCACTTGGCATAATGGATCCATCCATGTTGTTAAAAATAGCAGGATTTCCTCCTTTTCCATGGAGGAAAATATTCCATTGTATACATATACCACATCTTCTTTATCCATTCATCCGTTGATGGATGCTTAGGTTGTTTCCATATTTTGGCTATTGTGAGTAATGCTGCAATAAACATGAGGTGCAGATATCTCTTCAATATGCTGTTTTTATTTCCTTTGTATATCTACCCAAAAGTGGGATTGCTGAATCATTATGGCAGTTCTACATTTAATATTTTGAGCAACCTCCATACTGGCTTTAGTATCAGGGTAATGCTGGTTTTGTAAAATGAGTTTGGGTGGGTTCCCTACTCTTCAAATTTTGGAAGAGTATGAGAAGGATTGGCATTAATTCTTCTCTAAGTGCTTGGTAAAATTTACAGGGAAACCATGTGTTCCTGGCCTTTTCTTTCTTGGGAGGTTTTTGATTACTGATTGAATATTCTTACTTATTATTGGTCTGTTCAGATCTTCTACTTCTTCATGATTCTTGATTGGTTGACATGAATCTTGATAGATTGTATCTCTTTCTAGGAATTTATCCATTTGTTCTAGGTTATCTGGTTTGTTGGTATGTAATTTTTCATAGTAGACTTATGATCTTTTGTATTTTGTGTTATTGATTGTAATAACTCCTTTCATTTCTGATTTTATTTATCTGAGTCTTTCCTCTCTTTTTCTCAGTTAGTCTACCTAATGGTTTGTTAGTTTTGTTTATCTTTATTGTTTATTTATTTATTTTTTTGGCCATGCTGTGTGGCATGCGGGATCTTAGTTTCCCTGACCGGGGATCGAACCCATGCCCCCTGCAGTGGAACTGCGGAGTCTTAACCACTGGACCACCAGGGAAGTCCCAATTTTGTTTATCTTTTTAAAAAATCAGCCCTTAGTTTCTTTTTTTTCTGTTGTTTTTCTAGTCTCGATGTCATTTATTTACATTCTGATCTTTCTTATTTCCTTCCTTCTACTAGCTTAGGCTTAGTTTGTTCTTTTTCTAGTTCCTTGAAGTGTACAGTTAGGTTGTTTATTTGAGATTTTTCTTTTTCTTAATGTAGGCATTTATCATTATAATCCTCTCTCTTAGAACTACTTTTGCTGCATCCTATAAATTTTGGTATGTTGTGTTTCCATTTTCATTTGTTTCAAGACTTTTTAAATTTCCCTTTTGATTTCTTCTTTGATTCAATGTTTGTTCAGGGGTATGTTGTCTTAATTTCCACATATTTGTGAATTTTCCAGTTTTCTTCCATTATTGATTTCTAGTTTCATACTATTATGGTCCAAAAAGATACTTGGTATTTCAATCTTCTTAAATTTGCTAAGACTTGTTTTGTGAGCTAACATATGATATATCCTGGAGAATGTTCCGTGCATGCTTGAGAATAATGTGTATTCTGCTGCTGTCAGATGGAATGTTCTGTATATGTCTGATGGGTTCATTTGGTCTAAAGTAAAATTCTAGTCCAATGTCTCCTTATTAATTTTCTGTCTGGATTATCTATCCACTGTTGAAAGTGAGATACTGAAGTTCCCTACAATTATTATATTGTTCTCTGTTTCTCCCTTTAGATCTGTTAGTATTTGCTTAATATGTTTAGGTGCTCCAATGTTAGGTGTATACATATTTACAATTGTTATATCTTCTTGATGAATTGACCTCTTTATTATTATATAATGATTACCTTCTTTGTCTCTTGTTACAATTTTTACTTAAAGTCCATTTTGTCTGATATAAATGAGGCTACCCCTGTTCTCTTTTGATTTCCATTTGCATGGAATATCTTTTTCCATCCCTCACTTTGCACCTATGTGTGTCCTTAAAGGTGAAGTGAATCTCTTGTAGGCATATAGTTGGGTCTTGCGGGTTTTTTTATTCTGTCAGCCACTTTATGCCTTTTGATTGGAGAATTTAATCTGTTTACATTTTAGTAATTATTGATAGGTGAGGACTTACTAATGCCATCTTATTGTTTTCTGGCTATTTTGTAGTTCCATTGCTTCTCTCTTCCTCTCTTGCTAGCTTCCTTTGTGAATTCATGATTATCATAGTGGTAGGCTTTAATTCCCTTCTCTTTATCTATTGTGTATCTACTGTAGGTTTTTACTCTCTGGTTACCATGAGGGTTATTTAAAACATCATTTGCCAGTTATTTTAAGCTGATAACAACCTAATTTTGATCACATCTAGAAACTCTACCCTTTTACTCCTTCCCCCCTTTTATGTTTTAATGTAATAATTTAACTCTTTTTATTATATTGCATATCCATTAACTAATTATTGTAGCTATGGTTATTTTAATACTTTTGTCCTTTAACCTTTATACTTAGAGTTAAGTAGTGCCACCATATTACAGTGTTGGACTATTCTGAATTTGACTATATACTTAACTTTACCTGTGTTTTTTATATTTTTATATATTTACATGTTACTAATTAATGTCCTTTTATTTCAGCTTTAAGAACTCCTGTCAGCATAGGCAGGTCTTGTGGTGATGAATTCCCTCAGCTTTTGTTTGTCTGGGAAAGTCTTTATCTCTCCTTCATTTATGAATGACAGCTTTGCCAAGGTATTCTTGGTTGGCAGTTTTCTTCTTTCAGTGCTTTGAATATATCATCCCACTTTCTCCTGGCCTGCAAGGTTTCTGCTGAAAAATCTGCTGTTAGCCTTATGAGAGGGTTCCCTTATACGTGAGGAATTTCTTTTGTCTTGCTGCTTTTAAAATTCTCTCTTTGTCTTTGATTTTAGACAATTTTATCATAATATGTCTCGGAGAAGATCATTTTGAGTTGAAATTGTTTGTAAACTTATGTGCCTCATGAACTAGAATGTCCAATCTCTCCCCAGATTTGGGGAGTTCACAGTCATTATTTCTTAAAATAAGCTTTCTACCCCTTTCTCCCTCTCTTCTCCTTCTATGACTCTAATAACACATAGATTATTTCTCTTGATAGTATCCTATAGTTCATGTAAGCCTTCTTCACCTTCTTCACTCTTTTTCATTCATTCATTTATCATTTTATTTTCATTTTTTCTTGTTATCCTCTGGCTGGTAATTTCAAATGACCTGTCTTCTACTTCATAGATTCTTCCTTCTGCTTCATTGATAGGCTGTTGACAGTTTCTATTTCATTTTTTTCCATTCATTGCATTCTTCATCTCCAGAATTAGTTTGGTTCTCTTTTTATGATTTTTGTTTCTTTTATACTTCTCATTTTGTTCATGTATTGTATCCTTGATATTGTTGAATTGTCTTTCTGTTTTCTAGTAGCTCACTGAGCTTCCTTAAAACAGTTATCTTGAATTCTTTTTTTTTTTTTCTTTTTTTTCTTGAATTCTTTATCAGGCAAATCTCAGATCTCCATTTCTTTGGGATCACTTACTAGAAAATTATTGTGTTCCTTTGGTAGTGTCCAGTTTCCTTGATTTTTTATATTTCTTGCAGTCTTACATTGCTGTCTTTGCATTTGAAGAAGCAGCCACCTCTTCTAGTCTTTACTGACTGACTTCAGGAGAGAAATATACTCCATCAGCCCTGTTAGGGATTCTGAAGTTTTCTTAGACCTTTTCTGTGGGTATGTCTACTCCACACTTCTTACTCCCTCTTGGAGGGAAATTCTTAAGACTGTATGCCTTCTCTTGAACCTGCAAAGCCAGACCAGGTTCTGACAGCTTCTCATTTTCTTTATTTTCCTAGGGCATTTCTCACTTTTGTGTGCTTTTTCCCAGTCCTGTATACTTGGGTCAGCTTTCTACACATGTGCATACATGCTCACTAGCTATTTGCAAAGCTTTGCTTCCACCATCCTCAGGGGTGTACACAGGGAGCCAGCCACAGGGTTGGGAGGTAGTAGATTGTGGGTGAGGCATGCAGAATGTTGGGGGTACCCATGGGCCAATTGGGGAGATCTGTAGGCAAGGCATCTCAAGCAGCTTAAGAGCTGGCTTCTTGATGGAGTCTGCCATATGGCTAGTAGGATCTGCATCCCTTTGATATGTTCCATTCTGAGCTCTGACTGCTATTATCCCAGCCACTCCCTGTCCCTTAGTCATGCAGCACACCTCAGTGTTCTAGATGGGGCAAGAAAGGAATTGGTATCTTTAACGGTCTCCTGCATAGCTGAGAAAGTTAAACTATTCCTCTTACCCTCTTCAATCCATTCAATCTCAGATTTTTGCTCCAACAGTGTGCTGGAACTTTTCTGCTGGACTACCCCCAGACATCTCCAAAGGCACTCTTGTCTGTGAGTGATTGTCTAAATCAGTGTTTTTTGGATGGAAGATGGTAGAAATCTCCTACTTCACCATTTTGATATCTAACTCTGCCTTCACCTCTTTTTTTAAAATCATGATGTTACACTGACATCTTGTGGTAATTGATATGGCTTGTGTGTCCTAAACTGACAAAATTAAGCAAGTAGTGACATAATTCAAAAAGGAAGAGAGGTATTATTGAGTTGTAGACATTGTGCTTAGTGCTGTAGTAAGAATTAAATAGCTTGCCCAAAGTTATATGTGTGGGGAATCCAGAATTTGACTTTAGGTAGTTTGACTCTAGCAATGTGCTTTCCAATATGATAGCGACTAGCCATGTGTGGCTTTTTAAGTTTAAATTAATTAAATTATATAAAACTAGAAATTCAGTTCCCTTGACAGCCACATTACAAGTGCTCAATAGCTACACATGCCTAGTGAGTACCATCTTGGACAATGTAGAGAATATCTCCATTTTTGCAGAAACTTTTATTGGACAACACTGCCCTAGAAGCAAAACTCTTGACATCTCTACTACACCACTTCACCTGTGCTTTTATATAACACTGTCAGATTATTAAAGCAAGTTTATTCTCAAAATTTTAATTATTCCTTCTCTGCAGATGACTATTACAAGTATATATCTAGCTTGGCAATTTTCCTAATTATCAGTTCCACATTTCCATCTGTATGGCAGATTTGTTCACTTGGACACTCTAATATAAACCCAAACTTTCATTTTTAAACAGAATGTCACTTTTTCCCCCAAACCAGCTTCCTCTCCTCACTTCCCCATTTCCATCTTTCCTACTCTTTTATTCCCAGTTTCTGAAGTTTAGTCATTGAACTTTTATTTTTGATTCCTTCTTTCTTGTCCTCTGAATCTGTATCTTGTCAACCTTTCCTTAAAAATATCTCTCAAATATGACTTTCTTACTGCTATCAAACTAGACCATAATGGGTCTACCTGAATCTTGTCTTTTCCCAGGTCCTTACAGTCAACCCTTGATATCAGATTAAATGTATCAAATATCAATGGCCCTGTCACTCTCATTCTCAGAAAATTATAATAGTTGCCTGAAAAATTGGGCAGTGCCTTCTACAATCTTATCTACCTTATCTCTTCCTTGATTTTGGCATGAACTGTTCATTCTAACCAGAACGGTCTCATGCCTCTATTGTGAAATAATTCACCTTTGCATTCCTGAAATTATGTTCTTGTTCCTCCTCCACAAATCTCCATTTATTGACATCTTAACCATCCTCCAAAGACTAACCTCAGGGCCCTTCTCATCTGTGTGTTAAAACCATTTAGGTCATAATGTTCTTTGTAGATGCTGGAATAGTCACTCTATGTACTATTCATCACATAACTTCCTGTCTTGCTGGGTGTAATAGTCAGGATTCTCCAGAAAAACCTATTTGTTTTGTCTATATCTATATCTATCTGTATCTGTCTATCTAGAGAGAGAGAGATTGGAAATGGGGAGCACTGATTTTTAAAAATTGGCTCACATGAATGTGGTGGCTGGCAAGCCCCAAATCCTCAGGGCAAGCTAGGAGGCTAGAAATTCTAGCAAGAAGTTGATATTTTGAGTCTGAAGACAGTCCTTGAAGCAGAATTATTTCCTTTTTAGAGGACCTCAGTCTTCTCTCTTAGGGCTTTAACAGATTAGATGATGCCCACCCACGTTATGAAGGGTAATCTGCTATACTCAAAATCTACTAACCTAAATGTCAATCACAACTAAAAAATTACCTTCACAACATCCTTTAGATTGGTGTTTAATCAAAAAACTGGGTGCCATTGCCCAGCCAAACTGACACATAAAATAAACCATCACATCAGATATATATAATTTTGGAGCTCTTATATATAATTCTCAACTCTGCAATCTAGGTAGACATGTGGAGGGAAGAGGATAACAGCATTTCAGGAAATGCAGTAAGGCAAAGTATAAATATTAGAGGATATGTAAACAATTGGATCTTGTTTTTTTTTTTAATTTTTATTGGAGTATAATTGCTTTACAATGTTGTGTTACTTTCTACAGCAGCAAAGTGAATCAGCTATACATATACATGTATCCCCTCTTTTTTGGATTTCCTTCCCATTTAGGTCACTACAGAGCATCGAGTACAGTTCCCTGTGCTATACAGTAGGTTCTCATTAGTTACCTATTTTATACATAGTATCAATAGTGTATATATGTCAATCCCAATCTCCCAATTCCTCACACCCCCCTTTCCGCCTTGATATCCATATATTTGTTCTCTCCGCCTGTATCTCTACTTCTGCTTTGCAAATAAGATCATCTATACCATTTTTCAAGATTCCACATATATGCATTAATATATGATATTTGTTTTTCTCTTTCTGACTTACTTCAGTCTGTAATGACAATCTCTAGGTCCATCCATGTCTCTACAAATGACCCAATTTCATTGCTTTTTATGGTTGAGTAATATTCCATTGTATATATCTACCACATCTTCTTTATCATTGCTCTGTCGATGGACATTTAGGTTGCTTCCATGTCCTGGCTATTGTAAATAGTGCTGCAATGAACATTGGAGTGCATTATCTTTTTGAATTATGGTTTTCTCTGGATACATACCCAGGAAAGGGATTGCTGGATCATATGGTAGCTCTATTTTTAGTTTTTTCAGAAACCGCCATACTGTCCTCCATAGTGGCTGTACCAATTTATATTCCCACCAACAGTGAAGGAGGGTTTCTTTTTCTCCACAGCCTCTCCAGCATTTATTATTTGTAGACATTTTAATGATGGCTATTCTGACTGGTGTGAGGTGATGCCTCATTGTAGTGTTCATTTGCATTTCTCTAATAATTAGCAATATTGAGCATCTTTTTGTGTGCCTATTGGCCATCTGTATGTCTTCTTTGGAGAAATGTCTATTTATGTCTCCTGCCCATTTTTTGATTGGGTTGTTTGTTTGTTTTTTTATGATAAACTGTATGAACTGTATGTTTGTATATTTTGGAAATTAATCCCTTGCCAGTAGCATTGTTTGCAAATATTTTCTCCCAGACCACAGGTTGTCTGTTTTGTTTATGGTTTCCTTTGCTGTGAGAAAGCTTTTCCATTTAATTAGGTCCCATTTGTTTATTTTTGTTTTTATTTCCATTACTCTAGGGGAGGGATCCAAAAAAAATATTGCTGCAATTTATGTCAAAGAGTGTTCTGCCTATGTTTTCCTCTAGGAGTGTTAGAGTATCTGGTTTTAACATTTAGGTCTTCAATCCATTTTGAGTTTGTTTTTGTATGTGGTGTTAGAGAATGTTCTAATTTCATTCCTTTACTTGTAGCTGCCAGTTTTCCCAGCACCACTTATTGAACATACTGTCTTTTCTCCATTGTATATTCTTGCCTCCTTTGTCATAGATTAATTGACCATAAGTGTGTGGGTTTATTTCTGGGCTTTCTATAAGCATGCCCATTCTGGCCACTTTTATTCAACATAGGTTTGGAAGTCCTAGCCACAGCAATCAGAGAAGAAAAAGAAATAAAAGGAATCAAAAATTGGAAAAGAAGAAGTAAAACTGTCCCTGTTTGCAGATGATATGACACCATACATAGAAAATCCTAAAATACTACCAGAAAACTATTGATACTACAGTCATCAACGAATTTGGTAAAGTTTCAGGATACAAAATTAATACACAGAAATCTGTTGCATTTTTATACACAAACAACAAAAGATCAGAAAGAAAAAGTAAGTATATCACATCTTATACACTGGAATATTACTCAGCCATAAAAGAAGAATGAAATAATGCAATTTGCAGCAACATGGATGGACCTAGGGGTTATCATAGTAAATGAAGTAAGTCAGACAGAGAAATATATAATTTATATGTGGAATCTTAAAAAAAATGATACAAATGAACTTATATACAAAACAGAAATAGACCCACAGACAGAAAACAAACTTATGGTTACCAAAGGGAACGGGTGGGGAGGGATAAATTAGGAGTTGGGGATTAACATATACACACTACTATATATAAAATAGTTAACCAACAAGGACCTACTGTATAGCACAGGGAACTCTACTCAATATTTTGTAATAACCTACAAGGGAAAAGAGTCTAATATATATGTATGTGTAACTGAGTCACTTTGCTGTACACCTGAAACTAACACAGCATTGTAAATCAACTATACTTAAATTTAAAAAAGAAAGAAATTAAGAAGACAATCCCATTTGCCACCACATAAAAAAAAATAAAATACCTAGGAATAAACCTACCTAAGGAAGCAAAAGACCTGAAAACTATAGATGCTGATGAAAGAAATCAAAGATGACACAACCAGATGGAAAGATATTCCGTATTCTTGGATTAAAAGAATCAACATTGTGAAAATGACCATACTACTGAAAGCAATCTACAGATGCAATGCAACCCCTATCAAATTACCAATGGCATTTTTCACAGTATCAGAAAAAAAGTTTTTTTAATTTCTATGGAAACACAAAAGACCTTGAATAGCCAAAATAATCTTAAGAAAGAAGAATGGAGCCGGAGGAATCATGCTCCATGACTTCAGACTATACTACAAAGCTACAGTAATCAAAACATTATGGTACTGGCATAAAAACAGATATTTAAATCAATGGAACAGGATTTACCACAATTTTTTTTTTAATTTAAATTATACAAGGTCCCAGGTGTTGCTGATTGTGCTGGTCTTGGGACCACACTGAGTAGTGAGGCTGTAGTACAGAGAAAAACCGTGTGTGAGTTCCTTAGGAGATGGGAAAATATCTTTTTATTTTTATAAACTAGCAGCCACATCATATAAGCTCAAAATTTGTTTCAATGAATTCATGAAGGAATAGGTAAATAAATATAATCTAATAGGGTAACTATGAATTGTAATACAAGTCAGAATGCTTCAATGAACATAATACAGCTTTGAGCAAAGTTCAGAAGGAAATCAGAGAAGGAGGTGATTATTTACAGGTAACGACAATGAGATAATTAAATGAATGCTTTTCATATAGGATTAGTCAATGAATATTTGCTGTGCAAATGTGCCATTGACATTGAAAAGATTTATTTTACTTATTATAATTACTAACCCAGCTAACTAAAAAATATTATGGGACTAAACAATAGAAAATTGGGTATATAGACACTACACATCTTTAAAAAGAGTGTTTTTTTGGATTCCATATATGTGCATTAGTACATGGTATTTGTTTTTCTCTTTCTGACTTACTTCACTCTGTATGACAGACTCTAGGTCCATCCACCTCATTACAAATAACTCAATTTCATCCCTTTTTATGGCTGAGTAATATTCCATTGTATATATGTGCCCCATCTTCTTTATCCATTCATCTCTCAATGGACACTTAGGTTGCTTCCATGTCCTGGCAATTGTAAATAGTGCTGCAATGAACACAGTGGCACATGTATCTTTTTGAATTATGGTTTTCTCAGGGTATATGCCCAGTAGTGGGATTGCTGGGTCATATGGTAGTTCTATTTTTAGTTTTTTAAGGAACCTCCATACTGTTCTCCAAGGTGGCTATATCAATTTACATTCCCACCAACAGTGCAGGAGGGTTCCCTTTTCTCCACACCTTCTGCAGCATTTGTTGTTTGTAGATTTTTTAATGATGGTCATTCTGACCAGTGTGAGGTGATATCTCATTGAGGTTTTGATTTGCATTTCTCTAATGATTAGTGATGTTGAGCATCTTTTCATGTGTTTGTTGGCAATCTGTATGTCTTCTCTGGAGAAATGTCTATTTAGGTCGTCTGCCCATTTTTGGATGGGGTTATTTGTTTTTTTGATATTGAGCTGCATGAGCTGCTTGTATATTTTGCAGATTAATCCTTTGTCAGTTGCTTCATTTGCAAATATTTTCTCCCATTCTGAGGGTTGTATTTTTGTCTTGTTTATGGTTTCCTTTGCTGTGTAAAATCTTTTACGTTTCATTAGGTCCCATTTGTTTATTTTTTATTTTATTTCCATTACTCTAGGAGGTAGGTCAAAAAAGATCTAAAAAATACGGTACTGATGAACCTAGTGGCAGGGCAGGAATAAAGATGCAGACGTAGAGAACAGGCTTGAGGACAAGGGGAAGGAGAAGCTGGGACAAAGTGAGAGAGTAGCATTGACATATATACACTACCAAATGTAAAATGATTGGCTAGTGGGAAGCTGCTGCATAGCACAGAGAGATCAGCTAGATGCTTTGTGACGACCTAAAAGGGTGGGATAGGGAGGACCGGAGGGAGGCTCAAGAGAGAGGGGATATGGGAATATATGTATACTTATAGGTTATTCACTTTGTTGTACAACAGAAACTAACACAACATTGTAAAGCAATTATACTCCAATAAAGATACAAAAAAATAAAGATAAAAAAATTTAAAAAAAGAAAAGTCATCTGAGAACTAAAAATAAATAAATAAATCTAAATTGTAGCGAACTAAAAAATAAATTTAAACTTAAAAAAAATAAAAAGAGTGTTTATTTGGCTCAGTGAATTTTCTTTGCTCACTTTGTTTCCCAAGTACAGTATGACAAGAAGAACCCAGTGTGCTTTACCTGGAAATTCACCATTGTTGTAATCAGATATTAAGGCATGATCAGAAAATAAGCTTAGCAAAGCACAGTTCTGAGAGAGCAGTTAGTTATTGGTTGAGGGGGTAAATTACACATAATTTTGGTGTAAATGAAGAGATCATGCACTTACCAAGGTAGGCCTAAATTGTTTTGGTTTCTTTTTATGAATTTATGAGTTTTATTATATAACTGTTAATTTCTAAAGTGTAATGATTGATAGAGTTTAATTACTTACATATACGTTAAATAACTGGAGATGGTATAACATCAGTACAGCAATTATGAAGATTTCTTGTATGAAGTTATGACCATTGGTTTCTAAAACAGGAAGCATATGCCAATGTATTTGTATCATGTCTTCCTTCTCAAGTGCTAAAACCATTTCTGACTCATTGTGATCATTTCTTCATGGAGAAGCATACTATTTGAAAGTGTATTTTACAGGTTTTTACAGAGGCTTAGGTAGTATTTAATTAATAACTAATTTCACTCTAGAGTTTAAATTTATATTTGTTATAATCCTAATTATATTAATTAATATATTAATTATATATTAATATTAATATTATATATTATAATATATATTAATAATATAATATAATATATTATAAATATAATATATTAATTATATATTAATATTAATATTAATCCTAATATAGGAAATACGTTACATGGTCTAACAAATCAGATTGAGGCAAAAACATCTCTGCATATTTGCAATGAAATGATAGTTTATATTGATAACTGCAGCTTAAGACAAGCTAAGATCCTAAAGTATCATCTAAAGGAATAATACATTATGCTTAATATAATTTTAATAATAAATGAGGTTTTTTACTATTCTAATTTTTAAGAGCTGTTAATTCATATATGGTAGGAGCTCTACCTTCCTTATATTTGGTGAACTAAAAACCCTAGTCCTTCAAGCTGCTGGCTAACAGAAACTACTGCATCAGTTTCTTTACAGAGAAAACTAAGCAATAGTTAATTTAAAGATTTTCATCATTAACAATAAAATCAGGGTCAGAATAGGAATAAAATCTAACGTTCTGGGAAGACATGCATTGTTCATGGAGTCTGGCTTTCCTCCTTTTATTCCATTTCTAGAATTTTATTAGCTCCAAATCTAAGCCCAGAATGAAGCAAAGAAGTTATAAATTCATAAAAAACTCTGAGTTGCATAGCACAGGGAGACCAGCTCGGTGCTTTGTGACCACCTAGAGGGGTGGGATAGGGAGGGTGGGAGGGAGGGAGATGCAAGAGGGAAGAGATATGGGAACATATGTATATGTATAACTGATTCACTTTGTTATAAAGCAGAAACTAACACACCATTGTAAATATGTTTAAACATAAAGATGTTTAAAAAACAAAGAAACAAAAAAACTCTGAGTTGGTGAGTTAGGTAACCAGAAACTTCATTTGGAGTGGGGGGTGGTGGAGGCAGGGTGAATCTCAGAAGCATGCTTTCTTAGAAGCTGTTAGGGATGTAAAGAATGCTTTATATCGACTAAGTGATAAAAATTCACATCATCATGATATACTTGTTAATATTTTATTTCAGAAGAGTTACATTGTAAATAAGATGGCAAATTCTGAAAGTGTTGAAGAAATGCAAGAAAATTATCAGAGAAATAGGTAAGCTTTGCCGAAATTCTACAAAAACTGTTCTGCAACATCAAATATACCTTACCCTTTTCTCAGCTGCAGCAAAAATGTTTATAGTCTTTTTCCAAAAATAGCAGGGCTGTTTGCATTTTGCTGGACTTCAACATAATCAGTGTTATAAGTGGTTTAATAGTAAATTTAGGAAGTGTAATAGCTACAGGATTTACTGATTTAGTATTTACTTCAGATATTTATTCTTCTGAATTTCTTATAGTTTACCAGCATATAGAGAGAACATACTTGAATATTTATGTTTTAATTCTCCATGAGTCCTTCATTCCATGTGGCACATAACAAAATATTGGATTCTGATTATTTTTTCAGTAAGTAGGTGTCTATGTGTGTGTTCATATGTGTGTTATAAAATTTCCTACACCTATAATTCATTAATTTAGAGATTTAAAATGGAAATGATTTAAAATCTTTAATTTCCACTTTTACCATAATAATTGTGTTACATTTTGATGTATAAACTGTAAAACGGTAGTGAACCCCTCTAGATCACTGTTTATTTAATATTCCTGAAACAAAATTTATCAAAACAAGATAACTTACTAGGTCTTAAGCTTTAAAATCCACATTTGGGTAGGGAGAAGGGGTTGTAGCCTTTATAATCTTGAAGAAATATTTTTTTGTCATCTGTGAATCATCTCAGAGAAAGCTGGCCCAATATACAAGTAAATTATTAACTTCAGATGGAATAAAATTAAGTGACTTGTCATTTATCAAAGCCGCCAGAACAATATGTTATAAAGCTGAAGAAAAGACTTGGAAGTTCATCCTTCTGTGACGTCTTTCTTAGAAAATTTAATCTGATCCCCTCCACCCTTCTTTTAAAGTTTCATAATCTTATATGTGTGTGTGTGTGTGTGTGTGTGTGTAATTGACAGATTATAGATTTCTCTGAAATCAATGGACAAAAATTTACATTCTTCATCTGGAACTCCTTGAAATGTGAGCTAAGAAATGAAATTTTCAATGGGGGACAAAATTCTCAGTACATTTGTTTAATGTGTATTCAATAGAACTTTCATTTAAAGCTCTCAGTTGCTCTTGAGTAATTTGTTACAAAGGGTTTGAAAATTCTAATCTACCACCTCATACCCGTTAGGAAGGCTACTATTAAAAAAATAGTAATAATAAAATAAAACAGAAAAAATGAAGTTTTGTTGAGGATATAGAGAAATTCGAACACTTGTGCATGGTTGGTGGGAATGTAAAATGATGCAGCTACTATGGAAAACAGTATGGTGATTCCTCAAGAAATTAAAAATAGAATTACCACATGATCCAGCTTTTCTACTCTTGGATACAAAAGAATTGAAAACAAGGACTTAGAAAGATAGTTGTATACCCATATTCATAGCAGTATTATTCACAATAGCCAAAAAGTAGAAGAAACCTAAGTGTTCATTGCTGGTGAATGAATGAACAAAGTGTGGGATATATATATATATATATATATATATATATACACACACACACAATGGAATAGTATTCAGCCTTAAAAAGGAGGAAAATTCTGACATGTGCTACAACATGGATAAAACTTGAAGACATTATGCTAAGCGAGATAAGCCCTTCAGAAAAAAACAAAATACTGTATGAGTCCACTAAAATGAAGTACCTATAGTAGTCAGATTCCTAGAGACAGAAAGTACAATGGTGATTGCCAGTGGCTATGGGGGAGGAGTTATTTAATGGTTATAGAGTTTCAGTTTGGCAAGATGAGAGTTCTCTGGGTGATGGTGATGGTAGCACAACGGTGTGATTGTACTTAATACCACTGAGCTACACACTTAAAAATAGTTAAGATAGTAAGTTCTATGTTATGTGTCTTTTACCACAATAAAAAAAAATTCTACTCCAGATGTGTGTCTTCAGTTGTTACCTAAATAATGTAGAGACAACCAGTGGTGACTTAAACTTTCCCAGTGATTATACTAAAAATCTTTGTACTGTCTATCATTGTTTGTTTTTAAAATGTCAACGTTGACATAAACTTGTTACCAATGAGTGAAATTTGACACTTCAACACAATTTTAATTAGAAAATTTTGCAAATTATATTCACATGGTAATCTTTCCATTGTAAACATTTGTTTTCCAGAAAACTGCAAGAACTGCCCAAAGTAAGACAGCAAGTTGTTGGACCTACTGAGATAGTAAGTGAAATTAGTTAGAAAGTATGTCTATGTATCAGAAAATTTTAGAGAATTGTCAGGAGTGCATAGAATGATTGTTTTTGTTTGATAATTTACATCTATTTGGGGAAAAGGGGAATTTTAAGAAAAGAATTCATTAAGCTATTATTTCCAATAGGAAAAATATCAATATATATAAATAACCCATAAGTTCCACAATAAGAGATAAGAAAAATAACACAATATCCATACAATGATCCAATTTTGCCCAAAAAAGCGTGTATATGTGTGTATGTATGTGCAGACAAGTGTGTGTGTGTGTGTGTGTGCTGCATAAATGTTATCAGAGGTTATTTCTCAGTAGTGGGGAATTATGAGTGACTCTTGCTATTGTATGTTTACATTTCAGTATTTTCCAATGAAAATACATTGAAATGAGTTGCTTTTATTATTTTTAAAATGTTATAAATCCTTTTTAAATAAAAAAAATTACATAAATATTTTATAAATCCTATGCATCAAAAAGTGGCAGCACAATTCTTTGGGACTATGTTCAAGGAACATTTTCAGACGTGTTCCTAAAACATCACCTCCACCGACCTAACCTCTATGTCAGCCTGGTTGTCATTGTCATTAGAAATACATAGGCAGCAGTGCCTGTTTTTTCAAAAGTCAAAAATTTAAAAACCTGGAAAGTAGCAGAACATGACAAGCTTTATCAAGGAGATAACACACTATTCTAGGGGAAGGTGGAGGAGCAGATACCTTCTTATCATCTGTAGTACTGAGTACAATACTATGGCAGTTACTCCATAAATATTTATTAGCTATTGCATGAGTGAATGGAAAAACATGAAATTTTCTTAATATCCATTCATAAAATACGTACTAAATTCCTTTTGCTGCTATTCAAATCTAATTTTATTTCAATACCTTATACGTTTTATCTTGACCCCTCTCAGTAAGATAAATAATCCACTTTTTCAAGTTTTGTTCAAGTGTTGGTTTTGGAATAGTGCTGTAGGGACCCATTATAGCATAGACTACAAAGTGTTCACTATTTGACTTTCAGGTATTCCTTTCTCATTCCAAACAGCCTTAAAATTATCATAGACCCTTATTTACAGCATAGATGTTGTCCTGGATACAAAAAATTTGAGGAATTTAAAATAAGAATGAAAAATATGATTCATTACATTTGGTGAACTAATTTTTACTAGATAGTTACTGTTCTCTGCACTTAGTTGTGTCATTGCTGTTATGTTGATACACCTAGGGAACTGAAAATTTGAAGATCAACTTTCATAAGGCAAGATATTTCATTAAGCCAAGATATTGTCCTTACAGACTTTTCAAATATCATAATTTATTTCAGAATCAACCAAATGGAAGGAAGTTTCTGATTTATATGCACATCTGACCTGACTTGTGTCACAGATCTACAATTGGTACTGATTTTTCTACCTTATTTTTCAATAGTTTCTCCAAAGTACATTGTAAACCCTTAAGATCAGGGGCTTTTTTTACTTTATATATAAATACTTATCCATGATTTTATACATTTATTTGGCCTCTTAATTTGTAAAATAACATTTACTTGATGGCAAAAACTGTAGGTTGGTTTTTGGTGTTTGTTTTTAACAGATATCGTGCTACCATGTTTTATTTGTTTTCCTCAGTTTCGCTTTGCTGATGGACTGGACATCACACTCATGATCCTAGGATTACTAGCATCACTAGTAAATGGGGCCTGTCTTCCTGTAATGTCACTGATTTTAGGAGAAATGAGTGACAGCCTTATCAGTGGATGTCTAGTCAAAACCAACACAAGTGAGTACAATATTTACTTTTCTATATTGCTAGGGACTCAAAAGCATTAAATAAAACAAACATTAAACTCATAATACAGATTATTTTCTTGTCAAACAATATCTATATAATATTTAAGTCATTTATTCTTCTGTATTGCCAAGGGACCAAAGAACCAAAATCTGTATTTGTCAAAATTCTTCAAAGAAACAGAACCAATACAATGTGTGTGTGTGTGTGTGTGTGTGTGTGTGTGTGTGTGTGTCTGTGTGTGTGTTTATGTAGAGAGAGAGGGAGAGGGAGAGAGAGAGAGATTTGTTTTAAGAAATTCGTTCACACAATTATGGAAGCTGGCAAGTCCAAAATCTGTAAGGTGAGTTGGCAGGCTGGAGACCATCTGTGCCCTATTTGACTTTAAATACTAATTCATACCCTCTTATTTTCCATCCAAAACCTAATTTTTCAAATGCCCCAGTCTTGTTTAAGTGAATAAATCCATAGCCTCCATCTTCCATGTGAGGATATCGTGTCTACACAGTTATTAATTTTTTGATATTTTAATGATAGAAGGTAAAGATGTCACTTTGTAAAACAAATGGAACTGCCAATTCATTGAGCAGATATTTATTGATTGCCAAATATGTCTCTCTCTCTCTCTCTCTCTCTCAATGAGTGAGTGAAGAAAAGGAAGGAGGGAGGGAGGGAAGGAGGGCAGGAGGGAGAAAGAATAAGCCTAGCAACCTAAGGCAGTCTGTTTAGGAGTACTCCTTTGGTTAGATCTGCTCTATAATTGATTGCTTAGTCAGCTTTAGATAGGATAGTCAATACATACCTGACTGATATTACTGAATTTTAATTTTGTTTTTGTTTAAGGCTTCTCCATGTTTCTCGAGTTTCATTGTGTGTTTTTTCAAATGTAATGAACACATAAAGAGGTTGATAAAGATTTAGATAAATACATGGATATTAGTGGTATAACATATTATTAAAGAGAAATGGAGATATTAAGGCATATGTCCTCAACCTTCTAACATTTGTTTTCTAAATAATAATAGAGGAGGATTTTTTTTGCTTCTACAATTGAAAATATGAATAATAACTATCATATTGATCGGAGGCCCATTTTTATGCCAGCACCGAACTTTTGCACATTCTACGTCTATTAATATAATCTCCGGCTTCCCTGGTGGTGCAGTGGTTGAGAATCTGCCTGCCAATGCAGGGAACACGGGTTCAAGCCCTGGTTTGGGAAGATCCCACATGCTGTGGAGCAACTAGGCCCGTGAGCCACAACTACTGAGCCTGCGCGTCTGGAGCCTGTGCTCCGCAACAAGAGAGGCCGCGATAGTGAGAGGCCCACGCACCGCGATGAAGAGTGGCCCCCGCGTGCCGCAACTAGAGAAAACCCTCGCACAGAAACGAAGACCCAACACAACCAAAAATAAATAAATAAATAAAAATTAAAAAAATATATATATATATATATATAATCTCCAAAATGACATTATGCCATTTTTATGTGACTGTAGGAACCACTTTTAGAAACAATATGTATTCTCTTTATTAACCCAGTTAAATTTCATTAAAACTTTCTACTGAGTTTTAATACTTCTATGTCAGTTCTGATATTTGTAATAAGCTGCTTTAAAATGCTTCCTACCACAATTCCAAAAATGGAATAAAGGAAAAATGATTGCACATAAATAAAGATCATAGACATCATCATATGTGATGCTACTGTGGTTATGTAAGATATGAAGAGCATGTTGTCTGCAATTTATTACAAATGTTTATTATGGCCATTTAAGAAAGAAAATTATGATAGTTGATATCAACCACTGTTTTGTGCTGTTGGTAAAATTACAACCTTGGTATACTAATTAATGTATGATGTAGTTTTTCCTAGAATATATATAGAAAAGTTTACATGGCAAACTGGTAAACCAAGGATTATTTAAATACCATTTTATGATGTTGCTATCCTTGTTATACCCAACAAATTTCAATGAGCTTCTTTTAAATTTTTCCTGTGACTCCTACCTCTACAACTTTCATTGGTGTTCTTGCTTTTCTTGGATTTTCTAAATTACTCCCTGGGGTATCTCAAACTGAATTCTAAATGCATAATTTTGACAGGAAAGGAAAATTCTGTTACTTACTTACCTGTTACCTGAAATCTGAGATGTCCTAAAGAATTCTTTCCACATATGAGCTACATGGTTAATATTTCCTTGTAATTTTTCATGTTGCATGTGTGCTTCCTGAAACCAGAGATAATAATTTCAAATTTTAGGTTAAAGAATAGAAAATAAGATGATCATTAACCAGTGTGTAGTCATTAAGTCCATTTTCTTGAGAAGGGACTATATTTGGTTTGGAGGGCTATGTATAAAAGACGTCATGGCCAATTATAAATTTATTAATTTCCTTTATAATTTAAAAAACTTTTTTACAGCAAATTATCGGAACTGTACTCAGTCTCAAGAGAAGGTGAATGAAGATATGATTGTGTAAGTCCAAATGAAATGTTAATATCATATTCATTGCATGCTGCTTTATTCAATACTTATAAGGAAGAAAACTGAAATGTTTGTCTGATCATTAATATTACATATAAATGAGTAAAGCAAACACGTCCTCGTCTTTCATTTGGTATAGAAAATATAATTACACATTATAATTGTGTAATTATAATTTCTTCTCCTACTTGAAAGGTATATAAGTTCATATGCTTTAAGTTTTGACAAAATTTTCATCAATAGAAATGTTGTTTTGGGATTTGCATTTTTATATAAATTTTGTTTCCTAGAACTGAAGGTACATAACCTAGAGGTTAAATGACTAGTTTTTCCTTTTTAAAATTTTTTTCTTACAAAACTTACAGAAAAATGCCACTTCTGTAAACTTTAAAAGCCAAGAAGATGTGTGCAACAAATAGTAAAATAAAAAAATAAAAAGAGTAAAGTTTTATTCAGACTAATTTTGGAGACTAATTATTCAGACTATTACAGTAAAGTTGTATTCAGACTAAAAATTATAAAGTCTGAAATAGATCATTTATTATAATTTTGTTTTTGTAAGCTTGTGTATTAAGCAGTATGCTTTCCTCTGTCACATGTGTTGAGTTTGTTAGAGAAATGCAACCTTACTGAGTATATTCACTGGATTTCAGTATTGCCTCACTGAAACTAACAGTCTTATCAGACCTAAGTGATCTCTTATTCTTTTCCTCCAAAAATGAAGCCTCCATCCTACACAACCCCAAGAGACATCCATCACATTGTAGTGACACTCTCTGGGCCATAATTCTTGACCTTCCACAGTTAGCCACAGCCTCATGTGACTACTTAATCTTCAATTAATTAAAATTAGATAAAATTTAAAATTCAGTTTCTCATTCTCAGTCACTTGCCAAGTGGTCAAGTCACATATGGCTGGCTGCCATATTGTACAGCACAAATATGGAACATTTTCTTCATCACAGAACATTCTATTGGACAGTGCTGCTCTGGACTACAGTGTGAATAATGCTGCCTCAAGTTGTGCTTTGCTGCAGTCTCAACTTTCTTTGAGGGAAAGTTTCTATTTTTTAGCACTTTTTACATAAAGTTTATTTATGTTCCATCTTTTAAAAATTCCTGATTAGGATCCAGGAACTGCCTTCTACTGAATTCTGGTCTTACGATATTAAAGCAGGGTTCTGATGTTACAATCATTAAGTATGAGTTCCTTACAAAAAAGTTTGGAACTTTTAAAAATAGGGGCATCTATCTTAAAAACATAATAAAAGGGAGAATAAGATATGTCGATGTAATCTATGTATGGTTATTAAGAGATTACTAAACTTATAAGGAAACATTCTTAACATTTATAATGTTGTATTTGTTATGCTATTGTTTCTCAAACCAGTGTACTGTTTTGGAAATATTTGAGGTATATGGTGAAGAAGGGTTCCATAGTCAAAATGGTTCAGAAAACACTGTATATGACAGCCTCCTTGGATACACTTAGGACAGATAAGCATACTTAAGGCTCAATTTAATCAAAGTTTTCCAAACCTGTTTGACTATGGAAACTAAACATCCTGCTGAGCCAATGTTTTGATGAACACATTTCTGGGAAACCTTGTTTTATATAACTTTTTTGGTGGGGATAAGATAATACCTCTTACATCTATAATAATCAAGAATTGAAAAATGTTATTTTACCTATTTTCCAAAGACAATGACTCATGGTTTTATGTAATTTTAATGTTTTAATGTTGTCTGTGCCTTTGTCTTACTTATCAGACAATTATTCTGAAAATAAGACTCCTCCTTTGCAATCAATCCCCATTTCCACCCCCAGCCCCAAGCAACTTCTTATCTGCTATCTTTAAAGATTTGCATTTTTTTAGACATTACATGTGCTTGGAAACATACATGTAGGGTTTTGCACCTGGCTTCTTTTATTAAGTGCAATGATTTTGAAGTTCACCCATGCTATGATGTGTATCAGTAGTTGATTCCTTTTCATTGCTTAATAGTAATCCATTGCAAGGATATATCATGTTTTGTTTATCTGTTCACCAGATGATGGACTTCTGGAGTGTTTCCATTTTTTTGCTATTTAAAAATAACGAATCTATGAACACTGATATATAAATCTTTGTGTGGACATATGTTTTTATTTCTCTTGGGTAGATACCTAGGAGTAGAATTGCTGGGTCATATGGTAAGTTTATGTTTATCTTTTTAAGAAACTGCCAAACTGTTTTCCAAAGTGGATATATCATTTTACTTTCCCACCAACAATGTGTAACTGTTCCAGTTTCTCCACATCTTCACCAACACTTGTCATTGTCTTTTTTATTATAGCCATTGTGTAGGTATGACGTGGTATCGTATTGTGACTTTAATTTGCATTTCCCGAATGAGCATTTATTTACTTTTTAAGCATTCATATATTTCTATGGTGAAGCGCATATTCAAATATTTTGCCTATTTTACTGTGTTGTTTGTCTTAACGTTGAATTCTGAAAGTTCTTTGTAAATTCTAGATACAAGTTCTTTGTCAGATATATGATTGGCATATATTTTCTCCTAATGTGTGGCTAGTCTTTTCATTTTCTTAAAGATTCCTTTTGAAACAGAAAAGTTTTAAATTTTGATTAGGTACAGTTTCTCAGGTTTTTCTTTTATGGATTTTCCTTTTGCATTTAAGAATTCTTTGCATAGGATCGTGAAGATTCTCTTCTACATTTTCTTCTAGAAATTTCAACATTTTAGCTCAGACACTTAGGTCTATGATCCATTTTGAGTTCATTTTTGTGACTGTTGTGAGGTAAGGGTCTCAATTCTTTTTTGCACTTCTTTTTTTCATTTGCCCCAAGACTCTTTCTTGAAAAAACTATTTTTTCTACATTGAATTGCCTTGGCACCTTTGCTAAAAATCAAATGCCCATAAGTGTAAGAGCTAGCTTCTGTTCTCTCATTTTTGTTGCATTTATTGACAGTCTGTCCTTATGCTGGTATCACACTGCCTTGAGTACTATAGTTTTAGAGTTTAAATAGATAAATACATTTTTAAAAATCAGGAAATGAAAGTCCTCCAACTTCAATCTTCTTTTTAGACATTTCATTTCTACATATATTTCTACATATATTTTGGGATTACTCGTCAAATTCTGCAAAATAGCCTGCTGGGATTTTGACAGGGATTAATTGAATCTATAGATTAATTTGGGCAGATTGTCATCTTCACAACATTGAGTCTTCCAATACATTTATTCAGATCTTCTTTAATTTCTCCCAACAATATTTTGTAGTTTTCTGTGTACAAGTCTTTATTTTCTCCTTTGCATTTGATCTTTTAACCCAGTTTTCTCTTATAATATTGCAAACATTTTCCCCACAACATTAAAAAAAGTTCAATAAGATTTCTATTAAACCTATAGTGTTCTATGCTGTCCTTGAACAATCCCTCTTATTAGAAAACAGTCAATTCTCGTTATTGTAATAATTATGTTCTTTTAAAGTCATCATGAACACTGAATTAGCAAATACAGAACCATTGCTTCCTGGTTTCTGTGAACCTCCAGTCACAACATTTTCATCAACTGATTATCATTGAACTCACGGTCAACAGCACTATAACTCATGTCTGAACGACGCTTATCTAACACATGTATTTTCATGTGCCATAGGGCACATCACAGCTTCCTTGCACTTAGGAACACTAGACAGCACTTCAGCATGCTTCTTGAGAGTCGTTTTAAACAGTGAAAACATCAACAAAAAGCACAAAAATTAGAAAAACTTGCCACTACCTAGATCACAAAAATGACACTTGTTTACAGTATGAGGGCACAAACAAAAAAGCAGAGTGTTGCCTTGTTCAGCCTGAGCTGGGAGTACCTGTGTTGGGTGACTCAAAATTTTTGCCACTCTACACATGTCCATAAATAACAATGAAAACAGCAAACATTGATTTTTGGATTACAAATAAATTTCATTGAGCAGGCACATTTGCCAACACAGAATCTGGGAATAATGAGACTCAAGTGTATGGTCCTCTGTGCTTTTCTTGATACTTTAGTCTCCTGGATTTCCAACTACCTCACTGGCCACTTCTCAGCTTTCTTTACTGGCTCTTTGCCTTCACCTTAAACTCTACCATGTTTGGAGAGTCCCTGAGCTCAGTCCTTTGTCCTCTTTTTTATCTATACTTTATTCTCTGTCTCTGTGGATGATCTCAGCCAATACTTTAATTGCCACCTATAAGCTGGTGACTTTCAAATTTCCATCTCCAGCCTATACCCCTCTCCAGCACTTCAGACTCTCATTTTCAGCTTACTTGATATCCACTTTGACGTTTAATATGCATGTCAGACTTATGTCTAAATCAAAACACTTGATATCTCCTGCAAATCTGTTCCTGTCTCAGTCTCCCACATCTGTAAATGGCACCCCATTCACTTAGTTGCTGAAGACAAAATCTAAGGAGTTATCCTTACTTTCTTCCCTTCCTGCATTCCTCACATCCAGTACATTGGCAATTCTTGTTTGTTGTTGTATTTCCAAAATATATCTAGAATCTGTCTACTTCTTTGCAATCAGCTTCTACCATCTACATCCAAGCCTCCATCCTTCTCACCTTGACCACTGCAATAACCTCCTAACTAAACTGTCTGTTTTGCTTTGTTGTAACCTCCATCCATTCTCCACAGAGGACCCAGAGTAATATTTTAAAAATTTGAATAGATAAGAACATTCTACGCTTAAATGGTCTTCTGTTTCTCTTGGAAGAAAACCTGTACAATGCACCATAGCTAAGAGCCCTATGATATGCCAAATTCTCCAGCCTCATAATTTCATAACTCTTTGGACTTCTTTTCTTCTGGGAACATGCTAAGCTCTTTCCTGCCTCTGACCTTATTACTTGCTTTTCTCTGTCCCTGGAATGCTCTTCTTCTTGCTTTTTTATGGCTGGCTCCATTTCTCCTTTTGGATCCCAGCCATAATATCATTTCCTCAAAGAAATTTTTCTTAATCACTCTTTTTATCTTCACTAGCTCTCCCAACTCACCTTTACCCACCAGTTTTTCCATGACCTATCACCCTGTTTACTTTCCTCATAGAACAACTTGAAATTCTTTTTCTTTGTGTGTTGTCTGTCTCCTCCCACAGGAATGTAAACTCTTCACGAATAGGGACTTCTTATCTTGCTCTTGACTGTATTTATTTCTAGAACTTCATACTGGTGGGCACCCAGTATAGGTTTATTAAATGATTACATTTCTCTTTCTTTTTAACTGAAGTAACATTGGTTTATAACATTATATAAGTTTCATTATAATGAAACATTATAATTCAACTTCTGTATATACTACAGCATACTCACCACCAAAAGTTTAGTTTCCATTCATCACCACACAGTTGACCCCCTTCACCCATTTCACCCTCTTCCCATTCCCTTCACCTCTGGTAATCACTACTCTGTTCTCTGTATCTATGTGCTAGTTTTTTGTTTTGCTTTGTTTGTTCATTTATTTTGCTTTTTAAAAATATTCCAAAAAAAAAAAATATTCCACATATGAGTGAAATCATGCAGTATTTGTCTATCTCCATCTGACTTATTTCACTTAGCATAATATCCTCAAGGTCCACCCATGTTGCTGCAGATGGAAAGATTTTTTTCTTTTTTATGGCTGAGTAGTATTCCACTGTGTGTGTGTGTGTGTGTGTGTGTGTGTGTGTGTGTGTGTGTGTGTGTGTGTGTGTGTATACTACATCTTCTTTAGCCATTCATCCATCGGTGGGCACTTAGATTGTTTTCATATCTTGGCTATTGTAAATAATGCTGTGATGAATGCAGAGGTGCATATGTCTTTTCAAATTAGTGGTTTTGACTTCTTCAGATAAATACCCAGATTGGAATAGCTGGATCATATGATAGTTTTATTCTTAATTTTTTGAGGAATCTCCATACTGTTTTCCATAGTGGTTTCACCAATTTAAATTCCCACCAGCAGTGCACAAGGGTTCCCTTTTCTCCACATCCTCACCAACACTTGTTATTTCTTGTCTTTGTATAATAGCCATTCTGATGGAAGTGAGGTGATATCTCATTGTGGTTTTGATTTACATTTCCCTGATGATTAGCGACGTTGAACATCTTTTCATGTGTCTCTTGGCCATCTGTATGCATTCTTTGGAAAAATGTCTACTCAGATCCTCTGCCCATTTTTCAGTTGGGTTGTTTGTTTTTTTGTTGTTGATTTTTATGAATTCTTTATATATTTTGGATGTTAACCCTTTATTGGATATATGACTTGCAGATATCTTCCTCCGTTCAGTAGGTCATCTTTTCATTTTGTGGATAATTTCCTTTGTTGTGCAAAACTTTTTAGTTCAGTGTAGTCCCATTTGTTTATTTGAAAGGTTGTCTGATTCTAAGAATTTATCCATTTCTTCTAGGTTGTCCAATTTGTTGGCAAACAGCTGTTCATTATATTCTCTTATAATCCTTTGTATTTCTGTGGTATCTCATGATTTCTCCTCTTTTGTTTCTGATTTTGTTTATCTGAGCCTTCTCTTTTTTCTTAGTGAGTCTAGCTAAAGGCCTGTCAATTTTGTTTATCTTTTCAAAGAACCAGCTCTTAGTTTCATTGATCTTTTCCATTGTCTTTTTAGTCTCTATTTCATTTATTTCTGCTCTGATTTTTATTATTTCCTTCCTTCTACTGACTTTGGGCTTCATTTGTTTTCTTTTTCTAGTTCCTTTAGGTGTTAAGCTAGATTGTTTACTTGAGATTTTTCTTGTTTATAGGCCTGCTATAAACTTCCCCTTAGTACCCCTTAGTATTGCATTTGCTGCATCCCATAGATTTTGGTGTGAAATGACTACATTTCTTATCTGGTCTCCTACTGGTAGCTATTTAGAATGTTTTCAGTTTTATGTATTATAATTAATGCTATAATGAACAATCATTTAGATTAATCTTTGTACATATTTCCTTAGGGTAAATTCCTTAAGTTGAATTTTGGATTTAAGTATATGTATTTAAAGAATTTTATAAAAGGCTTTTGACTACTATCATTTCTTTACCCTCCTTTTCTACATACAGCTATCATAATTACATCAATGTAACATTTTCAAATGAAAGTATAAAAATATGGACAGAAGCTATAAGTAGCGAATATGTTTTGAAATGCTAATCTTTGCTAATAATATAAGAGAGACATACTCTAAACGTCTTACAAGGGTAACTGAGATTCCTACATCAGCATACTTCAGTCTTTCTCATGGTGGTTTATTTTTAGTTATCTTATAGGCTTTAGCCCAAATTCTCTTAATCAAATATTATGACAGATTTCATTTTTTTGGTAACAAGGGAAAAAAGTTGTGCTTCAGTCTCACTAAAATTTCCAATAATCCTTTTTTCAGGTTGATCCTGTATTATGTTGGAATAGGAGTTACTGCCATGGTTTTTGGCTACATACAGATTTCCTTTTGGGTTATGACTGCAGCTCGACAGACCACGAGAATTCGAAAACAGTTTTTTCATTCAATTTTGTCTCAGGACATCAGCTGGTTTGACAGTTGTGACATCGGTGAACTTAATACTCGCATGACTGAGTAAGAGGATGGATGTGCAGTTTATCAACTTTGTTCTCATATATGATGTATAAATGACTTAACTGCATTTATTTTCTTGTTTCAGTGACATCAACAAAATCAATGATGGTATCGGAGACAAGATTGCTCTGTTGTTTCAAAACATGTCTACTTTTTCTGTTGGCCTGGCGATTGGTTTGGTGAAGGGCTGGAAACTTACCCTGGTGACTCTGTCCACATCACCTCTTATACTTGCTTCAGCAGCCATGTTTTCTAAGGTAGGCAAGATGACTAATGTAGTGTTAACTGGAAGCAGGAATGTGAACTAGATATTTTACTGAGTTTGTATTAAAAAAAAGGCATTTCTATTTTTTTTTCTGTGTCCCAAAATAGGAAGGAATATTAACTACCTTTCTATTTTCAAGTTATTTGGCTACAATGAGGTTTGGTTTTAATACCTTACTAACATTTTAAAACATTCCTCTTCATTTAGAACCTAATGCAGTTTCAAATAATAGCATGGATAAAGCTTTATGCTCTTATGCATTGAATGCTGGGAAAGCCTTGTGTTGTCTAAATTCCCACATAAATGTGTTTCAATTCATTTCACTAGAACAGAATGAGAAAATCCTAAAACAGTAAACACCTGAGCTATTATGTGACTATTTTATGTCAGCCATTTCAAGTTTATATTTTCATAAGGCTCTGAATTACCATTTAAAACATCTGCTAATGTATATTTTTATGTAGTATGTAAATCTGTTTCAATTTTTTAAAACAAACTTTGTATTTACATTTAAATTATATCTTTAGCACTGTTATACTGTATTAATCTTAATCTCTTTACAAGATATTAATCTATTTACAGCCTGGTTTTGAAACCAATGCTATTTGTGCAAGGCAAAATATATATATCTCTGCCAATATAGTTCTACCAACGTGTATACCCATTTCCTAGATTGGAGGCACAGTGTACTCTTAAGAGATGGAGTTTTGTTTTGTTTTGGGGTTTTTTTGGAGTTTAAAATTTTTCAAAGCCAGTTGCTCTTTATGGAAGTCAAAGCCATAAAATTCGCTGAGTTTATTTGCTAGCAACATACAAATTCAACCAAACAAGAATTTTCAACAATAAAAATATCCTGTGTTTGAATAATTCCTTCACAATAGACTTGGGTGTATAGACAACAGATCTTTATTTAGTGTGACTTCTGGTGTTGACCTTGTAACCCTTGTCAAAATCTTCATTCCCAGCTTATTTGAAATGAGGACCCCTCAGTAGGAAGATTACCCACAGTATGTTACTAAAATCAGAGCTTTAACTGCCCAAGAAGTGAAGTGGACAATGAGTTTTAAAAGAACAGCAGTGGGGAAACTAAGGTCTGCTATTGCTGTTAACTAATTGCAAGTAGGAAGCAAGTAAAGTCAAAATTACCTAAATGACTAAAGAAGCCAGGCTGGATGGTTTCTAACATCCTTTAATTCAATTTAATTGGGCAAATACATATTGAATACTGGCTATGTACAAGGTTTTTTGCTATGTGCAGCTTCCCCTCCAGTGACAGCTGTTTTATTAAGTGAATCCAGTAAATAATAAGTATTACTCAGTTTATACTACCTTCTGCTTTAACAAACACCTGTGCATGTCTTACATAAAATTAGTTCCAATTATGTGGAATGTATTTTGAAAATGGATAGATTTGTTATATGAGCAAGCCGTAGTTACAGACTCACAACTCTGAAGACAATTTCCTTTCTTCCTTTCATTGAACTCTTATGCTAATTACTAAATTAAATCCTTTACCAATTAAAGGAATAGTAAGTGGGGTGTATAATAAAGAAAAAGGCACATTCTGATTAAAATTTTTGATAAATCTGGTAAACCTGAATAATATCACCAGGAATGATAGTCTCCTCTCTCTCTCTATCTCCCTCTCTCTCTCTCTCTCCCTCTCTCTCTCTCTCTCTAAAATCTCACATTTTACTCTGTGGCAATACACTGTTTACTAGACAGGCTGCATTATGCAGTATTAGTTTCAGGAGTCATATTTCTCTTCCTGCCACAGCTCTGTGACTCATACCCTCTGGAAGTGTTGTTTTTTTCCATAATAACAAATCAAATCAAGTCACATCAGGCACACTGATTTCCAGGGTGCACGTAAGAAGAACTCTGTCCCTAATATCCTTCTCCAAGTCAAATTTTTCCAAATTGTATTAATATAGATACTCATTTTCTAAGCTTTTAAAAACACAGAGAAAAAACAGTGAAGCTCTATTAGAAGGAAAAATAGAGATTTAGACTCTAGGTTACGTTAAGCTAAGCTTGTTCACTGCAGTGAGACTTTAAAAAGTCAATATCTGTTACCATTGGTTTCCTCATTTGCAAACTGATGGGGTTAGAATAAGTGATAAGTACCTCTTCAATAGTAAAATTTTGTTATTCTAGATTCTACCTGAATTAAATTCTCTGTGCCTTGTTACTACCCCAGGTTATTCTTTTTTTTTTTTTTCTGATAATCAATCACACTTTAATTTTTTACTGGGGTATAATTTACAATGTTGTGTTAGTTTCAGGTGTACAGCAACGTGAATCTGTTATACATATACAAATAGCCACTCTTTTTTAGCTTCTTTTCCCATATAGGCCATTACAGAATACTGAGTAGAGCTCCCTGTGCTATACAGCAGGTCCTCATTAGTTATCTATTTTATACATAGTAGTGTGTATGTGTCATTCCCAATCTTCCAATTTATCCCTCCCCTCTCCTTCCCCCTTGGTCACCATAAGTTTATTTTTTATCTGTAACTCTATTTCTGTTTTGGAGATAAGTTCATTTGTTGCCTTTTTTTAGATTCCACATATATGCAATATCATATGATATTTGTCCATCCCAGGTTATTCTTTGGTTAACTGTGGTCTTTGTTTATTACAGATAGTTATCTCATTTTCCAGTAAGGAATTAAATGTTTATTCCAAAGCTGGGGCTGTAGCAGAAGAAGTCTTGTCATCAATCCGAAGAGTTGTAGCCTTTGGGGCCCAGGAAAAAGAAATTCAAAGGTCTGTTCCTTTAATTATGATAATATCTGCTTGGTTTTATTTTCCCCCAAGGCTATTATATTGTGTTTTGGCTTTTTAAGGTATACACAGAATCTAAAAGATGCAAAGAATGTTGGCATGAAAAAAGCTATAGCTTCGAAACTCTATCTTGGTGCTGTGTACTTCTTTATGAATGGAACCTACGGACTTGCTTTTTGGTATGGAACCTCCTTGATTCTTAGTGGAGAACCTGATTATACCATTGGAACTGTTCTTGCTGTAAGTCTTATTTGAGAACAAAGGTAACTGGCCTAGATAATCTTTTCTTACCTAGAATTTATTAAAAATTTCTCTTTGAATGACTGAATGTTTGAAGATGAGTGTTTTTAATAAACAAATATTTGTTTCCTTCAAATGATTTGTATACAGCTTTAAATTATAGTTATACATTGGCAGGATTTACTCATCCTGCATGTTTAGTGTCTTCTAAAAGCATGATGTTTTTAAAAGAATCATAATTGCATTCTCCACTGGGAGATAGAGTTGTCTTAATCCAGAAGTCAAAAAGACCAGCCTCTAGGGAGACTGCTTCCTTTCCATCTTGCTGAGATAAGAGAGCGCTCTACATTCACCTTGCTAAATGTTTTCTTCTGGAAATATTCTGTAGATTGGAATCTCCTGCTCTTCCTCTGTCCTTTCAGCATATAATAATGTTAAAAACAGACTATATACAGCTCTCTCCAACATCACAATTTAGAGTTTTTTAAACTCTTAATGGTTATACATTAAATTGTAATTTTTTCAGTTATGCTTCCAAGTTTCAATAATAAACAGATCAGCTCAGGATTAAGAACCATTTGTCCTGCTGAACTAAATTGATCTGGTCTGTATACTTTAGTTCTCATTTGGCCTTCCCATTGTATGTAGATTTCTTTTCCGTCAACTAAAGTCATCTTCTGAACTTGAGACTTTCATTTTTAAGTCTTTAAGCTATTCATATATTGCTGATAAATGAAACTTGAGCATGAGGAATTTTTAGCACATCTTTCCTCCTCAATTTATGTGTGACTATAGGTGTATGACTTACTAATCTTTAGCTTCTTCATCTATAAGACAGGGAAAATAGCACTTAGCTTGTGGGGTTCTTTGCTTATTTGACTTTTGGCAAAGATGTGTCTGTCTGAAAATGAACAGGTGTCCACTAATATAAGAATTCAGAAAAGTTTGGGAAAAAATAGTACAGCATCTCTAAGACAATGAAATCTATAATACCCTTTTCTTTAAAGTTAAGGAGCTAACCAGCATGCAGGGGAGTAGAGCTCACCTCCTTACCCCCCCCGCCCCAGGTTCATGTATGTTCAGCACTCCTCAGTAAGCAGATTTTTCTGCTCAGCTTCCCAACAGGTAATAACGACAAGATTACGGGACAATTAGAAGTCGTTCAACATTAGGAAAAGGCCAACTGCACTTGGATTAACTAATATTTCCTTTATATTCGGCAGCATCTTCCATTCTTTCCTACCTAATTTCTCTAATATACCTCTGAGTCTCAACCAAGTATACACTTCATTCTGTTGTCCCGCTTATATAACTGTGAAGGATAAATATTATTTTTTTGTTCCTGTAGGTTTTTTTTAGTGTAATCCATACTATTTATTTCATTGGAGCAGCAGCCCCTAGCTTTGAAAACTTCACTATAGCTAGAGGAGCCGCCTTTAATATTTTCCACATTATTGATAAGGTAAGACTCCTAACTGCCTTGAAAGATAACTATCATTACTGCAAGAAGGAAACCAAAAAACAGGCGCTTTCGTTTCACTTAAACAAAAAGATGGGCAAAATCCATGTTGCCCAGTTGGCTATGGAAAGATTATTTTAACTCTTCAACAAGAAGATTGTGTTTTATTGAAACCTTCATATGTAACTCAATGCACTTCTAAAGCAGAAAGGAAATCACTGTAGAAGAAAACCCATCTTTAAACTACTTTTAGGATATAGAGAGTGTCAGCCTAGTTTCTCTAAGATTTATAATGTCCTCTTTGTTTTTCCAAGAAACCTGCTATAGATAAGTTTTCAACAACGGGCTATAAATTGGAATGCATAGAAGGAAATGTGGAATTTAAAAATGTTTCTTTCAGTTATCCATCAAGACCATCTATCAAAGTAAGTAAAATTTAATTATGGAAATGTACACTTTTCTAATACTACCTTCCATTGGCTAGGATCTCCTCATATGAGATTGTTTAGGATCACTTTGACCAAGATGTGGCTACTTTGTTTAGAGACTTGAGGGGAGAGAGAGAGAGACAGAGAGAGAGAGAGGGAGGGAGGGAGGGAGGAAGAGAGAGAGGAAGGAAAGAAGGAAGGATAGATTAGTAATGGACAAATAACTCTGGAAGATCTAGTTACATTTTGCCACCTCTTCTCTATATTGAACTGACTAAAGCATTTTTGACTTCCTAGAATTCCTTCACTCTGGATTTGGGAACACAGCAAAAATATCTTGGATTGATATTGCCACCTATTGGTGGTCCCTGGATATTTTCCCACTCAGCATAGATCACTCATTTGAACTTTCTAAAGTTTCTAACCTGGGGGAATTGTGCACATATTGTCTTTCCATTATCCCTTTTTCTAGGGCTTTTACTACACCAGCATTTTTGCCTCAGTTCCTTTCTCTCTCACTTTCACACAGGCACACACACACTCAGCATAAAGTGCATCCTTCTCCCTCTATCATTCAGCCTTTGACAAATTCTTGTAAAAATGTGTCTGTCTCTTCTATTGTCTTCATCCTTTCATCTTATTAGTGTATTTATCTAAAAAGGTAGTTACTGTTAAAGATTGCAAAGAGTAATTCCTAATAAAACACCTGCTTTATAGAAAAAGGATGACATGATTTTAAGTGAAATTGGTAAAAATACTGATGCCATCGACCTTCAATGTCTTTTAAAGTGTCCAAATATCACCTGCATAATTTGCATCAAAAAAATATATACCTACTCTTACTTCCTTATTTTTCTCTAAGTCTTTGATTGAAATTCTTTCTTTCAAAGCTCTTTATTTTTTTAAATTTTTGTTATTTAATTATTGGAATAGTGTTGTCTTCTATCATTTTTCTTAACATAAATAGAACATTTTAATTCCATTTTGCAACTATATTTGGGTTGGCTTCCTGAAGACTTAAGCACTGATTTTGTCATTACATTGTATGGGTTTTAAATAAGTATTTTTTAAATGAACATTTGAAACATAGCCTTTTTTGTTAAATTGAAAAATAAATAATTACCCCCCCAAAAGTCCACCCACTTTAAATAAACAAAACACAGATTCTTCCAAAGAAAGAACAGATGTGAATTCTAGAGTAAAAGTGCAGGTGGGAGAGGAGGTACTCTCACTGGGGGTCCCTGATTTGTCACCTACTTTAGAGAATTTTTCTTTGCTTGGCCCTTTGAAGGTTTTACATTTGGTTTGTTTACAGAGTCTCTTTCTTTACAAATGAGGAGATCAAAGTGAAAGAATCCAAGGGGATATTCCCATGTTTTGGGAAAATGTAAGCAAAGATAAGTGAGAGTTTCTCAACAGGATTACTGTTGTCATTTTGGGAAGCTAATTTTTTGTGAGGTTTCTCTCATATTGCAGGTTCCTGGGACACTAAATGCTGGTAGCAACCCCCAGTTATTGAGAAAAATGTAAAAGTACTCCCCCTAAGTTGAAATGTCCCTGTGAGATCCACCGCTAGAAAAAGAGGCTTTCTAGTGGTGAAATCCTATTCGTGGGAGTCCCTAAGAAGTCTGCCAATTGTTTTAGTTCGGAGTCTATTTTGCAACAATGTTACATATATTCTAAGAAAGAACTTCCTTAAAGAGCTCACAGGGATATCTGGCAAGATTTCATTCAATTGTTGCAAGTTAGAAGATATAACTTTCACTAACTTGGTAGTCATGAAATTCATATAAATTATTTTGGTTGAAAATATGAAAAAAATTTTCCTGTGGCTAGTTAATAATCTATGAGTACTCAATTTAGATCTCCTCTTTATATAGAGAGATGATTACTGTTTTTCTCCAAAATTATGTAGGTTATTATACACATACATGAAACAAACGTAATAAGATCTAAATTTGTTTTTAAGTGCCAAAGAATTTTTTCCTGTTTATAATTATACATTAAATTTCTGAAGATAGGTAAATCATATTCTTATCCTAGTTTTATGGAATTGTTTCCCCATACTTTCCAATAGATTCTGAAAGGTCTGAATCTCAGAATTAAGTCTGGAGAGACAGTAGCCTTGGTTGGCCCCAACGGCAGTGGGAAGAGTACAGCAGTCCAACTTCTGCAGAGGTTATATGATCCTGATGACGGCTTTGTAAGTGCACCTAGCAAGGTCACACGCAGTCCACACGATGAGATTTGGAAATTCCACCTATTACAGAGAGCTTACAGCTGTGTCAACTTTTAATTTTTAACAGTGGAACTGGGAGATAAACCATATTGTTTTCTTTCCTGAATATTCATTCATTCAACAAATATTTATTGAGCACCTACAAAGTGCCAGACGTTTTTCTAGGTGCTGGGAATACATTGGTGAACAAAGCATAAAAACCTCTCTTCCCTCATTAAGTTTACATGCTAATAAGTAGAGACAGACAATAAGTAAAATAAGTAAATTATGTAATATGTTAGAAGATAATAAATGCTATAGAGAAAAATAAAATAGTAATTTGTAGTATGCAGAACTTATCAAGAATTTCAGTTTCTCAAAACATCCCAAAAGAATAATATCTGTAGAAAATACTCTCTCATTTTTTTCTGTCATTCGTATGTTGCACTTAACGTTCTCACCCTTGTAAACAGCATAGAGAACAAGACTATGATAGTCACAGAAGCATAATTCTTAATGCTTCTATTCAGTTTTTCAACTGTTATTTTTAAAAGAAAATCTACTCTTCTAAAACTTAAATTTGACTTCTTAAGTCTTCATTTGGAGTATACTAGACTCATGTATCCATGCTAATATTGAATAAATAAATTACTGGATTAGCATTCCTTACATAAAGCAGTTACATAGAATACCCATGCCCAGGCAGAATACCAGTTGGTGTGAAATACCACAGTTATAATTATACCTTGGCTTCTGTCATTGGAATATGTTGGGATAATAGGTAATGGCACTATCTATGGAGAAGACAATGTTCATTTAATATTATTTATAGCAGTGAATAGAATGCACTTTTACCTTTTGCAGAGGAGTGGGCTGTTGAAGGGAAGGAAGGACGTTTCCTAGGAAAAAATGCAAAGGTCACATCAGTCTTAAAATAACAAAACTTCAGTTTTTTACATGTGTTTACATGGTAATATTTGTGGCTCTTAGAGTATATATCCTCATAATACCTAATTTGTGGATCGTAGAGTAAAGATATTCAGGTAGTTTGGCCAAATTTTAAGTCATTTTTTTTAGGTTTTATTAATTCCCAACTACCAGAAAAAGTCTATTGGCATTATACATGCTATAAATATTTTATCAAAATATAGTCAGTCATTGTTTCCTGAAATAACCTACTTCTCAGCTTATGTTCTGGAGTAGTAAAAAGGGCTCTAACCCAGTGCAGTGAAAGGCATCACAACGTGATTCATTCCTTTGGATTCACAGATCACGGTGGATGGTAACGACATCAGAACTTTAAATGTGCAGCATTATCGAGAACATTTTGGAGTGGTCAGCCAAGAGCCTGTTTTGTTTGGGACCACCATTAATAACAATATTAGATATGGACGAGATGGCGTGACTGATGAAGACATTGAGAAAGCTGCAAAGGAAGCAAATGCTTATGATTTTATAATGGAGTTCCCCATGGTAAGTACACTATGTAGCCTATATCCTTAGCTTAAGTGTAAAGCACTGAAATATTCCAAAATAAGTTAAATAACAATAACATCTACAGAGTAGGGGGAGTGTGATTAATTTTTGCATTGTCCTAGGTGACACATCTGAAAATGAGAGAGCGTGGTAACAACCAAAAGAAGAAATACATCCTTGAAAGGTCCAATTTTTAACCTGTTTAGTTCTTACTGGTTCACACTTCAAATGGAAAAGAAAAAAATAAGGGATATGTTAAAATATAACGAAGAAATATGAAAGCAAATCATCAGTACAAGCTGAGGGATAGCATGTATCTGGAAAACTGTTGGTTTGCAACGCCATCTTGTGGCTAAGATTGGGAATGTCACACACAGTGTTCAGATCGGTTCTGTGATTAAGGCAAAGGAAAAATACCATTGACTTTAGAAGTACATGGAACTAATATTGGACAAGACATGTGAAATGATAGTTGGAAAGAGATACAGTAAACTATAATTTTGGGTATTAGGACATATAGAATCCTAATGGGTATTTAAAATTGATAGAGAGCTCTAAAAATATTTCTATTTCTCAAAGTATTTGTTCATCAGCATCTTCTGAAATTGTTGTGGGGAGCACCTCGTGAAATATGAAAGGATGAGATTTGAAATTAAAAACACAAATAAAATTCCAACATCCCAGAAGGCAACCATAACAAAAACAGTTTGTTTTAATGGATATATTTTACAAACTACACTCCATAGGTCATAATAATTTTGTTCTTTCTTTTGTTTATTTCATAAAAACTTGTGTTTGCCATTCATTACCACCTATCCCCGTTATTTACGGTCATAATTAGGACAGAAAACATTAAAGGCTGGAGGTCATTCTTTGCCGTGTGGTTTGGGAAAACACAGACTTCCTTTCTTTGACCTTGCGACTTTTAGTGACTTCCTTTCCTCAAAACACCAACGATCTTCAGTTTCCCACCTGGAATTAGAAAGTTTTCTGGTGCCTCTTAAGTCATTCCCTATAAGTTATGACTTGCTTTTACTAAAAGTCCAATATTTACACAAAAATGTCCCTTGCTGTAAATCTAATAGTAAATCCTAAAGATATAATCCAAAGAACAAATTAAAGATGCTGGGTTATTTTGATAGAAACTAAATTCCACAGCCATGGTTAACCAGGGAAATAAGAATAAGCATAATAATAAATAAATGTTACAGAAGTGGTTAATTCGTATAGGTGAAAATTTAGGGAAAGCTATACTCAGAAATAAATACCATTACTCCTTCTATGATATACACATATTTTTGAATTAATATATTAGGATTAACTGATACTTGCTAGCCTTTTCCCATAAACAGCCATAAAACTGGCCAAAATATATGAGACAGGACAATTGTTTCCAAGCACTGGATAAGAGGTAGCACAAAACTGTGATTCCTGAGAGAAAGGAAACTCATTAAGACAGTCCATGAATTTTCAGCATGCTTCCTGGGAACAAATTTCTGACCATATCTCTGTAAAATGGAATCCAGAGAGAACATGGCAGTCCTACTGAGCTAAAGGCAGAGATAGAATTTCAGGGCAGCTTAAGCAACTGGAGAGGCAAAATGAGAGAGCTGTGGACATGAGGTAGGGGGCAGAAGTCCATGTAGGCAACCCTTGGGAATCCTTCTCTTAGGATAAGATTACACGTGGCTTACCAGCGAGCAGCTGCTACAAAACCGAGGGTAGAGCAGAGATACTAGAAGTCAAGCAGTATAGTGGAGATGTTGAAAACACAACCCAGCCAGAGTGGAGAGGTCACATTAACACCATTTTTAATACCTCAGGCATATAGCTGAGACACCAAAAAAAGTCACACCTTAGGGGTAAAGACCACACCTTAGAGTAAGGCTGACTCTAGACCTGCTCTAACAAATCCTAAAACTAAGCCATGACAATATCCCTAAAGGAGATAGAACTTGGATGTTGGGTCCTGCCAAGTTTTGAGACTTTCTATAGATTCACCCCAACAAAGCATAAAATCAAGATTACCTAGTTCAAGATGATCAGTCAATATTTGAATTGCCTATGAGGATAAAAATCAAAATTTTCTTCAGAAGAAAACAGATTTCAGAGTCTCTTCAACATATCATGCACAGAATTCAGTATATATTCTACAATACCTAGATGTGCAAAGAAACAGGGAACTATGATCCATAGGCAAAAAAACAAACAAACAAAAAAACAACTAAATGTTTATGCACTTAAGAAAAACTTCAAAATGCAAGAAGAAAAACTGGTACATCTGAAAGGAGAAAGAGACAAATCCACATTTTTAGCTGAAGGCTTTAGTACTTGATAGAACAAGCAGGCAAAAAATCACTAAGGATATAGATGACCTGAACAATACTATCAACCAACTAGATCTAACTGATATTTATAGAACACTCCACCCAATAACAGCAGAAAACATTTCTCTCAAGTGCACATGGACTGTTCACTGAGCTAAACAATATTCCTTTTTTTTTTTTAACATCTTTATTGGAGTATAATTGCTTTACAATGGTGTGTTAGTTTCTGCTTTATAACAAAGTGAATCAACTATACATATACATATATCCCCATATCTCCTCCCTCTTGCGTCTCCCTCCCACCCTCCCTATCCCATCCCTCTAGGTAGACACAAAGCACTGAGCTGATCTCCCTGTGCTATGCGGCTGCTTCCCACTAGCTATCAATTTTACCACTGGAAGAAAAAACTTATAATTTCAAAGGAAACATGTAAAGTATGTTCTTGGGCCATAATAGAATTAAAATGTAGAAATCGATAACAGAAATATATCTGGAAAATCCACAAATATTTGAAAATTAAAGAACCTACTTCTAAATAACCTATGGCTCAAAGAGGAAGTTTCGAGGAAAATTAAAAACTATTTTGAAGTAAATAAAAATGAAAATGCAAGATATCAGTATTTGTGGAATACAGTTGATCCTTGAACAACATGAGTTTGAACTGTATGTGTTCACTTATATATGGATTCTTTTTTCAATAAATACATACTGTAGTACTACACGACCCACAGCTGGTTGAATTCAAGGATGTGGACACAGAGGACCAACTGTAAAGTTATACTTGGTTTTTGACTGCACGGGGGTTGGTGCCCCTAACACCTACATTGTTCAAGTGTCAACGTACAGTTAAAGCACTGCTTTAAGAGAAACTTACAGCATTATGTGCTTACTTTAGAAAAGAAAAAGATCTAAAATCTGTAAACTAAGTTTCCACCTTGAGAAACTAGAATAAGAAGAGCAAATCAAACCCAAAGCAAGTAGAAGAGAAATAATAAAGACTAGAGCAGAAATCAGTGAAATCAAAAACAGAAAAACATTAGAAACAGTCAGTCATTAAAACCAAAAGCCGTTTCCTTAAAAGATCAATAAAATCAGTAAAACTGTAGGAAGCCTGATGAAGAAACAAAAAAGAGAGCAGAAATTACCAATATCGGGGATCAAAGAAGGTACATCACTATTAATCCCAAAGACATTAAAAGGTTAATACAGGAATACTATGAACAAAGATATGCCTGTAAATTTGCTAACTTATATGAAGTTCTATTCCTTGAAAGACACAAACTACCAAGACTCACTCAAAGAGAAGCAGATAGATAACTTTAGTGAGACCTATAACTATGAAAAAAATAAACTAGATCTCTAAACAGTAGCAACAACTAGAAATAAAATTAAAATTAAAAGTGGCATACACAATAGCATCAAAAAATATAAAGTAGAATAATGAAAGATCTGTAAATCTTATATGTAAAAAAGACAGAACACTGCTGAGAGAAATTAGAGAATACCTAAATAGAGAGGAGCTTCAAGATGGCGGAAGAGTAAGATGCGGAGATCACCTTCCTCTCCACAAATACATCAGAAATACATCTACATGTGGAACAGCTCCTACAGAACACCTACTGAATGCTGGCAGAAGACCTCAGACTTCCCAAAAGGCAAGAAACTCCCCACATACCTGGGTAGGGCAAAAGAAAAAACAGAGACAAAAGAACAGGGACGGGACCTGCACCTGTGGGAGGAAGCTGTGAAGGAGGAAAGGTTTCCACACACTAGGAAGCACCTTCGCAGGCAGAGACTGCGGGTGGCAGAGGGGGGAAGCTTCAGAGCCACGGAGGAGAGTGCAGCAACAGGGGTGCAGAGGGCAAAGCGGAGAGGTTCCCGCACAGAGGACTGGTGCTGACCTGCCCTCACCAGCCCGAGAGGCTTGTCTGCTCACCCGCCGGGACGGGCGGGGGCTGGGAGCTGAGGCTCGGGCTTCGGTCAGATGGCAGGGAGAGGACTGGGGTTGGCGGGGTAAACACAGCCTGAAGGAGGCTAGTGCACCACGGCTAGCCGGGAGGGAGTCCGGGAAAACATCTGGAGCTGCTCAAGAGACAAGAGACTTTTTCATGCCTCTTTGTTTCCTGGTGCGCGAGGGGAGGGGCTTCAGAGCGCCGCTTAAAGGAGCTCCAGAGACAGGCGCGAGCCGCAGCTATCAGCGCGGACCCCAGAGATGGGCATGAGACACTAAGGCTGCTGCTGCCGCCACCAAGAAGGCTGTGTGCAAGCACAGGTCACTCTCCACACCTCCCCTCCTGGAAGCCTGTGCAGCCCGCCACTGCCAGGGTCCTGTGATCCAGGGACAACTTCCCCGGGGAATGCACGGCACGCCTCAGGCTGCTGCAACATCACGCCGGCCTCTGCCGCTGCAGGCTCACCCTGCACAAAGTACCCCTCCCTCCCCACGGCCTGAGTGAGCCAGAGCCCCCAAAGCAGCTGCTCCTTTAACCCCGTCCTGTCTGACCGAAGAACAGATGCCCTCAGGCGACCTACATGCAGAAGCAGGTCCAAATCCAAAGCTGAACCCGGGGAGCTGTGCAAACAAAGAAGAGAAAGGGAAATCTCTCCGAGCAGCCTCAGGAGCAGCGGATTAAATCTCCGCAATCAACTTGATGTACCTGCATCTGTGGAATACCTGAATAGAAAATGAATCATCCCAAATTGAGGAGGGGGACTTTGGGAGCAAAGATATATATATTTTTTCCCTTTTGCTCTTTTTGTGAGTGTGTAAATGTATGTTTCTGTGTGTGATTTTGTCTGTACAGCTTTGCTTTTAACATTGGTCCTAGAGTTCGGCCTGTCCGTTTTTTTTTTTTTTTTTTTTTACTTTTTAAAATTTTTTCCTTAAGAATTATTTTTTATTTTAATAACTTTATTTTATTTTATTTTACTTTATTTTATTTTATCTTCTTTCCTTCTTTCTTTCTATTTTTTCTCCCTTTTATTCTGATCCGTGTGGATGAAAGGCTCTTGGTGCTCCAGCCAGGCATCAGGGCTGTGCCTCTGAGGTGGGAGAGCCAAGTTCAGGACACTGGTCCACAATAGACATCCCAGCTCCACGTAATATCAAACAGTGAAAATCTCCCAGAGATCTCCATCTCAATGCCAATACCCAGCTCCACTCAACGACCAGCAAGCTACAGTGCAGGACACCCTATGCCAAACAACTAGCAAGACAGGAACACACCCCATCCATTAGTAGAGAGGCTGCCTAAAATCATAATAAGGCCACAGACACCCCAAAACACACCACCAGACGTGGACCTGCCTACCAGAAAGACAAGATCCAGCCTTATCCACCAGAACACAGGCACTAGTCCCCTCCACCAGGAAGCCTACAGAACCCACTGAACCAACCTTAGCCACTGGGGACAGACACCAAAAACAATGGGAACTACAAACCTGCAGCCTGCGAAAAGGAGACCCCAAACACAGTAAGTTAAGCAAAATGAGAAGACAGAAAAACACACTGCAGATGAAGGAGCAAGGCAAAAACCCACCAGACCTAACAAATGAAGAGGAAATAGGCAGTCTACCTGAAAAAGAATTCAGAATAATGATAGTAAAGATGATCCAAAATCTTGGAAATAGAATAGAGAAAATACAAGAAACGTTTAACAAGGACCTAGAAGAACTAAAGAGCAAACAAACAATGATGAACAGCACAATAAATGAAATTAAAAATTCTCTAGAAGGAATCAATAGCAGAATAACTGAGGCAGAAGAACAGATAAGTGACCTGGATTATAAAATAGTGGAAATAACTACCAGAGAGCAGAATAAAGAAAAAAGAATGAAAAGAACTGAGGACAGTCTCAGAGACCTCTGGGACAACATTAAGTACACCAACATTCGAATTATAGGGGTCCCAGAAGAAGAAGAGAAAAAGAAAGGGACTGAGAAAATATTTGAAGAGATTATAGTTGAAAACTTCCCTAATATGGGAAAGGAAAGAGTTAATCAAGTCCAGGAAGCTCAGAGAGTCCCATACAGGATAAATCCAAGGAGAAACATGCCAAGACACATATTAATCAAACTATCAAAAATTAAAGACAAAGAAAAAGTATTAAAAGCAGCAAGGGAAAAACAACAAATAACACACAAGGGAATCCCCATAAGGTTAACAGCTGATCTTTCAGCAGAAACTCCGCAGGCCACAAGGGAGTGGCAGGACATATTTAAACTGATGAAGAAGAAAAACCTACAACCAAGATTACTCTAGCCAGCAAGGATCTCATTCAGATTTGATGGAAAAATTAAAAGCTTTACAGACAAGCAAAAGCTAAGAGAATTCAACACCACCAAACCAGCTTTACAACAAATGCTAAAGGAACTTCTCTAGGCAGGAAACACAAGAGAAGGAAAAAACCTACAATAACAAACCCAAAACAATTAAGAAAATGGGTAATAGGAAGATACATATCGATAATTACCTTAAATGTAAATGGATTCAATGCTCCAACCAAGACATAGACTGGCTGAATAGATACAAAAACAAGACCCGTATATATGCTGTCTACAAGAGACCCACTTCAGACCTAAGGACACATACAGACTGAAAGTGAGGGGATGGAAAAAGATATTCCATGCAAATGGAAATCAAAGGAAAGCTGGAGTAGCAATTCTCATATCAGACAAAATAGACTTTAAAATAAAGACTATTACAAGAGACAAAGAGGGACACTACATAATGATCAAGGGATCAATCCAAGAAGAAGATATAACAATTGTAAATATTTATGCACCCAGCATAGGAACACCTCAATACATAAGGCAAGTACTAACAGCCATAAAAGGGGAAATCGACAGTAACACAATCATAGTAGGGGACTTTAACACCCCACTTTCACCAACGGTCAGATCATCCAAAATGAAAATAAATAAGGAAACACAAGCTTTAAATGATACATTAAACAAGATGGACTTAATTGATATTTATAGGACATTCCATCCAAAAATAACAGAATACACATTGTTCTCAAGTGCTCATGGAACATTCTCCAGGATAGATCATATCTTGGGTCAGAAATCAAACCTTGGTAAATTTAGGAAAATTGAAATTGTATCAAGTACCTCTTCTGACCACAACACTATGAGACTAGTTATCAATTACAGGAAAAAATCTGTAAAAAATACAAACACATGGAGGCTAAACAATACACTACTTAATAACCAAGAGATCATGGAAGAAATCAAAGAGGCAATCAAAAAATACCTAGAAACAAAAGACAATGAAAACATGACGACCCAAAACCTATGGGATGCAGCAAAAGCAGTTCTAAGAGGGAAGTTTATAGCATTACGATCCTACCTCAAGAAACAAGAAACATCTCAAATAAACAACCTAACCTTACACCTAAAGCAATTAGAGAAAGAAGAACAAAAAAACCCCAAAGTTAGCAGAAGGAAAGAAATCATAAAGATCAGATCAACAATAAATGAAAAAGAAATGAAGGAAATGATAGAAAAGATCAATAAAACTAAAAGCTGGTTCTTTTAGAAGATAAACAAAATTGATAAACCATTAGCCAGATTCATCAAGAAAAAAAGGGAGAAGACTCAAATCAGTAGAATTAGAAATGAAAAGGGAGAAGTAACAACTGACACTGCAGAAATACAAAGGATCATGAGAGATTACTACAAGAAACTGTATGCCAATAAAATGGACAACCTGGAAGAAATGGACAAATTCTTAGAAATGCACAACCTCCCAAGACTGAACCAGGAAGAAATAGAAAATAGGAGCAGACCAATCACAAGCACTGAAATTGAAACTGTGATTAAAAATCTTCCAACAAACAAAAGCCCAGGACCAGATGGCTTCACAGGCAAATTCCATCAAACATTTAGAGAACAGCTAACATCTATCCTTCTCAAACTCTTCCAAAATATAGCAGAGGGAGGAACACTGCCAAACTCATTCTACGAGGCCACCATCACCCTGATACCAAAACCAGACAAAGATGTCACAAAGAAAGAAAACTACAGGCCAATATCACTGATGAACATAGATGCTAAAATCCTCAACAAAATACTAGCAAACAGAATGCAACAGCACATTAAAAGGATCATACAACATCATCAAGCGGGGTTTATCCCAGGAATGCAAAGATTCTTCAATATATGCAAATCAATCAATGTGATACACCATATTAACAAACTGAAGGAGAAAAACCACATGATCATCTCAATCGATGCAGAGAAAGCTTTCGACAAAATTCAACAACCATGTATGATGAAAACCCTGCAGAAGGTACGCATAGAGGGAACTTTCCTCAACATAATAAAGGCCATATATGACAAACCCACAGCCAACATTGTCCTCAATGGTGAAAAACTGAAATCATTTCCACTAAGATCAGGAACAAGACAAGGTTGCCCACTCTCACCACTATTATTCAACATAGTTTTGGAAGTTTTAGCCACAGCAATCAGAGAAGAAAAAGAAATAAAAGGAATCCAAATCGGAAAAGAAGCAGTAAAGCTGTCACTGTTTGCAGATGACATGATACTATACATAGAAAATCCTAAAGATGCTACCAGAAAACTACTAGAGCTAATCAATGAATTTGGTAAAGTAGCAGGATACAAAATTAATGCACAGAAATCTCTAACATTCCTATACACTAATGATGAAAAATCTGAAAGTGAAATTAAGAAAACACTCCCATTTACGATTGCAACAAAAAGAATAAAATATCTAGGAATAAACCTACCTAAGGAGACAAAAGACCTGTATGCAGAAAATTATAAGACACTGATGAAAGAAATTAAAGATGATACAAATAGATGGAGAGATATACCATGTTCCTGGTTTGGAAGAATCAACATTGTGAAAATGACTCTACTACCCAAAGCAATCTACAGATTCAATGCAATCCCTATCAAACTACCACTGGCAAAGCTACAATAATCAAGACAGTATGGTACTGGCACAAAAACAGAAATATAGGTCAATGGAACAGGATAGATAGCCCAGAGATAAATCCATGCACATATGGTCACCTTATCTTTGATAAAGGAGGCAAGAATTTACAGTGGAGAAAAGACAGCCTCTTCAATAAGTGGTGCTGGGAAAACCGGACAGGTACATGTAAAAGTATGAAATTAGAACACTCCCTAACACCATACACAAAAATAAACTCAAAATGGATTAAAGACCTAAATGAAAGGCCACACACTGTCAAACTCTTAGGGGAAAACATAGGCAGAACACTCTGTGACATAAATCACAGCAAGATCCTTTTTGACCCACCTCCTAGAGAAATGGAAATAAAAACACAAATAAACAAATGGGACCTAATGAAACTTAAAAGCTTTTGCACAGCAAGGAAACCATAAACAAGATGAAAAGACAATCCTCATAATGGGAGAAAATATTTGCAAATGAAGCAACTGACAAAGGATTAATCTCCAAAATTTACAAGCAGCTCATGCAGCTCAATATCAAAAAACAAACAACCCAATCCAAAAATGGGCAGAAGGCCTAAATAGACATTTCTCCAAAGAAGATATACAGATTGCCAACAAACACATGAAAGAATGCTCAACATCATTAATCATTAAAGAAATGCAAACCAAACCTACAATGAGATATCATCTCACACCGGTCAAAATGACCATCATCAAAAAATCTACAAACAATAAATGCTGGAGAGGGTGTGGATAAAAAGGAACCCTCTTGCACTGTTGGTGGGAATGTAATTTGACACAGCCACTACGGATAACAGTATGGAGGTTCCTTAAGAAACTAAAAATAGAACTACCATACGACCCAGCAATCCCACTACGGGGCATATACCCTGAGAAAACCATAATTCAAAAAGAGTCATGTACCAAAATGTTCATTGCAGCTCTATTTACAATAGCCAGGACATGGAAGCAACCTAAGTGTCCATCAACAGATGAATGGATAAAGAAGATGTGGCACATATATACAATGCAATATTACTCTGCCATAAAAAGAAACGAAATTGAGTTATTTGTAGTGAGGTGAATGGACCTAGAGTCTGTCATACAGAGTGAAGTAAGTCAGAAAGAGAAAAACAAATACCGTATGCTAACACATATATATGGAATCGAAGAAGAAGAAAAAAAAAGATCATGAAGAAACTATCGGCAAGACGGGAATAAAGACACAGACCTACTAGGGAATGGACTTGAGGATATGGGGAGGGGGAAGGGTAAGTTGTGACAAAGTGAGAGAGTGGCATGGACACATATACACTACCAAACTTAAAATAGATAGCTAGTGGGAAGCAGCCGCATAGCATAGGGAGAGCAGCTGGGTGCTTTGTGACCACCTAGAGGAGTGGGATAGGGAGGGTTGGAGGGAGGGAGACGCAAGAAGGAAGAGATATGGGAACATATGTATATGTATAACTGATTCACTTTGTTATATAACAGAAACTAACACACCAGTGTAAAGCAATTATACTCCAATAAAGATGTTAAAAAATAAAAAAAATAAAGAATACCTAAATAAATAGGATTTACCTTATTCGTTGATTTAGAGATTGAATATTTTTAAAGGTATGGATTCTCCCCAAATCAATCTATAAATTTAATGCTATTTCAATCAAAATCCCAGCAGTCTTTTTTCATGTGCAGAAATCAACATGCTGATTACAAAATTTATTTGGAAATTTAAAGGACCAAGAATAGCCAAAACAATTTTGATAAAAGAACAACAAAGCTGGAAGACCTACAATAGCTAATTTTAAGACAGCAATTAAGACAGTGGTAATGACATAATAATGGACTTGTAGGTCAGTGGAACACAATAGAGAGTCTAGAAATAGACCTACACATACCTAGTCAATTGATTTTTGACAAGGTCAGTGTAATTCAATGGGAGAAAGGAAAGTCATTTCAACAAATGGTGTTGGAAAAATTGGATATCCATATGGGAAAAAAAAAAAAAAAGAAATATGGCCCTTACCTCATAATATATACACATATAATTTGCCATGAATCTTAGACCAAATGTAAAAGCTTAAACCATAAAACTTCAGAAATAAAAACTTAGGAAAAAATCTTTGTGACCTTGAGGTAGGCAAAAATTTCTGGGAAAAGCACTTACTATTTAAAAAAATGATAAACTGGGCTTTATTGAAATTAAAACGTTTTAAAAGACACCATTTAGAAAATAAAAAGGCAAGACAGAGTGAAAGAAAATATTCAATACACAGATCTGACAAAGGATGTGCACCCAGAATATATAAAGAACTTTGCAAAATGGTAATTAGACCAAAAAATAAAATAAAATAAAAAATGGACAAAAACTTGAACAGACATTTCACCAAAAAATAATCAAATGAGAAAATATACATGAAAAATATTCAACATTACTAGTCACCAGGGAAATCCTAAGTAAAACCACAAAGAGATACCATTTCACATTCAATAGAATGGCCAGAATTAAAAGGAATAACAATTATAACTTCTCGTTAGGATATAAAGCAATTGGATCTCTCTTTCTTTCTGAATAAAGTGAAATTGGTACAATCATTTTAGAAAGAAATTTGACAGTTTACTATAATGTTAAACATAACACTTATGACTCAGCATTCTATTCCTACATATTTTTCCAAAAGAAATGAAAATATGACTACAAGAATATCATGTACATGAATGTTCATAACAGCTTTATTCATAATATTCAAAAATTGGAAATAACCCAAATGTTCATCAGCAGCTGAATGTATAAACAAATTGTGATTTATGTAGGGTTGCCAGATGAAATACAGAATTTTCAGTAAAATTTGAATCTCAGATAAACAATAATTTTTAGTATGAGTATATCCCAAGTACTGTATGAAATATACTAAAAAAGTATTCCATTGTTTACCTGAAAATCAAAATTAACTGAGCTCCATGGTTCTTGGTGTGTTTTTGTTTTTGCTAAATCTGGCAACCCAAGATAGATGCACATTGTGAATAAACAGGAGTGAATTACTGATACACACAACATGGATGAATCTCAAAAATATTATGCTAGATAAAAGAAAACAGACCAAAAAAGTACACAATGCAATTATATCAAGGCTGCAGGATACAAGATTAATATACAAAAGTCACTTTTCTATATAACAACAGTGAACAAGAAGAATTGGACATTAAAAACACAATACTATTTATATTAGGACTCCAAGAAATGAAATACTTAGGTATAAATCTAACAAGATACGTACAAGATTTATATAAAGAAAACTACAAAACTCTGATAAATAAAATCAAAGAATTAAATAAATGGAGAGAGAGTCTGTATTGATGGAAAGGAAGACTCAATATTGTCAAGACGTCAGTTCTTCCAACTTGATCTATAGATTCTATGCAATCTCAATCGAAATCCCAGCAAGTTATTGTGTGGATATCAACAAACTGATTCTAAAGTTTACGTGGAGAGGTAAAAGACCAAGAATAGCCAACACGATGTTGAAGAAGAACAAAGTTAAAAGACTACATTATCCAACTTCCCAAGACTTATTATAAAGCTACAGTAATCAAGGCAGTACAGTATTGGTGAAAGAAATACAAATAGATCAATTCAACAGAGTCCAGATATAGACCCATATAAATATAGTCAACTAATCTATGACAAAGGAGCAATAGCAATACAATAGAGAAATGATAGTCTTTTTAACAAACAAATGGTGTGGGAACAACTGGACATCCACAAGTAAAAAAATTAATCTAGACACAGACCTTACAGCTTTCACAAAAATTAACTCAAAATGGATCATAGACCTTAATATAAAATGCAAAACTATAAAACTCCTAGAATTTAACATAGGAGAAAATCTAGAATGATTTGGGTATGGCAATGGTTTTTTAGATACAACACCAAAGGCACAAACCATGAAGGAGGTTATTGATAAGCTGAACTTCATTAAAATTGAAAACTTCTGCTCTGAAGAAGACAATGTCTAAAGAATGAGAAGATAAGCCACAGACTGGGAGAAAACATTTGCAAAAGACACATCTAATAAAGGATTGTTATCCAAAAAGTATATAAAGAACTCCTAAAATTCAACAATAAGCAAATAAGCAACCCAATTTAAAAACAGGCCAAAGACTTTAAAAAACACCTCACCAAAGAAGATATACAGATGGCAAATAAGCATGTAAAAAGATGCTTCACATCATACATCATCCGGGAAATGCAAATTAAAACAACAGTGAGAAAGTATTACACTCCTATTAGAATAGCCAAAATCCAGAACACTGACACCAAATGCTGGCGAGGGTGTAGAGCAGAAGAAACTCTTATTCATTGCTGGTGGGCACAGCCATTTTGGAAGATGGTTTGGCAGTTTCTTACAAAACTAAACATGTTCTTCCCATATCATCCAGCAGTCATCCTCCTTGGTATTTACCGAAAGGAGTTGAAAACTTATGTCCACACAAAAACCTGCACAAAGATGTTCATAGCAGCTTTATTCATAATTGCCAAAGCTTGGAAGCAACGAAAATGTCCTTCAGTATGTGAACAGATAAATAAGTTTTGATATATCCAGGCAGTGGAATATTATTCAGCACTAAAAGGAAATGAGATATCAAGCCATGAAAAGATATGGAAAAACCTTAAATGCATATTCCTAAGTGAAAGAAACCAGTCTGAAAAGGCTACATACTGTTTGACCCCAACTATATTAACATTCTTGAAAAGGCAAAACTGAGGAGACAGTTGAAAGGTTAGTGGTTGCCAGGGGCTGGTAAGGGAGATGGAAGGATGAATAGGGAGAGCACAGAGAGTTTTTACGACAGTGAAAATACTGTATGTTACTATAATGATGAATACATGTCATTTTATGTTTGTCTAACTTAGAATGTACAGCACCAAGAGTGAATCATAATGTAAACTATGGACTCTGGATGATTATGATGTGTCAGTGTAGGTTCATCACTTGTAACAAATGCACCACTCTGGTGAGGGATGTTGATAATGGAGGAGGCTATGCATGTTTGGGGGCAGGATGGCTTATGGGAAATCTCTGCACCTTCCTCTCAATTTTGCTGTGAACCTTCAAAACTGCTCTAAAAAAGTGCCTTAAAAAATACACACTGTATGATTCTATTTATATGCAGTTCTAGAACTAATGAAATTAATTTATAGTGATAAAAATCAAATCAGTAGTATCCTGAGGCAAGGTGTGGGTTTTGACTGGAAAGGGTCATCCGGAACCTTTCTAGGGTGATGGAAATGTTCTATATCTTTTTTCAGGTGGTAACAACATGGGTACACTCATTTGTCAGAACTCATAGAACTGTTCTTTTAAAATGTGTGCATTTTATTGTGAATAAATTATTCCTCAATAAGGTTTATATATATATATTTAATGTGAAGGTCAGACTCTAGAAATTAAAAGTTTAGAAATAGTATTTAAATGTAAATCCTCGAAGAAATGAACTTTGGACTGGGGACTTGACCCAATAGAATATTACTAATTATACTTCATTAGTTCTAGAAATTACCTCCAACCTCAGATATCTAACAATATCTACTTTGTTAAAGATGCATATACCAAAAAGTAAAGAAGGCCTAAAAGGTCTCCCAAGATTGAAAAAAGTTTTGAGGAAGAAGTTTTTGCAGTAATCTTTTCATACTTTTTTTCAGAATATAAAGGAAGGAAATTATGGATAATATATTAAATCACTAATAAACATTTCAAATAATAGTTAAGTATTTGTACTACAGTGTTTCTTTTAAAGATACCAGTGCATTCTAAAAATGTCTTTAAAACTTTGAAAATTGGTTCAAATTATTATTAATCTTCCTTAAAATCCTTGATTATCCTATGTTCTCATATCTTTTAGTCCTAGCCAAATTTTTCTTAGGGCTTCTCTTCACTACACTCTTTTAAAATAGTTGTTTGTTTTTACAAAGAACAAATCATAAGTCAATATCAGCCAGGCTGAAGTAGAGATTAAGCTGTCATTAAAACACAACTGTGATTGCCATTTACTTTTCTAATCATCTGACCATGCTGCCTTCTGTTTCTGTTTTCTTTCCTATTTTTCATTAGAAATTTAATACCTTGGTAGGGGAAAAAGGAGCTCAAATGAGTGGAGGATAGAAACAGAGAATCGTGATTGCTCGAGCTTTAGTTTGAAACCCGAAGATTCTGATCTTAGATGAGGCTACTTCTGCCCTAGATACAGAAAGCGAATCAGTGGTTCAAGCTGCACTGGAAAAGGTAAGTGAGAAGATTCATTTATTATTTTCATATTCCTGGTTTAGCATTATTTTTAAATACAAGAAAGTATGGCTCCATAGCGGATTATTTATTAATTTCAGAGCCCTCCTTAAGGTACAGATGCAGTGATTTGGAGGAAAGAAGAAGATGCTATACTTAGTGTTAAAAATATATATGAGGCTCATATCCAAGCAATCATCCCATATATACCTCCATTCCAACAGGTCTGCACTTTCCACCTCCCCAGAGTAATTCCACACCCCTACCACTATCACAATTATAATCGCATCCACCCTTTGTCTCTTCCATATACACCCATGGGATTTTCTTCTCTGGCCATTTTTTCCTCTTTGGGCAACCCCAGAGTACTCATTTTAACTTAATTTCACTTCAAGTGGAGAAGCATACAGTGTGGTTTGCCTTGACCTTGAACCATCCTCCTTCAACAGCCCTGGGGCCCTCACACTGGCTTCCTGCTCTTTGCAAGCTGTTGCACATGCTTCATGGCCACAATGCAGAATTGGCCCTTTACCACATTGCACTGCATCAGGGAGGGTAGTTAGTGGTGGTGATATGAAAAACCACAGAATACTTTTTTCAGTGGCCAAACACTCTTTCAAATCATAACCTTCAAACTCTTCAGAAGGCTTAATGGAACTTTTTACTTTGTGCTTGTCTGAAAATGGGTTGTGTTTTTCTCTCTAAGAAAATTACAGGCTTTTCTTTTTAAACACTGATTTTGTGTGACCAGAAATGGATACTGGCAGCCAGAGTGCCCACTGCTTATTAAAAAATCTGTTAGTTACTATTATCAACTTGCAGATCAGATTTTATAAGTTTTTACCGTTGTTTCCATCTCACATGATGAGAGTGCCACATGTTGCTCATGATATTTCTTATTTTCATAAAATAAGTAAGTGATATGAAAATCCATGTTCATTGTGGACACTTTGCCAATTTGGTTCATTTTGGTGAAGAAGAAACGATGATTCCCTCAAAATCATGTCTCATACTTTATTCATTTTTTTTATACTTAGTAACTAAGACAGGGCTCTATTTATAGAATACACTCAAATTGTGTTTATTAATGGTGATGTTTAGTTATTACTTAGGGCTTGAATGTACTGGAAAATGATTACACTTAAGCATCTCAAATCACAGTTTTTCTAGTTTTATTGAGATATAATTGATATACATATATAAGATTTTTTTAAAATACTGTAATAGGCTGTGAAGTTGTTTAGAGGTTAAATGTTGTACCCATTGTCTTTTCATCCAATTTGTTAATCACTTCAGGCAATCAAAACTTGTTCAGACTTTTAAAATAAACAGTTGCTTAGTGACATGATAAACTAATAAATATTTTTTTCCTACTGGTTGAAATGAAATCTATATCATAAGTGAAAAGAGAAGAATACAAAATGTTTGTAAACTATTATTCCAAGTATATATATATATTTTTTTTAAACAGAACTTATTTATTTATTTATTTATTTATTTATTTATTTATTTATTTATTTATTTATTTATTTATTTTTGGCTGTGTTGGGTCTTCGTTTCTGTGCGAGGGCTTTCTCTAGTTGCGGCAAGTGGGGGCCACTCTTCATCGCGGTGCGCGGGCCTCTCACTATCGCCGCCTCTCCTGTTGCGGAGCACAAGCTCCAGACGCGCAGGCTCAGTAATTGTGGCTCACGGGCCCAGCTGCTCCGCGGCATGTGGGATCTTCCCAGACCAGGGCTCGAACCCGTGTCCCCTGCATTGGCAGGCAGATTGTCAACCACTGCGCCACCAGGGAAGCCCCCAAGTATATATTTTTAAAATTCAATTACTGTTATTGTTTTCCAGTTTTTAAAGGGGGTAATTAAATCAACATTGTAGAGATGTATGGGTGTGAAACTGCTTTAAATAGACTTTGCTTATCTTTTATGGAGTGAGGGTAAATGGTAGCAAATGAGGTGACAGGTAATACAGTAAACTCATGAAATACATTTGCTTCAGTATATAATTGACTTGTGGTGAAGTGGAGAGTTAAAATACAGGCAAGGAAATGAACACTCTAGTGCCATGAGAGTCCTGTACACCCACTACACAGATGGTGGTTGCAAAACCAAGTCTTTAAAGAGGTCCCCACCTAAGGAGGGTAGGGCATTCAACAGGTCTTGTTTCTGCTCATCGGTCTAAGAACTCTCAGACCCTGTGGCATGACATGGCCTAACCCACAGCAGTTAACAGATTTTTTTATACCTCAAAATACCATGTAAACCACTAACCAAGAAAGAGGGAACAATAAAATGTATTATTTCTTACTGGTGAATGCTGCATCCACCTCCCTCCACAGCCAGCCTTCAGATATCCTCCCAGCCCCTCCTCTCCATTACCTCACTGTCTTCCTTTTATATGAAACTCTAGAACCAGTAGAACTAATCTATAGTGATAAAAAAAAATCAGATCAATAGTTTACTGGGGCAGGGGGTGGGTTTTGATTGCAAAGTGGCATGAGGGAAATATCACTCTTGTTCTCACTTGGATTATTGCAATAGCTGTCTCTCATGCCCACTTCAATCTGTTCTCAACACCGCAGCCAGACGACATTATTAAAATGTAAATTTGATCATGTCGTGCTTCTGCTTCAAATCCTTCAATGGCTCCTTATCTCACTTCTTACTCTAAGTAAAAACCAAATTCCTTACAGTAGCTACAAGGTTCTATGGAGTTGGGCACCAAGCTCCTTCTGGAACCTGACACCCTACCGCTCTACCCCACATTGGCTGCCCCTTAAACATACCATAACACTTTTCATCAGCTAACATACTATGTATGTATTTGTTTATTTTGTTATCTCTCTTCCTCCACTGGAATATCTACTCTTTGTTGTCAAAGGCATTAATTGGTTAACTGCAGCATACCCAGAGTTAGAACAATGCCTGGCCACTATTTGACAGCCAATAAATATTTGTTGAATAGTATCTGGATGAGTGTGATACAGAATAGTTCCAAGGCCTGAAGTGCTCTTTTCTGGACTTCTTAGTTTAGGCTTGCGGCAATCTAGTTTTGCTTCACTAATCTTGTTCAAGAGGAGGACTTAGGATCAGTGGATAAAGATCTATACTGCAGGCTATGGAGTTCCACTCTGCTACTTGTTTGGACCCAGCATGCCAATGCATCAGGCTTCCAGGTTATCCTACCATGAGGAGTCATGGCAGTGAACACCTGCAGGCCCCTGGGGAAGCAGAGGAAGCCCACACTGATTTTAGGATAAAGCCTGTGAAAGCTCTTTGAAATGTTAAAAGTAGTATGCACATCTAAGGAATAATTATTATTAAGGGAGATTCAGCTACACCACATTAATGGAGAACCTTTAAAAAGACCCTTTGCTAATTATGAAAGATGGGTTTCCATCACAGCTTTATTCTTTGAAGAGACTGAGCTGCTTTGTTGCAGCCCTCATAGGCTTTTCTTTATCATCACTTCTCTCTCTCATGTGATGCATTCTGTTTGTCTTCCTCTGAGGCGCCTTACATTATGTTTATACTACTTGGAGAATTAATAAGTAAATTGATATATTACATTAAGCTGTGGGCTACCTTATTATATTAAGCCCAAGAAGTGGTTATCCAAAGCTGAAGTTAGGTTATTACACATCACACACACACACACACTCACACATGTTTTGGTGTGTCTTTGTCAGATATCTTACTTTCTCTTTACATATGGAATTGGGAATTTTTTAGATTTTTTATTTTTCTTTTCTTTTTTTTTTTTATTTTTTTACCATTTGTAGCAATACTGTAACAGTTGGGAACAGAAAGGGGATTGCTGCAAGGGGACTTCCTTGGCTGGAATTTAGCCAGGAGAACAAAGGTAACGCAGAGAATACCTCATCCCAAAAGCATCATGGGACATTTTACAAGCTTGCTTAATCAAGCTCACATTTATAAGGCTTGGTGTTAAATTATAGGCCACTAACTTCTTTTAGGATAGCGCTTCTCCCCCTTTGATAGATCACGGTCCCATTGAGAATCTGACTAAGAAAGGGAAAAATAAACCACTGTAAATCTTCTGAAAAATCTAAAAGTGCACTTGTACGGAAAGATTTATATATAATATTGAGGGGTTCATAGACCCCCTGAAGCCATTCATAAGTCATTATTTTAGGTGTAATAAAGGAACAAATGAACAATAATAACTAATCCTTACAAGAACCCAATGTGATTCGTACATTTATTCTCCTATTTTACAGATGTGCAAACTGAAGCACAGGGAGATTGAGTAGTAGCTAGGAAGCAATGAAGTCAGAACCTGGACCCAGACAGTCGGCCCTCTAGCTCATTCATATAACCACCATGGTATATTGCCTCAAGATTATACACCTGCTAGGGTTTGAAGCTAAATTTGAAACCAGATCGCTCGTAAACTAGCCTCTTATAGACTAACTTATATGATCCAGCAATTCCACTTCTGGATATGTAACCAAAAAAATTGAAAGGAGGGACTCAAACAGATATGTGTATACCAATGTTCACAGTAGCATCATTCACAATAGCTGAAAGGTAGAAACAATGCAAATGTCCATTGACAGATGAATGGGTGAACAAAACATGCTATGTACATACAATGGAATAATACTCAGTCTTAAAACGGAAGGAAGTTCTGACACATGCTACAACATGGAGGTCCCTAGAAGACATACGCTAACTGAAATAACACAGACACAAAAAGACAAATATTTTATGATTACACTTATATGAGATACCTAAAATAGTAAAATTCATAGACAGAAAGTAGAATAGAGGTTACCAGGGGCTAAGGGAAGGGAGAATTAGGAGTTATGGTTTAAAGGGTACAGAGTTTCAGTATAGGATGAAGAAAATGTTCTGGAGATGGAGAGTGGTAATGGTTACACAACAATGTAAATATACTTGAAACCACTAAAGTACACTTAAAAATGTTAAAATTGCTTTAAATTTTTATGTTATGTTATTTTACCACACAAAAGAAGAATGATCTAAGCCTGAGCATAAAAGGATAGTGACACAGAAGGAATTGACCTCTCAGATCCAGGAGGACCCTACCCTTAAAAATGGTTAGAATGACAGCACAGCAAATATAGCCAATATTTTATAATAACTTTATATGGGGTATAATCTATAAAAATATTGAATCACTATGTTGTACAACTGAAACTAATATAATATTGTAAGTCAGGTATATGTCAATAAAAAATAGTTTTAATGGTTAGAATGGTAAATTTCATGTTATCTATACTTTACCAGCATTTAAAAAAAAACTATTTTCTATACAAAACCACACTGCCTTCTTAGAAAAGAAACTCAAACTGTACCCCAGATTGAAGCTGCTATGTAGGACTATAATAGACTTGTTTTTGTCCCCTTAAGCTGCTTATTTTGACCCTATTGTATATATAGCTAGTAAATTTTTCTCCCACAAATGAATTTAAATCATTATTACTTAGCAGGACATTTCAAAGTCTTTAAAAAACATAGGAAAAAAACTAAAAAATATACAGCAAGGTATTTTCCCATAATATAGATACTTATCTTAGTGATTTCTGTGAATTTAAATTATTCCTAAGCTTTGTCCTCCCCCACAAATAAGGAAAAGTCCTATATAAAATATTGATTTTCCTAACTCTTACCAAATAAGACATCTTTACTGTATTGTTTATTGGTCAGCACTCTGAGCTAGGTAAGACAGTATTGCCTCCTAGAAGAAAGATGAGCTAATTATTGTAGTGTTTTCTTATTCACTGTTTACTTCATCGTTTACTTTTTGTTGTTAATTTCTCCACAAATAGTAGCTTAATAAAGTTAAGTGAAGGAAAATGGTATTAAGTGACTATAAATAATTTTATTATCTTCAGTTGTTTGTTAAGTTACTTAGAAGTGAGAATGAAGAGATTCCAGGCTATAAAAAGAAAACATTGTGCTATAGTGTACTATTCCAAGTTCCTAATTAGGTAGTACACACGGCTTCAACTCAGCAAAGAGTTTAGATTTTGAATGTGTTTTCTTTTCTAAAGGGTCTTAACCTAAGCATGCATAGATATTCACATGCAAGTTGAAAGGAAGAGATCGGTGGGGAAGTGAGTCCCTTATTAAATATAGCTTCTAAGTGCCTGAAATTTTTCTTTTTGTCACCACGTTTTACAAAAGAGAAAGCATTCTCAGACAGCCGTAGTGATGTGACAGTAATTCCATATTGTTCAGCTACGGTACCAATATTGACCCAGAAGAATGCCAAGCCAATTGGATTTCAACATCATAATGATATAGGTAAGACACCAAAAATCCTGCATTTCCCATATAACTACCATAGAGACTTTCTTATAGCAGATGATCAGTTAAAATTTGGTAGCTAAAAGATGTGGAAATTTGTTAAAGAGTAGTGAGAGGTTTGTCAGACTGTATTTTTGAAGTATTGGGTACTAGGGTTTTCCAGGAGCCTCTTGAGGTATGAAAGAAGGTGGGGAGGTGAGGTAGATGAGCAGGTAGGGCTGCACCTCCCCCCACCCCCGCCATGGACAATTCATATAGAGGAGTTACTCATTAATCTGTATGGTTTATTTACATATATCAAGTTTCCACATGTGCTTTCATTTGATGAAAGGATTTTTCATCTTAAAAAAAAAAAGTTTGAAGACCATACGACTGCATCATGGAGCAAATGTTATCAGTGGGCCCCAAGTCCACCTGAGGCAAACTTCCAGGAGGCAGTCAGTGGGAACTTGTGGTCCCATAGGTTTCCCACCTCATGCTTTCTGTGAGACACTAGAACTCTGTGTTTCCAGGCTTCTCCAGAGAGTATATTACCCCTGTTAACTGACTCAGCAGTCAAATGCAGGCCCTCTCAAATGCTCACAGCTTTGCATTGTTCTCCTTTCTTTTTTTTTTTTTTTTAAACATTTTTTTTTAAAATCACACTATACTAGGTGTGCTTTATTTATTTATTTATGGCTGTGTTGGATCTTCGTTTCTGTGCGAGAGCTTTCTCTAGTTGTGGCAAGCGGGGGCCACTCTTCATCACGGTGCGCGGGCCTCTCACTATCGCGGCCTCTCTTGTTGCGGAGCACAGGCTCCAGACGCGCAGGCTCAGTAATTGTGGCTCACGGGCCCATTTGCTCCGTGGCATGTGGGATCTTCCCAGACCAGGGCTCGAACCCATGTCCCCTGCATTGGCAGGCAGACTCTCAACCACTGTGCCACCAGGGAAGCCCGCATTGTTCTCCTTTCTTTTCCTGTTGCCCACCCTTATTCAAGGCCCATGGCCACCAATGGTGAGAAGCTAGCTGGTCTCCTCAGGCCCTTATCTCTGCCCTAGCAATTCTGGGAGGAATGTTTTAAAGCATCCTCTATTTCAAACTCCAAACTAATTACCTGATGATTTATGGTTGTGCATGAAATTGTGAAGTAATCTGAAAATGCCAGCAGTGTCAAGTAGAGATCTTCCTGTTGACCTTTCTTTGGTCGTGTAACTAATTGTTTGGCTTTTAGCTTTGTATAAACTGTGAAGGAGGAGAGGAGATCTAGGAAATCCTTTCAAATTGGTACTTTCTAGAAGAAATAATAGCAACAAAGACATATTGAAAATCTATCACACCTAGGCATCTGAGAAAAACAGTGGAATGGATTGCACTACCTTCCTTATCTTTACAGTAATTCTTGCTAAAAGACAAAGCATACGCTCTAATTTCTTTGATCAGTTTTCTAAGAGGCCTTGGCTCCCAAAATCTCTTCTCTGTTTTAAGTCTGAAATGATTAGTTTGGAAATTTTTTTTTTCCCTATGGCTAGTATATCAGTTTTAGGTCACATATATGATGTAGTGAAGTTGTATTCTTGTAGTGTACTTTATAGTACCTTAAGGGTGTATGGTACTTGTAGGCTCATTTGATAGGCCTTTGGAGAAGTTTTTCCCTTTTAAAGTATTAGGTATTTCTGTAATTTATTTCATATACTCAGACACTAATTCATGATATAACAAATTAAATTGTAACATAATATAGACTTTATTCAAATGTTTGTAGTTTAGACCAGGAGCCTGGCAGCATAAAGATGATACAAATGGGTAAGCTCAGGCCGTTCCCGTCTGGGGAACATCAATGCACACTAAGGCACAAATGTGGAAATGGTTATCACTTATTGTCAGTTTTCAGGTGTCAGACAACAGTATGAATTTTCGCAAAATAAGTAAACCTGCACCATGTGTAATGCCTAATAAGTGAAGAAATATGAGAATATATGTGTACAAAAATGCCTGTGAGCCCCTCTTTGAAGACGAGAAGGGCTAGAATAGTACAAACCTGCACCAGGAAAACTTGTGATTCTGATTCTGTCACAAGAGGCTGCACACCACTCTCAACCTTTTCTAGTTGCAATCTCCTAATTGTTTGATTTTACAGCATTCTCTCTCCCCACATTCTCCTTTGAGTGTGATGTGTTATATGTGCCCTTTTATATTTTTAAATTAAACTTCATATACATTAATTTGTTTTAAGAAATGTCTGATAGTACTGTGAAAACCATTGAGCTAATTGGTAACATAGCTTCATCAGTAAGGTTTGAGCTCTGTTTGCTTTTAGGAAATAATATTTGTAACCTCAAGGAAATGTAATTGAATCAATGGGAGAGATATGGGCCAGGAGCCTGGGTGTCTGGGTGTTCTCACTTTTGCAGTGATAGTTCTTCTAATGCATTCCCACTCAACAACAGTGTTCTTAACGTTCTCTTTTAAGGCACTGTAATTAAGTCCTAGGGTCTCCAAGACCAAAAATCAAATTCAAACTTCAAGTTTGAATGAGAGAAGGGGAATCAGTATAGGCTGAATGTCTTACCCCTAACAACTAGGCACATCAGACAAACCCAAACTGAGGGACCTTCTATCAAGTATGTGACAGGTATTCCTCAAAACTGTCAAGTACCTCAAAAATAAGAACTATCTGAAAAATTGTCCCAGCCAAGAGGAGCCTAAGGAAACATGATGACTAAATGCAATGTGATATTCTGGAGAGGATCCTGGAACAGAAAAAGGATAATAGATAAAAATTAAGGATATCTGAATAAAGTTTGGAGTTTAGTTAATAATTAGTTTTATATTGTTTTGTTAGCTGTGACAAAAACACTATAGAAATCTCAGATGTTGACACTGGAGTGTACTATGTGCAGGGTACATGGATATTGAACTACCTTTGCAAATTTTCCATAAGTCTAAAATTATTCTAAAATAAAAATTTTATTTAAAAAAACTAAAATGAAAAAGCTAATTACATTTTTTACTAATTTTTCATACCATTCATAAGAATGCTTCTATATAAGCAAGGCTTAGAATTACCACATAAAAGTAAATAAGAGACTGAGGAAAACAAAAAGCAAAGAATAAAAACTCATTCCCCGAGTATTATCCACTCATCAGTTTGATAAAACGTCTATGTATTTGGCAATATGAAAAATAAAGGAAGCACTAAGCATGGCAGTACTTAGACCTCTCTTCTACAGCAGAGTATGTTACACATAAATATCATCTATAGAAACTCACATATGTCCATTATCAGACCTTGCTGAAGTTACGAAAAAGAAATCTTCCTACCTACAATGCAGTTAGTTGCTCCTCAATCTGCTTTTTTATTATATTTACATAACATTCATTAAAATGTCTCAGTCTCATTGGGGATTCTTACAGAACTTCAAGAATGGCCAGCTGGGGTGCTGTATACCAATGTTTCTTTTGTTTGACTTTCTTTTTCTTAACAGTTTTTTTGAGGTTTAATTGACTTACAATAAACTGCACATACTAAAGTATACAATTGGAAAAGTTTGGGCATATATGTATACCTGTGAAGCCATCACCACAGTCAAGCTTGTCAACCAATCACTCCCAAAAATTTTTACATGCTTTTTGTAATCACTCCATCTCAACCTTCCCAACGCTTCTTCCCTGACTCTTAACAGCCACTGATTTGTTTACTGCCACTATAGACTAGTGTGTATTTTCTAGAGCTTTATGTAAATGGAATTGGACGGTATGTATCCTGTTCTGTCTGGCTTCTTTCACTAAGCATAATTGTTTTGAGACTCATGCATGTTGTGGAATGTATTAGTAGTTCCTTCCTTTTTTGTTGGTGAATGGTATTCCATGATATGGACATACCACAGTTTGAGCTATTGGTATTGATGCCCACTTGAGTTATTTGGTTTGCTTGCAGGTTTTAAATATTATAGGTAAGGCTGCTCTGAACATTCACGTGTAAGTCTTTCTGTGGACATGAGCTTTTATTTCTCTTGGGTAAATACCTAGGATTTGAATGGGTGAATCTTATGATAGGAGTATGTTTAACTTTTTAATTAAGTGCCAAACTATTTTCCTTTTACGTTCCTATAATATATGAGAATTCCAGCTACTCCACATACTTGTCAATACTTGATATATCTAGGAATTTTGATTTTAGAAATGTGTAGTGGTGTCTTATTTTTCTTTTAATCTGAGTTATCCCGATGACTAATGATGAGCATTTTTATGTGCTTATTGACCATCCATATCTCTTCTTTGTTAAAGTGTCTGTTCACATGTTATGCTCATACCATTTTTTGATTGGTCATTTGTTTTCTTGTCTTTGAGTTTTGAGAGTTCTTTATATATTCTTTACATTCTGGATATAAGGATTTTATCAGATAACTGATTGGAAAATATTTCTTCTCATCAGGGACTTGTCTTTCCATCCTCTTACGAGGATCTTCCAAAGAACAGAAGTCTTTGATTTTGAAGAAGTTCAATTTATCATTTTTTCTTTTATAAATCAGGCTTTTAGTGTTATACTTGAGAAATCTTTGCCAAATACAAGATCACAAATATTTTCCCCTACATTTTCTTCTAGAAGTATTATAGTTTTAGTTTTACATTTAGGTTTATGATAAATTTTGAGTTAGTTTCTGTTCATGGTGTTTTGTGTGGTTAGAAGTTTGTTTTGTTGTTGTTTTGTTTTATTTTGTTTGCACATTGCAGTTGTTCCAGCAATATTTGTTGAAAAGACTGTTTTTCTGCACGGAACTGCCTTTACACCTTTGTAGAAAATCAGTTTGTCCACATATGTATGGGTCTATCTTTGGACTCTCTGTTATACTGATGTCTCTATGGCTTATTTTCCTTCTTTATATTTAATTGATTTCTGCTTGGATCTTTATTATTTCCTTTCTTCTGCTTACTTTGAGTTTAACTTGCTCTTCCCTCTTTGTTTTCTTAGGTTGAATCTGAGGTCATTTACTTGAGAAGTGTTATTTGGTTTCCAAGCATTTGGGGATTTTCCAGACATGTTTCTATATTGAATTCTAATTTAATGATTTTGCGGTCAGAGAACATACTTTGTATGACTTGAATTTTTAAAAATTTATTAAGACTTGCTTTATGACACAGAATATGGTCTATCTTGGTAAATATTCTATGTAGACTTGGAAATAATGTGCATTTGCTGCTGTTGGGTGAAGTGTTCTATGAATATTGATTATGTGAAGTCGGTTAATAGTGTTATTCAAGTCTTCCTTATCCTTATAGATTCTCTGTGTACTTGTTCTATAAATTATTGAGAGAGGGATATTGAATTCTCCAACTATTATTGTGGATTGGATTTGTCCTTGCAGTTGTATCTGTTTTGGTGTCATGTATTTTGGATCTCTGTTATGATGGGCATAAACATTCAGGACTGTCAGGTCCTCTTGATGAATTGATCCCTCTATCATTATGAAGTAAACTTCTCTACTCTGGTTATGTCCTTTGCTCCTTAGTCTTCTTTTTCTGATACTCATATAACCCACCCCAGCTTTCTTTTACTTAGAGTTATCATGGTATGTCTTTTTCCATCCTGTTAATGTAGACCTATTTGTGTCTTTACTTAAAAAATGTGTTTCTTGTAGGTGGCATACAGTTGGTTCTTGGCTTTGTATTCAGTCTGACAATCCTTGACTTAATTGGAGTATTTAGACCATTTACATTTAATGTGATTATTGATATGAATTAATTTAAATATATCATCTTTGCTATTTTTCTGCTCTTGTTCCTGTTTTCCTCATGTTCTCCCTTCACTTGGATTACCTGAGTACTTTTTATGATTCCTGTTCATCTCTTTTGTAAGTTTATTAGCTATAACTCTTTGTTATTTCAGTGATGGGTTTAGGGTTTATAGTATATACCTTTAACTTATCACCATCTACCTTCAAATGATATTACATCACCTCTCATATAGTAAAAAAACTTACATTAGTATACTTCCATTCCTCCATTTCTGGCCTTCAAGCTATTATTATTATAATTATCTAATTATCTAATAGTAATATACATGTGTTATAAACTTATACATGTATTATAAACCCAATGCTACATTGTTTTCACTGTTGTTTTCTTTTATTTTTGCTTAAATCATCAATTATTTTTAAAGAGATTTAAATAATAAGGAATAAATTATATAATTTCCCATGTATTTACCATTTCCAGTGCTATTTATTTCTTTAATGTCCTTGTCTGCTAAATTTTACATCTGTGTTAGTTCTGGAGCAGTCTCGATTAATTGATTTTTCTCCTTGTTAATAGTTGTATTTTCTAGCTTTTTTGCATGCCTGGCCACTTTTTATTGGGTGTCAAAAATTGTGAATTTTACCTTGTAGGGTCTGGTTATTTTTATATTCTTAGAAATATTCTTGACTTTTGCTGAGAGATGCAACTGTTACTTAGAAACAAGTTGACATTTTTTTCTTTGCTTTTCACTTTTGTTAGGCTAGACCAGAGCTATTTTTAGTCTAAAGCAAATTATTCTCCACTATGGAGGCAGGACTCTTTTGAGTACTCTACCCAATGCCCCTGTGAATTATAAAGTTTCGCAGTCATGCTGGTTGGAACAGATATGATACCCTCTAATCCTTTCAGGTGCCTCCTTCTCTAGCCTTGAGTAGTTTCCACATTCTTCTACAGTCAGTTCTCCATTGAATACTTGAGAGGGATCCTCTAAAGATTTCCCAAGTTCTCTTTGCATTTTTTTCCTCTCTAGCACTCTTCTCTGTGAACTCTTGCTGTCTTGGTCTTCCCAGACCCTTAACCCCACCTCCTTAACTCAGCAAGTCAACCAACTCCACTTGCATTCCTCCTCCACACACTGCACCCTGAAAACTCTTTCAAGGAAATAAGCTGGGGCAATTGTAGTTCTCACCTTCTGTGTTTCAAGGGATCACTGTGCTTCATTGCCTAATAAATATTCAGTGTTTTGAAAACCATTTTTCCAGTTGTTTTCTTGGTTTCAGGTGGGAGAATAAATCTTATCCTTGATACTCCATCTTGGTTCAAAGGAAAATTCTGTCTTTTATTTTATACAATTGACTCTTCATTTTTTGAGACACTGCCTTGGTATTCTCCTTTCCCAATATATTTATTTTTTATATTTTACAAAATTCAGAAATCACCCATTTTTAAAATCATACTGTATAAACTATTAGAGAGTAGAGTTTATAAATATTATTTAAATGAAGTATATATTATAGAATTGAAAATAGCTCTCTGGTATGCATGCTCAGTATTGTAAGATCACTCTTAAGGATCAGTAATTCTCATCATTACCTGCATTTCAACACAAGGAGTTTGAATAGTTCTACTTTGTTCATGTGTAAAACTGTTTACAGAAGTTTACAAAAAGAGTAGGCCGAATGAAAAGCCTACACTTAGTGCTGGTGTAAGGTACAGGAAAAGAAAACTTGCAGGGTTTAAGAAGCAGTCAATGCAAAGGGCTTTAGTCACATTAACAGGAAGACATCTCACAGAGATGCAGCGGGGTTTGTGGACTTAAAGCATTCAAAGGACCTGAGTGTGCGTTTCAGCATTACCACCTGCCTGCTATGTGGACTGACATCCATCACATAACTTCCTGAGCCTCAGTTTCTCTATCTCTTAGAGGAAAATAAGCATACTTTCCAAATCAGCTCATGGGACAGTGTGAGCAAAACCAGAGAACTGTTAGTTATAGAACCTTTTAAACTCTAACATTCTTTAAAATGTAAGATATTTTCAAAAGTAATAATTATTTTTGCCATCAGTAGTTAATAATTAATCATATATATATATAAATTAAGTTGTCTTAAGGAGTAAAAAGAGAAAAAAAAGCAATAAAAACAGTTCAAACTATTATGTCTATAGCTATTTACCACAGCATCAACATTTTTACCTTGATTATTTTGTAACCTCTTAAATCTCAAAAACATGACAAAATAGCTTGTATGGAAAAAATAGAATCTAAGGGTTTAGAAAGACCTTAAAAGTCCTGAAACCATATGTAAAAACAGAGTGATGGATAATTTGTAAAGAACAAATTTCATTTATATACACCATTCCCCTGTTCAGAAACTTCCTGTAAATTCTGTTCCGTACAGAAGAAACACTCTTTAGAATTGCTTTACATTAACTAGCCCTAAATTCTATTCCTAGCCCCATGACCTTCCATTCTTCAAACAACTCTGCTACATGTAAACCTCAATATTCTTCACAAATCCATGCCCTTTTTTTAATTGAAGTATAGTTGATTTACAATGTTGTGTTAGTTTCTGGTGTACAGCAAAGTGATTCAGATATATGTATATGTGTGTGTGTATATATATATATATATATATATATATATATATATATATATATATATATATATATATATATATTCTTTTTCAGATTCTTTTCCATTATAGTTTATTGCAAGATATTGAATATTGTTTCCTGTGCTATACAGTAGGATCTGGTTTTTTATCTATTTTATATATAATAGTTTGTATCTGCTAATCCCAAACTCCTAATTTATCCCTTCCCCCCACCCTTTCCCTTTTTGTAACCATAAGTTTGTTTTCTATATCTGTGAGTCTGTTTCTGTTTTGTAAATAAGTTCATTTGTATCAATTTTTAGATTCCACATGTAAGTGATATCATATGATATTTATCTTTGTCTGACTTATTTCACATAGTTTGATAATCTTTAGGTCCATCCATGTTGCTGCAAATAGCATTATTTCATTCTTTTTATGGCTGAGTAATATTCCATTGTATATGTGCACCTATCCATTCACCTGTTGAATGCATGCCCTTTTAAGCCCAACTGCCTGATTTGCTGTAGCCTCTATCATGATTACCCCTCATCTTTTTCTCCCTGGCAAACTTCTATTGTTTCATTAAGACCCTACTCAAAATCATCTATAAAAGATGGGATGGTGGTGGAAAAAGGAACACATGCTGAACTAATGGCAAAACAAGGTCTATATTATTCACTTGCAATGTCACAGGTAATGTTTACATGACATAATGTTATGTTTGCAGGTGTTATTTTTTTTGACTTTTCAGAAATCACGCCATGCTAGAAAATAGAAGTCTTGAATTATAATCTTAGGTTTCACAAGGCAACCAAGGTTTATTTATAGTTCCTTAGTGAAGAAATTCAGTGAGTCTAATATCCTCAGCATTGTGCTAGATAATGATGAAAGTTAAAGAACTAATTGTTACATAGTACCTAATATTTGCCAGGCACACTACAAATAGGCTTCAAATCTTGTATGTGGCAGATCCAGAACAATCTAACTCTATATTCCGTGATCTTTTTGTTAGAACACAAAGAAATATAACACACGATCCCTACTTAAAGACTTAAAACTTAGCTACAGAGGCAAAATGCAGAATCATGCATACAGATGTTACAAGTTGTAGAAATAAGAAGCAAGATTGATGGGGATATAGGGACCTAGATTACCCATGGAAGTATTCATGAAGAAATCTTGAAGGCAAGAAGGTAGGAGGGGGACTTCCCTGGTGGCGCAGTGGTTAAGAATCCGCCTGCCAATGCAGGGGACACGGGTTCAATCCCTGGTCCAGGAAGATCCCACATGCCATGGAGCAACTAAGCCCGTGCGCCACAACTACTGAGCCCTCATGCTGCAGTTACTGAAGCCTGTGTGCCTAGAGCCCATGCTCCACAACAAGAGAAGCCACCACAATGAGAAGCCCGCGCACCGTTAACAAAGAGTAGCCCCCACTCGCCACAACTAGAGGAAGCCCGTGCGCAGCAATGAAGACCCAATGCAGCCAAAAATAGATAAATAAAAATTTTTTTTAAATAAAGGTAGGAGGTGGAAAAGGAGGAGAAATTTAGGTAATGTGGAAGTAATAAGGAACTTGGTTTGTAACTAAACAGAAAGGAGACCAGCCTTCCATGAGTAATGAGTTTTGGGGGGAATAATGGAAAATTTGGATAATGAAGGTCAGATTATGAAAAGGCTGAGACTTCCTGTGTCGGAAGCACCTACCCCAGTGCTTGGCACACTCAAAATCTATCTGCTGAATGAAAGGATGCACACATATATCCATACCGTGTACACACCAAATTCTCACAGGTAGACCGGAAAGCTCATATTAGGCAATGAAGAGGAGGCATGATAATCCTGGAGGCACACTGACAAACTCCTGTTTTTGAGGATCCACATGTCTGCATGCATATGATCTACGCTACTGAATTTCACATGGTTCTTTCATTAGGGCACATTAACGTAAGTGATAGTGATTATGCTCTAGGTCTCTTCTTCATTCTGCCTTCATCTCCTGGTCTGGAAGGCAGCCCTCTTTCCAAGGGGTCTGCTGCAGACAACTAATATCAGCCTTTTTTGGTTTATTTTACTTCTTCAACTTTCTGATTATATTTTTGATATCAACATTATTTTTTCACAAATTAGGAAATTTAGAAAGTTATGAGTCTCCATCTCATCAAACTTAGAATTTCAAACCCCAGCTTTCTCCACAATTCTAGAATGAAGGATTTTTAAACACATCCTCTAAAGCAATGATAATAAAAAAAAATTAAAAGTTTGAAAATGTAATCTTATACTGATTTTAAAACTGCTTGATTTTAAAACTGCTTGATTCCAATTTTATTTTATATTAGGCTATATTTTTCTTTAAAAATAAAATGTACATGTTATTTGCCAGTTGAATTTGCATGATTTTCATTCCATAGTAGACTTAACAATTTATGAAGTTATAAAGTTCAATATTTTCAAACTAATAATTGTAACAATAAAAGGAAATAACGATAGTCAAATTAACCCTATTTTGAGATTTTAAAAAACTACTACACTCAGATCTTTCTTTGAAGGAACACTTCTTTATTTTTCATTATAACTAAACTAAAACTCCATTTTTAGGTGTTAGGTGAAAGAGTTCCACAACATAAGGAAAACAAAAATGGAATGTTTGTGGTATAAGTGTATGAAAATTTAAAATACCTTATTCAAAATGGATTAGTACTCTCTGATTACCTAAAATAATGTTCATTCTGATATAATAATACAATTTTAAATATTAATACTCAATGAACAGCTCTAATATTCTGGGAAATGTATAGTAAACATAACATACATGGTATCTACATAAACAGTAACATTTCTGAAACTCTGGATGCATTTATTTGCCACTATTGCCTATAGTGTCCAAATGAATCAATTTATGACAATTCATGATTTTCATAAGTATTACAAAGTTAATGCTGCTAAGAAAATCAATCCCAAAAAGCAGCATAGGAAAATGGTTACAGTCACAAGCTCTGGAGACACAGCAAGTTGAAATCCTTACTCTGCCACTTAATAGTTTTTGGACTGTGGGTAAGTTGTTTAAATTCTCTGTGCCTCAGTTTTCTAAACTCTAAAGTGAGGAAAATAATAATAACATATTAATTAATTATATTGAGTATTAAATGAGTTCAATTATGTAAAGTACCTAGAATTATTGTTAGCATAATAAATTTTATTATATTACCATTCTTAGCATTAGCATTTGTTATCCAGTCAAACTTTTAAGGAAAGTTCAAACCATGGTTATTGCTGTAATCAGGTACAGATTTAATGCTGTAGTTATTTATCTAGGATGTACATAATTATTTACAGACATAGTGAGTCTGTGAGCTTCCTTTAGTGAGTTTTCGCACAAAAATGAAATAAAAACAGGTAGAGATACATACATACCAAAACTTCTTGTCATTGTTATTTTGCCTAGCAGCCTCTCAGGAAAAGGAATTGTCTTTGATCTGTTAAAGCACCTCTTTAGAAAATTTTATTATGAGAAGTAAAAATTTTATTTTAAACTTGCCACAAAGTAAATAGCTCCTGAAAAAATGCCAAATAAAAAATTTCTTTCTTAGTAGAGAAATTTACTGAAAAAAAGAAAGTGATAGCATAAAGGAATGTCTGATTAAAGATATTAGGAGAGCTGGTTAAAGTTCATGGTAGTTTGAAATGCCTGATTAACAGTTGTTAATCTTGTTAAAGAATCACGGTGTCCCTGGGAAGCCTTCCGTGTACATCTCCCTTGCACCTAAAATTATCTAAGTCTTTCCATCTCTACTCCCCACCACGGTCAGGGCCACCATCACCCTAATGGCCTCTTCATTTCTGTCTTCACCCCTCCTCCCATCTCTTCACGAGGAAGTCACAAATTTACTCGCACCACATTCAGATAAGCAGAGAATATGTAACTCCTTTATTCCACTGAAACTGGTCTTATTTCTTGGAGTAGCAAGAAAAACAAAAACTAGACTTAGAGCAATCTGGTTTAGAACTTTATCCTATTCTATGATTTAAGCAGCTTTAAGGTTCACTTGATGGCTTCGGAATTTCTCATTCTTTTGGAGCTGGCCCCACCAATTTTGCTTTTTGGTCAGATTGGAATGGGCAGCAGTGGCAAGCCTGGAAAATGTTATTGTCTCCTGAGATCTATCTCAGGCCCAGGACCAGCCTCACATTTAACTGCCTTGCTATATGTTATCAATCTGTAAGCTCCAGAGAAGGCTGGGAAGAAGGGATCAGAGAGAGGGTATATTTGAGTCATCTCCCTCACAAACTCCTTTTACTAAGATCCGTCCTTGCTAGTGGAATAATTGTTTTGAATTAAGACGTTGTTTTCTCTAGTTAATTGTACAGGTCTTTGGGGGAAAAGGCACAATAAAAACTATTGTTACTCACTAACATTTTAGTATGAGTTGGGCTTACTGTCTCTGTATCGAGTGTGAAAACTTTAGCAAGAACTGCTCAGGAATACACCACTTTCAATAACAGAAGCAGTACAATTTTAGAGGGATGCTTAATAAAGTTGCTTTGAATTTTTAAGGCATTCTTCTAGTGGTAACATGTATATTCTCCATTTAGGATATTAAAAAAGCTGATGAACAGATGAACTCAATGGCATATTCTACTGAAAAAGGTATCAGCTCAATTCCTCTGTGCTCTATGAATAGCATCAAGTCAGACTTTACTGACAAGTCTGAGGAATCCATCCAAAATAAAGAGGTAATGGTTCAACTATCCACAAGTTACCACCATGTTCTCCAATGAATTTTGATACAATCCTTATAGCATTTAGAACTTATTTACAATAAAATGTTATTATAGCACTAAGTTTACCAAACCAAATTCTTTCCCTAACTTCACTCTAACATCACTGTGACACTATAAGAAAGAGGCCCTCAAATAAGACTGCATTTATGTCAGAGGAAATTGTTGGGGCAAGAAATCTCATGAAAATCCTTTCCTATGTGGCAAACCATGGGTAAAAACATTGGCTCAGGCGGTGTGGTACAGATCACAAACAGTGATGCTCAAGATCAATTTGAGTCATATATTTGAGTCATGCTTATCTCCACTCACTGGATGCAGATAAGCACTAGCATGTACGGGATCCAGTCTTCCAATCCCAGGGTATGACCCTAATAGCTTTGTTCAGTTGGGCAAGGAGCACTTGTTTCCACGCTTGCTTCCTCACTCCTAACCACTGGACCGCCAGGGAATTCCTTGAAAAACTTCTTAAGAAATGAAAACATAGGCCATAAACTGGAAGAAAATATTTGTAAGTCACATATGTGATAAAGGACTGTGTCCAGAATATACAAAGAACTCCCAAAGCACAGTAATAAAAATACCAATAACCCAATTGAAAATTGGGCAGAAGATTTTAATAGACATTTTGCCAAAGAAGATGTGCATATGGGAAATGAGCACACAAAAAGATGCCTAAAATCATTAGGCATTAGAGAAATGCAAATTAAATCATAACCGAGATGTCATGATACACCTATTAGAATGGTTAAATCTAAAAAGACTGTACCAAGTACTGGTGATGATGAGGAGCATCTAGAACTCCACGTTTTGTTGGTGGGAATAAAAAATTAGTAATCCCACTTCAGAAAATCATTTAGCAGTTTCTAAAAAAGTTAAACATACACCTACTATAATCCAGCCACTCCTTTTCTAGGTTTTTACCCAAGAGAAATGAAAGCATATGTCCACACAAAGTCTTGTATGTGGGTATTTATAGCAGCTTTATTTGTAATAGCCCAAAACTTGGAATGACCCAAGCTTATGTCAACAGATAAATTGTGGTATATCCATACAATGGAATACTGCTCAGCAATGAAAATGAATGAAAAATGAAATATGAATTCATGCAACAGAATGAATAAATCTCAAAGTAATTATGTTGAGCAAAAGAATCCAGATGAAAAGAGCACATACTATGTGATTCCATTTATTAAAAGAAAACTCTAGAAATTGCAAAACAATCTATAGTGACAGAAAACACATCAGTGGTTTTAGTGGAAGAGCACTGGCAGCTGAGAAGTATGGAAGAAACGGAATACAAAAGCAGGAGAAAACTTACAGGGGTAATGGATATGTTCACTATGTTGACTGTGGTGAAGGTTTCATGGGTGTGTAGTTATGTCTAAACTTTTCAAATTGTACATTTTAAATATGTGCAGCTTATTGCATGAAAATTATAATGCAATAAAGCTCTAAAACCTATCAGATTAAATTTTAAAATCTTTAAGAGATTTGTTTAGCTTTTTTAAACCTTTTCATATCTCTTTACAAAATGCCTCTAATTTCATATATTTTTATATCAAATTCTGTTAAAACATGCTATAACCTGTAACACAGTTAGGTAGCACAGAGTCCTTCATGATTTTACTAAAAATTTTCATTTTGTTTTTACCTTATTTCATTTTATTCTTTTCTATCTTATAACTTTATTTAAGTAATACCCATTTTTTTCCATCTGTTTTATATTTTTAGAGGCAAAAGAGTAGATTATTCTGTAGGAGCAAGACAGCCCTCCTACATTTACTGGCTCTGTAATTTACTGGTGTTGTTCCTAGGACATGCTAAGCCTTAGTTTCCTTACAAAATGATGTAATTTTATAAAGAATTTAACAAAAAAGAAAATCTGTATTTAGTGCTCCACAAAGAGTTGGAATGGAACTTTTAAAATTTCTGTATATTCTGTTGGACAGTGACCTAACTGAAAAGTAAGGCTCTTTATGATGATAATCTTCAGAAAACTTCAGAAAGAAAGATAATTGGTAATCAAATTATTAAGTAACCCCAGGTTTAGCCATCCTGAAAATAGACTTTAAAGGCTTTAGAATTTTAAATGTTCTTTTATTCAAACAATGGAGTTTCTATTATAGTTGCCAGACTAAAATTAAAGCAAGAATTATAAACTATTTTATAGTCTTTCCTGACGTCTTTCTCTGGTTATTAGGTTCGTAAACACCATTACTTCAAGAGTGAATGCCGTGAGGAAGTTTTAACATGTGAAATGCCTCGTAGTTTGCTGTCTACTTTCCTATTCAAAATAATTACTCACTACAAAATTATTCATGAGATTTTTTAAGTTTCTGAAATAAATCCCCTACATATTCCAGACAAGAGTAAGGGGAATTCACCATTGTGTTATTTATCCTCTGATTATTGTGACCACTACCTCCCCATAGCACCCTCCATGGATCCCAGGAAAGACTGGCAGATACCAGAGCTACTTGCAGTGTTCTTTCTCTGTATAAGATCTGGGATTTTGCATAACATTATCCTTCTTTTCATAATAACATCAGCAACAGCTAACATTTATTGGGTACTTACTGTTTGCAAATACTGAGTTAAGCTTAATTCTAAAAACAATGCTCGGGTTTCCCTGGTGGCTCAGTGGTTAAGAATCCACCTGCCAATGCAGGGGACAGGGGTTCAAACCCTGGTCCGGGAAGATCCCACATGCTGTGGAGCAACTAAGCCCGTGTGCCACAACTACTTAGCCTGCGCTCTAGAGCCCACGAGCCACAATTACTGAAGCCCATGCACCTAGAGCCTTGCTCTGCAACGAGAGAAGCCACCGCAATGAGAAGCCTGCGCACCACAACGAAGAGTAGGCCCCGCTCACCGCAACTAGGGAAAGCCCACGCGCAGCAACGAAGACCCAACGCAGCCAAAAATAAATAAATAAATTTAATAAAATAAAATAAAAAAAATAAAAACAATCCTCTACTCAGCCGTAAAAAGGAATGAAATAATGCCATTTGCAGCAACACGGATGGACCTAGAGATTATTTTACTAAGTGAAGTAAATCAGACAGAGAAAGACAAATATCATATATCACTTATATGTAGAATCTAAAAGAATGATACAAATGAACTTATTTACAAAATAGAAACAGACTCACAAACTTAGAAAACAAACTTACAGTTACCAAAGGGGAAAGGTGGGCAGTGAGGGATAAATTAGGAGTTTGGGATCATATACTCACTGCTATACATAAAATAGATAATCAACAAGGACCTACTGTATAGCACAGGGAACTCTACTCAGTATTCTGTAATAACCTGTATGGGAAAAGAATCTGAAAAAGAATGGGTATATGCATAACTGAATCACTTTGCTGTACACCTGAAACTAACACAACATTGTAGATCAACTATCCTCCAATATAAAATTTTTTTTTTTAATCCTGTAAGATAGGAACTGATACCTTCCTCAAAAAGATAAGGAAACTGAGGCTTGGTGACTGTAAGTAATATGTTCAGATATTGCAGCACTTAACTTATAAATGGGAACCCCAAAACAAGCTTTTAACCAAGATATTAGAAAAATGTTTCCATAAATAAGTCACAAAACTAGAAAACTTTCAAGCTTAAAATGCTAGGAAAACTTTTATCTTTTGTCTCTGCTTAGTTCCTATCTAGATTTTGTCCTATGCTAGAGCATGATATTCAATCCAGTTTAACAGGTGTAAAGGAAAGTAGGCCTGTCATTTCTTCTGTGAGTCTTAGCTCTCAGAACATGTGGGTTAATTTGTACTTTTTTAATGATAGTGACTGAGTGAAATGCCAAAAGGTGATAAGTTGCACAGATAGTCACTTTTGTGTAAAATTTATTTTATGTTTTGAGATCTTTATCAGTAATATGGGCAGTAAAATTTTTCTAAGAAAAATTCTACTTTCTACTCTGTTACCTATTATATTTGATATTTTACATTATAGATTTATTCAAGATTGGCTAACTTCTCTAGGTTCCATTATGCTCTCAAACTGGGGTTATAACCAAGGTATTTTATTTATAGATAAGTCTTCCTGAAGTTTCTCTATTAAAAAATTTTAAATTAAACAAGTCTGAATGGCCTTCTGTGGTTCTGGGGACACTGGCTTCTGTTCTAAATGGAACTGTTCATCCAGTATTTTCCATCATCTTTGCAAAAATTGTAACTGTAAGTAAAATTTATTTGCTAATATTTTTAAAAATTTTAAACAAAGTGTAACCTGAGAGAACAGACCTGGTATACTTTGACCCAGCAAGGGGAAAATTGGGACGTGTAGTAGGTCACCCCTAGTGTGGAATCCATGATAGAAAGGTTAACTAATGTTCTCAGGGGATAAGCCAGCCTCTATTGTGAAGTGTTTGGCTGGACCTTGTTGACTGGGCAATCAGTAAAGAAATTGCTTTGTTTTCTAATTCTGACTCCAGTGCTGTATCAGCATTCCAAAGCACTGAAGTAATAAAAGAGACAAATGCGACCACTCTTTCTTTCAACTGGTCTGAACAATGGCCATTTTTTATTACCAGCCAGCTCAGAGAGAGGAAATAATGAGAGTTTGAGATTGTGCTGGGGAACCCAGGAGAGCTGATGAATTCACGGATCTTATTAGAGCCACCTTAAGTCTTCAGTCTCTTGGACTGTTGCTACGCTGTGTCAACATAGATGCCAGTATATGTATAACTACTAATTCTAGGAACAATTTCTAGAGAAATTTATAAAGGTCTCATATTGCAGGTAGTACTGTGAATAGAGGAATATTAAGAAACCTGAGTTATGAGAAGTTATTAGAAATAATAACTCAATCAGAAAACTAATTTCAATAGTTCCTTCGAAAATATGTGGTGATATTAATAGCAGATAGAGGACTCATTTGTCTGATCCTATATTTACATAGCTTAAGTGAGAGAATTAAGAGTGAATTTTTTTTTATTGAAGTAGTGAATTTTTTTTTAATTTATGAATGTAAAGGATAGAATAATGGTACATTTTTTCCCCAGAAATGTGTGGAAATTATTATGTTGAAATTCATTTTTAAAATCCTGATGAATAGACATTTTAGTTTTTTCTTTCTTTTATAATATATTCTCCTCCAATCACCTGATTAAAAAAATCTATTCCTTTTCAGATGTTTGAAAATGATGATAAAACCACATTAAAGCATGATGCAGAAATTTATTCCATGATATTTGTAATGTTGGGTATTAGTTGCTTTGTCAGTTATTTCATTCAGGTAAACTTTTAATGAATTAAACAAATATGTACGTGATTACTGTTTTATGTCATCCTATTTGAGTTAAAAATAGTAGCTAAATATAATAACTAAATAAAATGCAAATAAGTAAATATAGTAACTAAATGTTCCAAAGAAATAGATAAGACAGTGAAGAATAAATGTAGATTTTTGTTTGTTTGTTTCTTTTCCAGGGATTATTTTATGGCAGAGCAGGGGAAATTTTAACCATGAGATTAAGACACTTGGCATTTAAAGCCATGTTATATCAGGTCAGTGTTTAGTTGGGGTTTTTTCTTATTTTATTTTAAATGTGTTTTAAAATAGTCTAGTTTTTAGTTTTTCTTCACATCAATTTCTTGACATAACCTTTCCTTTGATCATTTAAAAGCATCCTTTTTGTGTACCAAGCAGCAACTGTATTAGAATTACTGTAATGTATTTTCTAACAGAAGCAAGTCCAAAATTGTTATGTTCAAAAACGCAGTTTATAGAAAACAAGATTTAGAGTCCACTCCCTGTTCCTTGCATTTATCTTGACAAATCTCTTTTAATGTATAATGTAGTTGTTCTAGAATCAGAATGGAGGCCAAATTAAAACTGAAAAGGTGTGTTAAGAACTACAGTATCTTGGGGAACATGTTTAAAAAGGAGTTAATTTCTATAGTTCTCATCCATATGCACAGTTTAAGTTTTTTCATTGCTGACTTCTTAAGGCAGCCATTCTCTGAATTCAGATAACATCAGTCTAGCTGGCAGGTCGGCTTGCCACAGATGATCATTCACACCTGTGAAATAACTAAAACTAGGTGTATCAAATAGTAATCTTGAAAAGTGAGTCTTGGGGGCAAATGGCAGGAATGTCTCAGACTGGCACCTCTAAAATTCTTTCAGAAGGCCAAGGTATATTGGGTTACCCTGAAAGCCAGTAATCATTCGAAGCCCTTTGCCACACTTTCTGTCACCAGAGCTCACCGTGTAGGAGCAAATAGCTTCCTGCCAGGGTCATTTCTTTTCAAAAGTAGAGTTACTGTCACTCCAGCCAAGTCGTCAAAACCAGTTTTTACATCTTGTGACTTTTAGCAGTAGTGCTCAAAGGACTGCTGAGTAACAAAACTCCTCCGCCTTTGTGTGCTCTTAGAGGACAGCAAGATACAAAATGAAGCGAGTGGGAGGTTTCCCATAGCAACTTAATGCTCTGAAGCAGTTGGTGCCTAATGTCTTCTCTCAAAAAGGTCCTGTCAGAGACAACTGCAGACACCCCTTAATCCAGAAAAACAAAAATCTACTTAAAGGGTCATAAAATGATTTAATGACTGCACATCTTGTCTCGCTCACATTAAGCTTGTACTTTTGGGGGTTTTTTTTTTATGAACAATTTATGTCTTTACCTCAAATCTTTGATGAAATTAGGTGGGATTTTTAATTAACTAATACTATGTTTCACACTTGTTGACAATTTTTGCTCATTTTTGTTTTTCTTTGTGTATTTATGTTTTTACACATTCAAGGACATTTATTTTCAATTTTCAGGAACTTTCGAAAATGTTCCCTGAATGTCTGAATGTTTTAAATAAAAGAGTATAAACTTTAACTTTTCCAATCATTACTTTGAACTTTCTTTCTAGAGGAATACAGGATGCTTTTGGTGGAGGAGTCCCAAGGCCACAAGCCAGTTAAACCGGTGGATATTGTTAATCCAGTATCCTGATGGCTGATACTGGACCTTACTCTTTTGCCTAGCATTAGCCATGTGAACAGGAGGACAGTAACATTCTTGGATAAAGTAGCTTCTGCCCATAAGAATACAGCAATCTGTAAGCCATAAACTCTTCTTCTTCAAAACACATAAAAAGACAGACAGAAACTCTGTGCTATTTAGCAGATGTTATTAAATTCTCCCATAAATTCACCTGAGCCCCTTTCAGCTTACCATTTGTTTTCCCTCTACATTCTTTAGCACTCGTTTTGCTTATTTGCTTTCTTAAATTGAAAGAAAAGAGTAATGTATTTGGCTTTTTCTCAATAATTGTCTTAACGAATTTCACTTTTGTCTGTAGTAAGGGAAGTTCCTAATGTACAGTTTTGCCCTAACTCCTATTACCGGTTTTTTTTCCCTAAGATAAGATATTTTAAGTCTTAGAAATCATGCTGAGACTTGCAGTGCTTTTTATAACCATTTTGAAACCTCAGTTGAAGTAGAGGTATTTATGGAATCAGGTGTGGTCTTTTTGTAGGTATAAAATCTCTATTTTATTTGATGACTTGAGATCCTTCCAGTTGAAAAGAATGTTCTAATTGTTGCTGACTTCAGTGGTTATAAATAATCCATTGCTTATTGCGTTTAAAGCTAAATTTATATTTCTTAAGGATAAATATTGACCTATAGATCTATCAGGTTTTTTAAAAGATATGAAGTTTATTTTTGCCTATTTCTCTCTAAATTGGATTGGCTAGGGCTTCTGTGGAGGGTCACTAAATCATAAGATGATGGCATTAGTGGAGATCACTAAGGAATCTCAAAAAGCTACTTCCAAAAGGATTTGAGGTAACAAATCCTGAAGCAGGAAAAACATGTCATGAAACTCAACTGTAACGTTTCAGTTAGATGGGAGGCAGAACAGGATAGTTAATTAAAAACTCTGGCATCTGGTTGCCTAGGTTTAAATCCTGGCCTCAGTTCTTTCCAGCTATGTGGCCTTGGGCAAGTTACTTAATCTCTCAGTACCTCTGTTTCCTCGTATATAAAATATGGATAGTCATAGTATCTATCTCATAGAGTTGTGATGATTAAATGAGAAAAGACATACCACGCACTTATGATAGTGCTACTGTAATTTTTTATTTCTAATAGAATTATTGGCAGGAAAAAAAATGGATTTACTAGTATCAGAAAACCTGCTAGCCTAGCTTATAATCATTTTACCACCTGGAAGAGAAGAAGCAAGCTAATTTTTACTCAATACCAGCTGTGTTCGAGAAACTCCGCTAAGTGTTTTAGCATATAATGCCTACGCTGGAAAACAATCCCTAGAGTGCATAATTGCTGACTTGTTGAAAAGCAGTTTTGGATATCTTGCTGATTGAACATCAGAGAAAGACTAAGACTAGTCATATATGTATCCTTTGCCTTGCGTATTATAGCAATGACTATACTACAGAATCAGGAATGTAATAGTAAATGATAAATTCTTTTTCTATATTTTCACTTTATATTGTATCTAAAAATTCTTTGTGTATTCCATGTCATGTTGAAATATAGAAAGAATTATGCAATGTAAAAAAAATATATATATATTTTAGTATACAATAAAAAACAGGTAATGTCTTCTAGATCAAGAGTGCTGTAGTTACTATCATTGCTGATGTGTGTTCACGATATGCTAGGCTCTTGACTCGGGTTGTATTCTCAAAGTGGCTACTGTGTAGTGCATATCATGATCTCTATAAGATGCCCTTTGGGTGTCTAGGACCCTAAACTCTTTGGGACACCTTCCCAATCCAGGGGTTTAAAGAGTAGTGATGTCATGCCGGGGTTGTAATCCCCCTGGCCACTGCCACATTCCTCTACAGGGGCTTTCTTCTCACACAACAGCATGATTAATGCACAGCCTTCTATCTCTCTTGCTTTTGTTTTCTTAGTTGGCAAAAATGTGTAACCTGGGCATCAGGGCCCTGGCTGGGTTGTAGTAAGCCAACAGTTCTTTGGCTCTTCACTCACTAAAACTTAGTCATTTTTTAGAGACAGTCTGCATGTAGTTTAATCCACAAGAGATATAAGTGGTTTGAGTGCATGGGAGGAAACAGTCAATAACTAATAAAAGGAAATCAGCATTCCTCAAGTTGAGAGGTGCTGAGAAGTGCTATCTCTATTTGCTGTTGAAAATGAAATTGGTTATAACATTAGGCTTTTATTGCTTGTATTTTTGACCTGTCTCCTTCAAATTGCATGCTTTTTGGCTGCAGGGTTTTTACAGCAGCCTTTCTGCCTCTTTAGCTTCCCACAAGGCCCAGTACTTATAAGGTCTAAGGGGGAATATGAAGTGTCAGGGAAAATCTCACCTATCTGGGTCCTGAAGAGAAGGAGACAGACTTTTTTTAAATTTTTTATCATTTATATGTTTAGACAGAAAGGTTTGGAAATATTTCTAAATTGTGTTGTGCATTACCTTACTTTTTAAGTAAAATCTGCTCTCCACAAATTACTTGTGGAGTAAAATTACAAATTATTTTGTGGTTCGAAATGACCATTTTAAACATTGATTATTATACAATATTGCAGCATCATAATGAGTCCAAGCTGTTGGGCTTAAGTTCTTCAGTTTGTATCTAAATATAGATCTTTGTGAAGTAAGAAACAAAAGTTATTTGATCCATAGTTCTTACAAGAATTAAGGGCCTGTGAATAAGGAGGCAGGCAAATGGCTTCTAAGTTAATATAGCAAAATCGCAAGTCAGAAAAGAATCTTTTTGATGACCATATGTTAATTCCCTTTTTTCTCTAGGGTATCTCCTGGTTTGATGATAAGGAAAACAGCACAGGAGCCTTGACAACAATATTAGCCATAGATATAGCACAAATTCAAGGAGTATGTATATTGCTTTTATTTTTAATTTATTTATTTTTGGCTGCGTTGGGTCTTCGTTGCTGTGTGCGGGCTTTCTCTAGTTGTGGCGAGCGGGGGCTACTCTTCGTTGGGGTGCGTGGGCTTCTATTTCGGTGCCTTCTCTTATTGCGGAGCATGGGCTTTAGGCTCGCGGGCTTCAGTAGCTGTGGGGCGCGGGCTCCAGAGCGCAGGCTCAGTAGTCGTGGCTCAGGGGCTTAGTTACTCCACAGCATATGGGATCTTCCGGGATCAGGGTTCGAACCCATGTCCCCTGAATTGGCCAGCAGATTCTTATCCACTGTGCCACCAGGGAAGTCCCTGATTTTATTTTTAAATGGTATATGTATATGGTATGCATGCATGCGTGTACACACATGTGTCTATGCATATATGTGAGCTATGCTGAGATGACCCACATCATTAAGGAGACCAGGTAAGTCTCAGGGCTAACAGGGAGCTCTCAGTGAAAGATATAAAGAAACCTTTCAGTTCTGGACATTTTTAACCAAAAATAAAGGAGATTTAGGACATGTAATAGGAAAACCAGAGGACGAAAGAAGATACCAAGAATGAGTTAGAGAAAAGAGCTCAGAATTAAATAGTAAGATAAGAAAAAGTAACAACATGAAAACACACACACGTAACTTAGAAGTTTTAATAAAAGAATGAAGTTTAGTTTTTCCTTCCCCCCAAAAAATAAAACCTTATTTAGCATAATATGTAACATGTTAAATTCATATGTATCTGGAAATGGTTCTGTGCTAGTTGTTATACAGATCAAGTTAAAGAGATATGTGTGATCATGACTGGTCACAATATGTATAAATAAAATTCATGTTTATGAACCATATTCAAAATCAATACAGAATGACCAGCATAATGTACGTCAAAGTGACGCTTAAATATTTATGGGGAGTAGAGTAGTGTGGAAGAGATGAAGAGTAATTTATTAGTTTTCTTCCCATTATTTTAATAAAATTAACCTTTATATTACAAGCAGGATTTCAACTATAATGGAGAAAAGGAATGCAAAACAAGATTTCCCACTTTTAATTTAAGTGAGATAAAGTTTTTGATCTCTGTTAAAATAAGAACTCTAGCAGAATTATAGACTTTCCTTTTTCCTTATCATTCATGTGGGAGAAAAGGAAAGCCAATGATGCACCTCCGAATGACAGAAAAATCTTAAAAGTATTTTTTTTGTTGTTTAGAAATACTGAAATGTTGATTACAGCATTGCTACCAGAGCAACAAATTGTCAACTAAAACGGCTCTTCAAAATTGTATTTTCTTTTGGAAGCTATTTCCACAGGACATGGCCACTATTCTAATTTTTGTAACTTTTGCAAGACTTCTTTGTTCAATATATACATACAAGGATAGATTTATATTACTAGAGAATAAAACAAGTTGGTTACAATTATGAATATTCACATGCTTCTGTATTGGTTTGGAAAACTAATTTTATGACGTAGAGAGAGCTCAAGAGGAAAGGGGGCATCATCTTCATCTCTTCCTGAAATTCTTTTTGATAATTTTGAAAACAAGACTCTAAATTTCACTAGATAGTATTTAAATTTTAAAGTAAGGCTGAGGAGCTGGATTTCACTTGTATAAGTGGGAAGAAAATGATGGATAAAATTTCACTTAATAGTTAACTAATGAGCATAGCATTAATCTTCCATAGCACAATAGAATCAGATAAATGACAACATCCGTGTTTAGAAATTCAATGGTTCACTACTTTTGGCAGAAGTATCAATCCCTATAATTCCCTTTGAATCCCCATTCTACAAAACTTGGGTTTTTTTCCTTTGCTGTGTGCATGTATTTCTCTTACTACCTATCATCATTCAGATCTTTTAAGAATCCAGTGAAATAGGTATTCTTACTATAAGCTATACTTTATATGTGAGACATCTCTTTTAGTATTTACTTCAATGAAAAGAACAAATTAATACTAAAGACCAACATTACTCTCCTAATACCCATTAGTTTCTTCTAATACATAATGTTGTCTCTCATCAAGAAAAATTAATGAGAATATTTGTCAGTGTGATTCCTTATAAGCCTTTGACTAATACTATTTGAATCATTTGAAAATTTCCTGTTTCAGTTAGTAAATGTTGGTCTCATGATAACTTCTGGGCAAGTCAAATCATTTTCATTAAATAAGAAGTAGTAGCTAAACACTAGATGGCTGGAATACTGATGGCACACTTAAAGTTGCAGAATTTGGAAAGCATAGCAACCAAAGAAGAATTCCAAGAATAAGACTGTGTCTACTGGCATATAATTCACATAAACCCTTGCTTTGCCATGTATAGGTAGATTCATATCTAACTTGAATGGATTCTCTTTCTATCGAAGGAAGATTATTTACTAATCCTATTTGTCCACTATTTCTTTTCTCACAAAGACACACCACACTAGGGATGAATCAGGATACAATAATTTGGGGTCATATATCCTATCATATCAACTTAAGATATTTCCATCTCAGTTTCTTCATCATGTAATTTCAGTTACATGTTATTTTATCAAATGTATTAGGGTGAATGTTTATAAACTAGCCCTTTAATAACAGTAAATATTATTTTGAAACCCTTACTAATCACCAAAAATATAAGCTCCTGGCTATTTTCAGATGTTCTGATACTTTGAGAGTCATGAGAAGAACATGTTAGTGAAATAAGGTTATAGGACAAAATGATTCCTGAAATAGTTGATTGAATACAACCAATTTAACTGGTATTATTTCAGCCCAAGGTAATGGCTTAGTGCCAGTACATCTGTCAACAGACTATTTTCTGTGTAGTATGTAGTTTTATTAAAGGTATAAAGCCATTTTAAATTCTTTGGGAGACTGAATTTCACAAAATTACAAAGTATTATTTCTGTATATTTTAGCAAACCCTTTTCATCAACCAGAAGTCTTACCTCACTTTTGTCCACATGAAAGTGTGTAATTGATGCCACAGTGTATACTTGATATACCGACAGACACAGTGTTAGTTCCAAGAATTCTCATCAGAACTACAGTTACATTGTCCCAAGAAATAAAAAATTCCTTTATTAATTCCTAGAGCCCAGTGAATTGATTAGGTAGAGCTAGGGTATCATTACGTGGACAATGGTGACCTCACTTTTTGGTTTAACTTTTTGAAATGGAAAGTGTATAAAACAGTTTAACATTACTTATAATTCAAACAATGTGAGTAGTCATTGAAATCACTTTACCACAGTATACGGTTGGCATATAATTGCTGTTTTGCATTACAATTTTAGGTTGAATTCATTGAGACATTATCAAGTCTACAGCAAAAGCTAATATCCAAAACCATAGTGGTAAAGGTGGTCCTTCCTATAAAAAAAAAAATTTCAATCTCAGCCCTGAACTCAAAACTTTGCACTGAAACTACCACTGCTAAGCCCTCAAACTGTTGTCTGGAAAGACAAGTCAAGAAATTCAGCTTCCACTTTTGACAAAAAAAGAAATAAAGATAGTAAGGTCTGTAGGAGCAAATGAACTTCTCCACTAGTCCAATAATGTGTGATAAATTCATTTATTTTCCACAAAATACTTGCTAATGAATAATACAATGAATAACAATAGGCCTTAAACACCTTACATTTTCACAAACTTTGTAAATTTGTCCAACTAAGCCTTTTTTTTTTTTCTGCTCTACAAATATTTTTGCCACCATCAGTTGTAATACATCTTAGCAGATTACACTTTAGGTTATACTCATCTAGTTTATCTCTCAACTTCTTTGAAAATATTCTCACCTTCAGTTGTTCCACACAGACTATTCATAGCAGCTAATTTTAAAGTCACTTCAAACTCAGTATCGACTCCTCAAAAAAACCAACAGTTGAGCGGTATCAGTAACATATGTCGACCCATCAAGAGCCAGGGAAAACTACTCAAAATGACCTACCTTGGTTTTCAACTGACAATTGATATTGCTGTCGTTTTTCTCAACTTTTTGAGCAGTTGTTCTCATCAAAACGCTAATCATCTGATATTAGTTTATGCTTTCTGAACACATTTCTTCCACTGCTGCAATCAAGCATGATTTAATTAACTCACTATCTGTGAGTGACTTTCTTTGCTTAGCTAATAAATGAGCCACTCAGAAACTTACTTTAGATTCAGCCTTGTTTTCACTTTTTAGTTTTATGAAGAAATTCTGCTAAGATGTGTTATTCCATTTTGTGTTATTTCCATTCCGTTTGTTTCCCATTTCTAATTTTTATAAATGTTACTTTCCTGTGAATTAGGAATTTTGTGATGCGTGCTTAGTCTGCTAATGTCGACCTGTTTTGTATATTTTTAAGACTATATAGTCTCATGGCATAATAAAGACAGCACTGTGACATCTAATTAGAACACAAAGTGATCCACAGTCCATTGTGCCTTCCTTAAAAGCAGGACCTCCAAAGTCCACTTTTCTCTTCCTTTCTTGTCTTTAGATGATGGGCATACAGTGGTAATTTTTAAAACTAGGATGAAATATTACAGTACAGCAACACACAGGGCACTCAACATGCTGCCAAATTATATACAATCTCATCACACTGAGCAGCAGTACAAAGTGAGGAGATCGGCACATACGGTCTCTCTAGCAACCCCTCAACTCCATCGTTATAGTCGTAAGACAGCCATAGACAATAGGTAAACAAAGAGGCATGGCTGTGTTACAATAAAACTTTATTTATGGATACTGACATTTGAATTTGTAGAATTTTGATGTGGGTCGTTTTCATTTATTTTCCTTATCTCTTAACTTTTTGAATGTATGTTATACAATGATAATAACTTTTAATGTCATTGTCTGCTAAATCTAACATTTGTGTCAGTTCTGGGTCAGTTTCAACTGATTGATTTTTATGCTCATTATGGGTCCTTTTTTGCTGCTTTTTGGCATACCTGGTAATTTTTGAGTAGATGCCACACATTGTGAATTTAACATTTTGGGGTGCTGAATATTTTTGTATTTCTAGAAATATTCTTGTTTTGTTCTGGGATGCAGTTAAATTACTTGGGAACAGTTTGATCTTTGGGGGGGGTCTTGATTTTAAGATTTATTAAGCAGGACTGGAGCCAACTACTGAGGCAAGACCCTTCAATATACTCTACCCAATGACCAGTGAATCATGAGGTTTTTCAGTCAGGCTGGTATGACCAAGCATTGTTCAGTTGAATACTCAAGGAGGACCCTCTGCAGATATCCAGATTTCTCTTTTTGTATACCTCTCTCTTCTTCAGTGTTCTGTGCTGCAAACTCTAGCTTCCTTGGCCTCTCCAGACTCAGCTTTGTCTACTCCACTTACGGAGTCTGTTGGGCTCTATCTCAGTTTACCCTTCCTATTGTGAAGCCTGGAAGCTCTTTTAAGGGGTAAACTGTGGCAAACATAGGGCTCACCTCATTTGTTTCCCATTTCTACCCTTGGTTGCCTTAGGTCTAATATCTTGAAAACTATTGGTTCATATATTTTGTCTATTTTTTATTTGTTTCGGATGGGAGGACAAATCCATTCCCTCTCTTCATGTTAGCCAGAAGCAGAAATCCTGCCATATAGAATTTTATGTCTACAATTGCTTACTGAGTATCTTTCCATTTATTTTCTTATGGCAGGCATTCTGCTGGAACTTTCTTATCAAAGTTGTATTACCCACATTTAGCATAGCATTTGGATATAGTAGATACTCCATAAATAATTGTTATCTGCAGAACTATTTAATTATGACTTTCTGCTCTTGATTTCCAAGGAAAAATTCTATCTTCATGAATGTTGATAAAGAATCTAAAGAAGTTTGATTAAATTTCCTCTGATTCCAGTTCTAAATTCTTTCCAGGGCTACACTATTCCTCTAGGTCTTTAAGGCAATTTTTAATTTTCTTTTAGTTCTTGTAGTATGTTCAAGGCCAAATGTCCATTGTTTTCTGTTAATTCTTCCTGGAACAGGAAAGATATATTCAGATCCTTCTTATCCTACTACCATCACCAAAAGGCAGGGTTTGTGGCCTGTCCATGGCTGCGTTGACTGAATATTTCAGTAAGTTTCTGGTAGCTTAAACTAAAATGCCATTTAGAAAGGTATATGATCTTACTTTCAAGAAGCAGATTAGTACAAGAGTGGTTAACTCAAGCTTATTGAATAAGCAAGGTTATGCAAGTGCAAGTCACTTTATAGAAAGTTCTTATGTCCCAAACAAAAAGCTCAAATACAAGACCGTTCCATCAAAAATTTGGCAAGTTTACACTTGGATGTTTTTAGACATGAGGTTGGTGTGCATACTCCTTAGACTAATTTTAAGTGACTCTCAAATATTCATCTAGTGTGCCTCTGATAAGTACCTCTATCTCTTTTTCCAACACACCGCATAATTTTATACACAAAAACTACAATCCTCAGCATGCTTTCTGTCTTTACTTTTCCTGTTTCTCACCTTTTTGCTTCATTTTCTTTTGATTTCCTGTAGAGAGCTTGAATCTTAAAGTAAATAGGATAAAAACAGAGGAGAGTGGTGAAAAAAGGAACTATATTATGGCCACCTAATAGGAAATACCCAAACAGAAAAGAATAACTGTTCACTGGATATGTTTTACACTTTTGTTAATATAGATATCATGCCAAAAACTGAGATCTGAAAAAGGAAAAGTCATTGACCTCAAAATAAGAAAGTACAAAGTGGAAATTAATGACTGTATAAAGGCCTAAAAACATAGCTATCAAGTAATTGATGGCAAGTAATTTCTTAGTAATATTTAGATAAATTTTACATTAGAAGAAGTGACTATCTTATTCTTAACAAAACTTGATTGTAATCTTTAAAAATACTTCTAACTATTTTATAGCAAAAAATATATATGTTTATGTGGCTGTAGGAGCATTCCATAGTTAATCTGATGTGGGGTGGGACCTTCAACAGTAAAAGTACTTAAGTTCCACAGCCTCTTCATCCAGCTATCTGATCTATATAACTTTGAAACTCATGGTGAGGGTGGGAGGAGAGGAGCAAGTACAGTATATTGGTTTGCAAGGGCTGCCATAATGAACTACCACAGACTGAGTGGCTTAAACAACAGGAATTTATTTCCTCATGGTTCTAGAGCTTAGAAGTCCAAGATCAAGGTGTTGGCATGGTTTGTTTCATTCTGAGTCCTCTCACCTTGACTTATAGTTTTCTTCTTGTTGTGTACTCACATGGTCTTTCTCTATGCAAGCATGTCTGCAACCAAATTTCCTTTTCTTATAAGGACACCAGTCATATTGGAGTAGGGCTCACCCTCAAAACCTCATTTTAATCTAATTACCTCTTTAAAGACCTTATCTCCAAATACAGTCACATTCTGAGGAACTGGGAGTCAGGATCTCAACATATGAATTTGGGTGGGGGGTGTAGGACCATTCAGTCCATAATATACAGCATCTTTTATCTCTGCCTCATCCTTAAACTCTCAACAGGCAGAGTGGAAGTAAGCATTAGTACCAAATGACGTTTTTATTTCAGCTTCATAGCTTAGAGTTAGTGTATAACGCCCTAAAGCATTTAAAACGTGTTACCTGTCTGAATTTTCAGTATTTAGTGGTTTGTTTGGTGTTTGCTATTGTTATTTGTTTTCACTTTTTTGGAGTTTTCTTTGATAGTTCAGTGAAAAAATGGGAAAATAGTGGATCATTATCAGATGCAGTCTTGAAACTAAAACCACGAAAGTTTTTTAAGAATAAGTCAGAGCCCTGTGGAGAAAGAGGGCTTTTTATTGTTATTTTAATGATGATACTAATTTGGGGGGTACTTCAGTGAATATTGAGATCATCTTTTAGAGAAGCAATTTGACAATATCTATGAAGAATGTAAGAGTATATACCCTTTAACATATAACTCCAGGCTAGGAATTTAACATTAGGAAGTAAAAGATGAGCACAAATATTTTGCACAAAGATGTTCATTACATCTTTGCTTTTAATAGTGAAAAATTGGAATCAATCTACTAAATATTTTTTGAAGACTATTTAGTGACCCAGGAAAAAGCTTGCTATATAATGTAAAGGGATAAAAGCAGGATACAAAGCTGAATACACACAATAATCCTAATCTGAATGTATGTATTTATGTCTGGAAGGATGTAATTTTTAACATTATTTAGACCTTTTCCAATGGCCATGTTTTCATGATCAGAGCAAAACATATGTTTGAAAATGTGAATTGATATCTTGGTTGATTATAGCTGTGTTTCTAGGTAAATAGGTGTTTCATTTTTTCATCACAGCATAAAGGAATTTAACATTTCAGTTTATTACTTAACATGTGTCCCACTGAAAGTTAATTCATAAGACATGCAGTTCTCGTAAAACAGTTATGAAGATATTTCTACTTAATTTAAGATTTTTTTCCAAATTTCCTTTAAGTTACCTCATACCATGATGTTTCCAACTCCTTTTCTATCTTGATATTGCCTCTTTAGACCTTTGCTGAGTGAAACCAAGTTATAAAGTGCAGAAAAGGGAATGCAAGATATCATATCCAAAGTATATACTTCAATGAATATCCTCAATCATTCCATTCAGCACTATTACAGTGTAGTGGCTAAAAAGTACCGGCCCTTTTTCAGTGTAAGGGGAAGGGGCAGGGTTGGTTTTGGAGCCCACATATGGTAAGTTGGGCATCCATGTGAGGCAGCAGCCTCATGTGGGAAAGCCAAGCCAGAGAAGAGTGAGGAGGGTATGCATGCAGGGGAGAGACAGGGGTCATGATAGCAGATTGGTCACGATCTGCGTGATAGCAGAGAGATTGATCACGGAACTCTGTTAAAGAAAATGGGAGCCAGGTTTCTCACTGTTGAAGAAGGGGATAACAAGTATTAGAAGAGAGAAAGCTGGAAATAACCTTGTGTTTTTGGATTGGAACTGGAGGTATTGGTATGAACTCATGGATTTCAAGAAATGTAAATAGAGAAATAAATATAGATTTCAATAAGTGCATGCATCTACATGCACACACAGACACACACACATACACACACTCCCCAGTTCTATCTACTAACATTCCACTGATAATGAGCACAACTAGCACCATATATTGATATTTTTTGTAATTAAAAAATTTTTTTTCTTCATATAGTAACTCCTAAATAACATTCTCCACTAACAGGAACTGGGACTCCTTGGAGAAATGACAGATTTCAGGTGTAGGGCCTGGAAAATCTTTTTGTGTCAGAAAGTGAGAACATATTCAAAAATAATACGAACATGTCAAAGGACAATATCAGACATAATATAGACAAATAAAACATAATGACTCCTTAGTAGTGGACATTTTTAAACTATAACTATTATTTAATCTCTAAGTATAAATTCAAAATAAAAATCTATGTATAAATCCTAAAAAAGAAAGCTTATCTTATTTTGCAAGAAACTATAATAGCAATTCTTGTAAATTTAAAATTAACTGACTTTTTTCCAAAATATGTCTGATTATACGCAACAGGTTCAAGGGTTGGTGTCTTAACACAAAATGCAACTAATATGGGACTTTCAGTTATCATTTCCTTCATATATGGATGGGAGATGACACTCTTGATTCTGAGTATTGCTCCGGTACTTGCTCTGACAGGAATGATTGAAATGGCAGCAATGACTGGATTTGCCAACAAGGATAAGCAAGAACTTAAGCATGCTGGAAAGGTAAAATAAAGACTGTTGTTCCCATCATAACATTTTAAGAGAAAATCAATAAGAGCTCCTATCCTTACAATACATAACTTCCTTTCTTAGGAATCTGTAAAGTGATGTATATGTATTGAAATTCATACAGATCAGTTTAAGATGGGGTGTAGATAATGTCATAGCAATAGGGTGCATAATCCAGAGCATAGGCTCTGGAGTCAAACTGGCTGAATTAGAATCCAGATTCTACCACTAACAAATGTGTGATCTGAGCAAGTAACATCAACCTTTCTGGACTTCAGTTTCTTCCTCTGTAAAGTGGAAATAAAATAGTATCCCCTTACAGATCTTTATGACTATTACAGAAAACACTTAGTCTTATTAGTCTTAATTTTTATGTCATGAGCTTTAGCTGTATATGTGCCATTTGATTTTTTTCCTTTTTGTATTATTAAAGTAATCTCAGACTATACAATCAATAACTGCCGTCAAATAGGCAATGTGTCCTTTTCCCACTAGCTTTTCAATCAGTCACTTTACCAAACACCAAAACTTAGAATATGGACCAATAAAACATATTGGTCCTTCTTTGGTGGCATGCGTAGATTGGGAAAAATCATCAAATGTTTTATTTTTCAGATTTTAAATGACCATATTAGTAATAAATAAATAAATAAAATGACCATATTAGTTTTTAAAAAAGGACTATTTTCTAAGGTTCTGTTTTCAGTCCATTCTCTATTGTGAAAAATGATCACAAGACTTTTTCATTCATTTCTTTTTGTTTTCCTCAAGATTTCAGCATTCTCATCCATTTTCTTCATGCACTACAAAATGTTACAGGTGGAGATTTCTTTGAGTTCATTTTGAAATTATGAGAATTTAGAGCAGAATCCAGGTGTCCTGACCATGGTCTACATATCCAGTTCTCTCCCGTAACCCAAGTTCTCCTTCAAATAACCTTGGGTGTCCACCTAGGTCTTCATCTGTCCCACAGTCCACTCTGCCAGCCTGGAAAGAGAATGTGAAAGCAGGAAGTTTCTCTTTCAAGTCAACATGTGTTCTCATGTCCAAGAAGTTATTCTGAGCCAAAAGTCTCCTCCATTTTTGATCCCTCTTCTTTTTGAAAACTATATAACTATGAAGAAGCATTACATTTGAACTAAATATCTTTTTAAGTTCACAGACATCAAAGTGAAAAACGGCTATACAATCTTATACAGAATTCAAAAGCCACACTCCATGTTACTTTACAGCAGTGTTCCTGAGAACTTTGGTTGCTATTTGCATTTCCATGCTAGAATAAAATAATTATTTATTTGATTCTCTCTGCTGTCTTCTTCTTGAATCAGCTCATAATTCATAGGACAGCTCCTTTGCATAATTACATATGGACATAATGCTCACTAATGTTTGATCCCTCTGCTTATGGAACTAGTTTAAATAGAAACTCAATGAAGACTTAAAGAGGGCTAAATTTAGACCAGTGGACTAATTCTTTTCAAAAGGAATTTTCCTTGAGCTTATTATCCTCATATATTATTTTCCTGTCTTATTTTGGGGAAGGAAAAGAAAGAAGCTAAGAAAACTCATCAGAAAAACTTATTGACTTAATGTACTTAATATGTCCCCGTTGTGACTGTAACTCACAACCGAAGTTTAACCACTACTAATTTTATTTCTCTATTTTACTATCTTGTTTTATAAGATAGCAACCGAAGCTCTAGAGAATATACGCACTACAGTGTCATTAACAAGAGAAAAAGCCTTCGAGCAAATGTATGAGGAGATGCTTCAGACTCAGCACAGGTGATTGTAGATTCATACTGACTGTATTAACTATAGTTTGTTCCTATAAAGGCAGTACTCCTGGGTGACTCCAGTGGTTTGCCTGCCAACTCATTTGCTCTGGAATCTTTCCTAGTAATGGTATATCTTAATTCCTTATATGACTCCACCAAGAGGAAACTAGAAAGAGGAGTTGAGAGCAAGCACATTTAGAACATATGTTTTAGGTCCTCCCACATTGCCATGAACTATAACAAAGTGTGCATATTTTTCTTATTTCCATGAAACAAGATTGAGGAAATAACATATTTAAGAAAGAAAATAATATTGCTTAGCCCTTTATATTGAATCTCTAAAAGAGTTCACATTTTAAAACAAATATATGCACAACAAATGTGATCAATTCTTTTAATTTTAAACAAAATTAAAATTAAAATTAAAAAAAAATTATAATTAAAATTAAAATTCTTTTAAGTTTTTTAGTCCTCCTTACCACATTTACTTAGTGATACTCTTTGTATTACTTTATCAGAGAGATAGCTTTATACTCTTTTACACTCATGCTTGTGGTTGCTACCGCAATTTAATTCCCACTATTTATTCTATTAGTGCAACATTAGGATAGAAAATACTTTTAAACCAAATCTCTTTAACTCTTTCAGTAGCTATCCTTTCACAGACCTTGTCCATTCATTTGAAAATACATAGAGGTAGCTTTGTTACATTGAACTATAGAGCATATAGCTATTGAGAAAATCATTATATTTATTGTTTTCTCTATAATAATTCTCAGTAGTTAAAAAGTCATTTTCTCTTTAATAATTAGAAAAAGTGTATACCCCCTAAATGATAATATGTCTTACCTTCTGTATTCATTACTCTACATTTATTTAAAGGACCTTACTATACCTCATGCCCCATTATCTAGTAAATTTTGTGCATTTCAGAAATACCTTGAAGAAAGCACAGATCATTGGAATCTGTTATGCATTCAGCCATGCCTTTGTATATTTTGCCTATGCAGCGTGTTTTCGATTTGGAACTTATTTAATTCAAGCAGGACGAATGACCCCAGAGGGCATGTTCATGTAAGTTGTACAAATATATAAACCCTGTAAATGGGTTATGTACTTAAATTAACCAGAAAGATGTCTAGTTTAGAGTGTATTATCATTTAAATCATATATGTGCAAAAGACATGTTGGGGAAATTAAAAAATTTTTTGTTATTTAATATCTATTGATATAAGTGCAGTCAAGCTGGTAAAATACTGATATAACACAGATACTCTGAGTTAAACTCCCAGATGAATTGCTTCCTACTTCAGTTTACTAGACGTGGGAATGTGGGGGTAAAATATGCCTTCTTGTTATCCATTATCTCCCAAGGTGGAGATGGCTTTATCAAGTGTGACTGTAAATCAGTGAGGTAAGTTCCTTGCTAAGCAAATACTCCGGGAGAAACACATGTAAATGAGTATTTCTCTTCAGAAAAGTCACATTGAGAATTGATCATGGCATCCCAATGAGGCTGCCTCTTCCCAAAGCATTTGTTGGTGCTTCTATTTGGAACTCTGTTCACATAGTTATGAATTTCTTTACTTCATAGAAACACCTAAATTCAACTTCTGAAATTAGAAAAATTTATTTTGAGTATTAATTCTGAGCTTCTTAAGTCTCCCTAAAATGTCAGATTGTTACTGATCTATATCATAAATGTCACTGCTAAACGTTTAGAGCTAGAGAAATCCATACAATATTTGACTCCAGAAAGTAATGTTATTTTTTTTTAAGAAGCCCACCAAAACATACACATCAAAGCAAGGATCAGCCTCTTCAAAATAATGACTTGGGAGATTACACCTGTTTCAAGGATACTGCCATTTGGCAAAAAATGTCGGGAATTCCTCTTTGGGATTTACCTCTCAAGACTCAGACATATTCTTTTGAATATCCTTATTGGTGGCACATATTTGTACTTTGAGGATGTATTCAATTTGAAGAAATGACCAAAAGTCATTTGAAGCCAAATAATTTCAGAATAACTTGGAATAATTTTCAGTTCCTCTTCATGTGTTTATTTGTTTGTTTGTTTGTTTATCTATCAAACATTAACTGAGTTCCCAGGAAGTTTCTTTGCTAGGCACTCAGAAGGAAAGCATCCACAGTTCACCAACCTAATATTTTTGAATCTATGAGGCCACTTAGAGGTTTCATGAAGCAGATTTTCTTATAAAATGGAATATCTGTATTTAAAATGTCAACAGGAATTTTAGGCTCCCTGTTCTACCATGTTTTCCTACCCTCTAAAACAGTGTGCAGTATTGTCTTTGTGAACATATAAATCACAGTTATGACATTTACCCTTGGTCTTCATTCTGATTACACAGACTAGTTTACAGAGATAAATTAACAAGAAACCAAATGTAGAATCACCTAAATTACTTCATTCAGCTCACCAGCCTGCACTAAATTAGCAAGTTGTTTCCTTGGTTCTTATGAAATGCACACAATCACAAGCTTAAAAGTTGATTGTATTCCAAAAGTTTGCTTGCAAGCCAATTGTTTGAAACTCAGAACATGTCTTCCTTACATTGCTCTAAACTTTCTGCAGCCATCTTTAAATCCCCAATGTCCCATTCCTTCATATAACTGTTCCTTGGTATTAGTTGAGAGCAAGCCAATTAAATATATTCATACTAATGTAGGATGTCTGATGATTTTATCAATTCTCACAGAAGAATTTTCATTTATAAAAGCAATTATAATCCCAGTTACTTTCTAATGGATTTACTTGAAGATAGTGTAACAAAGCAATCAAGAGAGAACCACCTCATTTTCCCATCACCAAACTCACAAGGGTACCACTGATCCACCATGCCTGCCATATCCATGGAAGAACTAAGGTCCTTGTCTGCAATAGGTTCCTGCAATCATCTCTTCACATCAGTTTCTGTCACTACTATCTCTTTGCTTTATAATCATCTGTCATAAAAAAAAGAAAGAAATCTCTCCCATGATCTTAAGTCCCCTTCTGCCTACTTTCAATGTCTCTGTTCTCCTTTGCAGCCAAACAAATTCTAGAATTGCCTATTCTTGTTATCTACACCTTTTCATCTCCAACCTCTCCTAAACTCATTCCAGTCAAGCCTTGATTCCCACCATTCCACTGGAAAGACTCATTATCAAGGTCACCACTGACCTCCATCTTGCCCACGCATAGACCCATCCAGTGTCCGGTTTTTGGTATTTTTCTAAATTTTATTTATTTATTTATGGCTGTGTTAGGTCTTCGTTTCTGTGCGAGGGCTTTCTCTAGTTGCGGCAAGTGGGGGCCACTCTTCATCGCGATGCGCGGGCCTGTCACTGTCGCGGCCTCTCTTGCTGCAGAGCACAGGCTCCAGACGCGCAGGCTCAGCAATTGTGGCTCACAGGCCTAGTCGCTCCACGGCATGTGGGATCTTCCCAGACCAGGGCTCGAACCCGTGTCTCCTGCATTGGCAGGCAGATTCTCAACCACTGCACCATCAGGGAAGCCCCTGGTGTCTGGTTTTCCCATCTCATTTAACTTGACCTCTCAGCAGCATTTTATACTCTCCTTCCTGAAACATTTTCTTCTCTAGGCTTTTTCTCCTTTGTTATTGGCCCCTCCTCCTCTATTTCCTGATTTTCTGCTGGGCCTCCACGTGTTGGGGGGCTTTAGGGCTCTCAGTGCTTTTCATCCACACACTCTAATTGGTAATTTCATCCAATCTGATGGTTTTTTAAATATTACCTGTATCCTGATGACTCCCTTCTGTGTATTTCCAACTCTGACCCCACTCCTAAATACCACATGCTTATCCAACTACCTACTGGACATCTCCATTTAGGTGTCTAATCATATCTTAATGTGTCCAAAACAGAATTTGAAGTTTTTCCTTCCCAAAGTGTCTCTTTTCCAAGACTTCTCCATCTTAATAAACAGCACCACTATCTATGCAGTTGCTCGGCCCAAAAATCTAAGAGTCAACCTTATTGCTTCTCTTACCTTCACCCACCACATACAGCACCAAGTCTTAACAGCTGTAACTCCAAAATACTTCTTACCATCTCTACCCACGTTACCTTCCTTTTTACCTCTTTGCCTGTCTTGACTGGACCACTTTAACTACCTGCTCACTGATGTCCCTGTGCTCACTCTCTTGCTTCCCTGTAATCCATTCTCCACACAGTAGCTAGGTTGATCTTCTGAAACACAAATCCAATTCCATCAATTTACTAAAATACTGTAATGAACTCCCATTGAAATTTGAATAAAACCAAATTCCTTACTCTGACCTGAAAGCTCTACACATTTGGGCCTCTGCCTTCCTTTCCAACCTCATCTACCATTGTCTTTTTTTGTGATCTGCACATCAGCCCCCTACTTGCATTTCTGTCCCTGGAACTCTCTTCTTAGTGTTTTTGCACTTGCTTTTTCCTCTGTCTGGAATAATCATTCAGTTCTTTACGGGGCTGCCTCTTTCTCACCATCCAAGCCTCTGCTCCTAAGTCCACTCCTCAGAGGGACTTTTGCTGATGGCTCAAAGTTGTCCTCTTAGCCCTTCTCCTCATCACTCTCTATCCCATTACCATGGTTTAGTTTGTGTATAGCACTTACCACTATGTGAAATTATCTTTTTTGTTTCCAGATTTATTGAGTACATAGACTGTAAGTTCAGTCAGAGCAGAGCTTAGCCTGTTTTGGTCACTGATGTTTCCCTAGAGCCAAAAACAAGAGCTTGGAACATCATAGGCACACAATAAAAATTCACTGAATAAATGACTAAACCAAACATAAAGGGAGAGATTTGGAGTGGTGCATAATTAAGCAGTCCAATCATTCCTGGAAATGTATTCCCAGATTCAACTTTTCCACATCACTCCTGTTTTTTACAGATTCTTCTCTTTTTCTTCCCTTCTACATCCAAGTGCTTTGGCATAAGGACTGGGTGTAAGTCAAAGACAGCCATTTATAGAAAAGTAGAATGTTTGTAGCTGGGAGTCTACTTCTCCATACTGAGATTTGTTTAGATTAAAACTAAGCAAAGAATTTTCTTAGTTAAAGAATGATACAACTTCAAAATCATGCAATCACTATCATGCCTGCAAATGACATCAGGCAGGACATTTCTTGAATGGGGCCTCTCAAGGCTGCCAACCATTCTGTTTCATATGATAATCACTATAACAACAAACTTGATTGAGTCCTTACTTAGTATTAAGGATTTGTAATAAATTTTCTGCTTAATCTTCTCCACTACCCTGTGAAATACTATGATTCCCATTTTACAGATGGGGAAAATTAACACTCAAGGAAGTTACCTAACTTGCCCAAAGTCAGTTAATCAGCAAGTGGCAGAGCACAGATTCATTTTCATGACTCAAGATGCTAGGGGCTTTGCTTAGTTGACATTTATTATTATTAATTATTATTATTATTACTAATTCTGTGACAAACTTTCATAGAAACTTTCTATAAAATTATTGTTTTTTTTCAATTCTTGTGTAGTTTTCCAAACGTTTAAATATCCAGAGCTGGGCTGATTCTTACCATAAATGGAACAAGTAACTTGCTTAGTATTAGTTTATGACCCTAAAAAAATATAGAAGAATCAAAAGGCCCCCATACAAAAATTCCTCCTCCTACTGGACTACCATACTTCCTGAATTTTTTTTTCATTAAATTCATTGAAAAGGGTCATTTCTGGAGACGTAAGAATTTTAGCTGTCAGAACACATGTAGTACTATTAACATGAGAGCAACAATTAATGAACAGTAATCACACTGGTATTTCCTAGTGCCCTGAGGGAAGGAAGAAACAAGGAGCTATCTGAGCTTGGACCATGAGGATCATTTTTGATTTGAGTTTCATTCAACCAGACTACAAACAAAGTAAGGATACCCATACTTTTATCGTATGGACAAAGAAGAGAGGCTCTGGGAAATATGGGTATGGGGCTGTGCAAAATGTGAACAGATGAGATTTGTCTTCAATAGCAAAATCTTCAGTTTTCTTAGAGACCCAAAGTGGTCCCCAACTACCATAAACATGTCACAAGTGTCCCTTTAGACACACTAAACTACACCTGGCCTAAAGGACTCTGTGCCTTCCAGAATCTAAGGATACAGACAGCTTTCTATCTAATCAGCTAATTGAATGGAAGATTTTACAAAGAAAACTCTCTCCTACTAGAACCCTCCTTACATAAAAAGAACTTTGTGCCATTCTCTAAATAAATGGTTTCCCAACTCATCAATCGAGGAGCTGGTTAAAAATGCAGATACCTGGAGCTCACCCTACAGATCTAACCCAGAGATCTGTAGATCTGGTGTAGGGCCAGGAAACTACGTTTTACCAAACATCCCAGACTGTTCTGAGGCACAGAATCTGAAGATCACTCTTTAAGAAATATGAGCATAGGGACTGAATTCCAGGCTGCTCTCCATAGCTACTTGAAACCTCAGGGTTTTCTTTTGGCCATTACCAGAAACTTTTCTAGAATTATTTTTAAATTGGGGAAGTCATATTTTAGTTTATTGTATAAAATAAAGATGCTTTATTCGCTCTATAAAATGTGAATGTATTTTCATGATTTATAGCTACCAGGATGGATAAGCTGTCTCTCTTTCAGAAATGACAGTGTGCCTTATAGAAGGAGATGCACAAAGGGAGTTTTAACAGCAGAATCCCTTGGTGTGCTCATAATGTTACTTTATCAGCAAGGCTACTATCAACCTTAGCTTCTTCTTCTAAAAAAAATAGGCAACATACATTTCTCATGGTAGAAACTGTCTCCATCCATCTCTATTATTGTAGAAGTTTCTCTGAAATGAGCATTTTTTAAAAGGTGATAACATTTTCCCTCTGCTGCCTTGCAGCCAATGCATAGGCATTCAGAAAATCTCTTACTTATGTTCTCATACACATACGTGTAGTAAAAAATCTCCCCTTCTGCTTCTGTTAGCCCTGGCAACACTTTGGATTTACTTCAGTATAAATGTACAGACTTTGAGAAATACAACATACGTTTATTTTCTCCCGTCTGAATTTTAGTGCCTTTAGGTTAGTTTCTACCTAACTTGCCTTTTGCAATATAGTCCAGGAACCATTAGTGCCCAGCAGAGGTTTCTGTTATTCTCCATACTCCCACGTCAGAACTTTCCTCTTTCTGTTTCTTCCTTCTTTGCTATGCATATTAGCAGGAAGCTAAGTAGAGCAGATGGGTAAGAAAGAATCAAGGCATGACAGCCTTCAGTACAGTAATTATAAAAGCCACAGCTTTGAAAGCTGCCTGATAAGCAGAGAGCCAATCAGCTTATGTGTTGTGGCCTAGTCCTCCAAAAATCCAGATGCAGTTCTTGACAGAAAATCATACTGAACTTTGAATACTTAATGTGGTTATTGGCCAAAAGAACAGTAGGTGGGTTTTCAGTGAATATTAATAGTAGGTTAACAGCTTGGAATAAAAAGGGATAGAAAGCAAGCTAGGTCTCCACCATCATCTTTGCTCTGGTAGGCCAGGCAGCCATGGAACTGTGTTAACATAATTAGGGAAACAACCTTAGTTAGCCAAAACAAGGAAAACAGGAAAGTCTTCTTTCAGTGTACATTGCCATGGCAGCCACCCAGCTTCTGCCAGGCTCCTCCCCAGAGATTATCCAGAGTTTAGGAGGAAAAGATAAGGAGACCAGATAGAGGGATCAACCATTGAAGGGATCTAAAGGAGACAAATCAAGGGGGATTTGCTATCTAGGGTCCTCTGAAGATTCTAAAATGGGAAACAAGTGGTAACAAACCCCAACATGCAGGGAGAGACAGTTCTGGTCAGCTCTCCACTAGAAGGAGCACTGTGTAAGGGAAAACAGTAAACAAGGAGGTTCAAGTTCCAGTCCTACAGTTTCATAGCTATGTGATTCTGGGCAAATTGCTTATTTCTCTGAGATAAAGAGTCTCCTTATTTATTAAAAAGTGATGTGTGTGCCTTACTCCTAGGTGATCAAATGGTATCATGTATACGAAAACATTCTATAAAACCCAAAGTACCAAATAAATATAAGTTGTTTATTTTCTCTCTCCCTTCTGTTGAGAAAAGGATTTATGGTGAAAAGAAAAGGATCTTTGTACTGTTATATGGATGTTAGGGGAAAAATACTATGAGTATGGGAATAATTGTAATGGCCACCCCTGTGAGGAAAGATACTCTATCTTCCAATCAAAAAAAAGAAACTTACTGAGTGGGGACTTCAGAAGTTGTGGTTTGACCTGCTATGCTAATCTACATCCATAGAAATGTGAGAACTTACTTTCCAACAGAAAGTGTCCCATTAACTTTCAGTTCTATGAGAGGAATAACAATAACTTAAACACTTAATGAGCACTATACTAAACACTTTATATTATTAATGTATTTAATTCTCACAACAACGCCATAAGATGTAGATAGTCTTGTTATCTCCAATTGTCAGTAAGGAAGCAGAAGCACAAAGAACATGCACAGGGTCACAGAACTAGCAAATAAATGATGGAGTTTGGATGTAGTCCCAGTGATCTGGCTTCAGAGTCTAGTCTCTGAACTGCCCAGTATACTTCCTCTTAGAATAAGTCACCAAAGGTATACAAACTGGATATGGGAGCAGGGTTAAGGGGAGACAAATAGACCTGAACCAGTAACTATGCTGGGTATTTCTATTTGGATCAATTGTATTAAAATTAGGATTGTTCATTTCTATGCTTTTTTACGTTGTTCCCAGCCAAAAGAGCCTTTCAAAATTCTAATTCTATCTCAGCAGCAATAATGGGCAAGGGGATTTCCCCATTGCTTGAAAATGCTTGGAAGGATCACTGTAGCGAGGGTGCAGTGACAACGGCCCCATGAACCCATGAAGAATCCATAAAACTAGGAAAGAAGAAGCCTAGCACGTGAAAACCCTCTCCAGACCTCTTCCTGCTCAATATTCTCTTTCCTCAACCCCAGCCAACCTGGAGGTTTTTTTTGTTTTCTTTTGTTTTTTAATTAATTAATTTATTTATTTAGGTTTTTTTGGCTGTGTTGGGTCTTCGTTTCTGTGCGAGGGCTTTCTCTAGTTGCGGCGAGTGGGGGCCACTCTTCATCGCGGTGCGCGGGCCTGTCACTGTCGCGGCCTCTCTTGTTGCGGAGCACAGGCTCCAGACGCGCAGGCTCAGTAGTTGTGGCTCACGGGCCTAGTTGCTCCGCGGCATGTGGGATCTTCCCAGACCAGGGCTCAAACCCGTGTCCCCTGCATTGGCAAGCAGATTCTCAACCACTGTGCCACCAGGGAAGCCCCCAACCTGGAGGTTTTTGCTATAAATTCAGTAAAGCAGTATCAACTCAGTGTAAATCCATATAAGGATAAACTGTAGATAAGATTTCTTCTTCCATGGACAATTTAAATTAAGAAAGTTATAGAAGTTAAATTTTAGGTTTTTGAATTCCTGCTTTACATATTTATGGTTCAAGAATTATTCCAACATGAAAATCATTTCTGAACGGTGGAATGTTTCTTATAATCTTATTTGGGCATGAAGGGGCTATATAAGCATTTATGATAGATTAATACTTTGACAAATGTGTTATTAGTGACTTTAAAACATTCATCATTATAGCAAATCATTCCTCTTTGTATATCCCAAATGGGTGAAATTCCCAAGACCAACACTGGCATGGGAAGTCGGCCTGAACATTTCTCTGGAGTAAGCTCTTGGTTCAGATGCCTCCAGGAGGTTGGACCAATTTGAAGGATCTGGTTTAACTCTCTCATGGAGTTAGAGCACTGGTTATTGTGCAATAAATACTTTTTAAGTGGAAGTGAAATGCAACTTAGTTCGCTCTAGCTAATTGGGCCAGACTAGGTTAGGACAGATTCTATAGCAGACCAGCTTTGGCCTCTTTATACAGAACCCACCTGTGGAAAAAGTATAAAGGAGATTAATGTCCCTGACTCAACCCCCAGATAGTCCCATCACCACAAAGTTAGGTTCCTCAATGTAATCCTCATCAATGTCAACCGCCATCCCACTTAGCCTCCCCTCAACATATACACAATAAAGACAGCATCAGGGCTTTTAGTTGGTACTCTCCCTTCTCTACTAAAACTTTTCTTCTTGCTCTATTGTGCATCCTTTGGATCATTTACCTCTCACAGAAGCAAGTTCTCCCTTCTACCCTTCTCAGTAAATTTCATTTTATGGGAGACCTAACAAAGACATTAGCCTTTGTACATTTATGCCAAATGATTAAATTGACTTTTAATGATGCAAATTTTAGAACAGGTAGATATTTTGGCACATCTCAAATCAGAGGAAAATGGTATTTTCTTAGTTGTTCTGAGAAGCCTCCATCCCTGTGGGACTAGAATCCAGGTCTCCTGACTCATAATCCAATTCTCTTCCCATCTTACCTGCTGACTCTTGGATCAGACTGAGGCTGGAGTCTGATTCAGCCTGGTTTTTTTTCCTTGCATTAAAAAAAACAAAACAAAAAAAAACCTCTGATGTGTAACCTAAATTCAATAACCACTTCTGATATTTATAGCTGAGTATTAAGTATTTTGAATGGCATTTTGAGCTCTACATAATTTTAGTAAATATTAGTACTAAAAATGCCTTGACATCACAGAACTAGTGGCTACAAAATTTTAGCATCTCACATCCCAGTAAACTGGTTGTTTGTATATTTTACACTGTGTTTGACCTTTGTAAAGACAATAAGATTCAAGATCTGAGGCCTGTGTCACTGAAGAGATTGCATCAAAATCCACCCCTTAGTAGGTCCCATCTCTGGAGAAATTCACAAGGAGACCAGCATGTTTACCTTGCTGTGATCCAGCACAGCAAACAAACAACTGGGTTCTGTGATGTCTTTTTATTGCCTAATGTTTAAATATTGCCAATGAAACGGAATTGTACCTTTAGCTCTGCCACTGAAATGCATTATTTTTCATTCTAGTAATATGTTTTCATGGCTAAAATGAAAAAGAAAATGAGAGGAAAATATTTAACCCTGGCCACATGATACGCCACATTTCTTTGTGCTTCCAAACATCATTTGCATACTTACCATTTTATAATTAACATATTTTAAGACTGAGATCATACTCTATAGCAGACCAACGATCAAAGCTCTTCTTCCAGCCTGGCTAAGGTATATTTTAGTCAGATATTGTTTTGAGGACCTTAACAAAGTACAATCTCCATGCTTTGCTCTCTTTAAACCATGTAGCACCTCAGACAGATAACCAATCATCTGACATCAGTTATCTGTTCTAACTACATTATATGCAAAAAAAAAAAAAAAACATTCATATCTACTGTGTAAATTCAGATCTCACTACTGGTGACTCATTCTTCCTATTGTTAGTTGAATTCTCTGTTAAATCTCCAAGCAAATGAGCCTTATATCAAGGAGGCTAAGAAGTTTTATATTCATTAGTTAGAGCCTTTGAGCTATCTTTCTAATTGGAAAAGAAATTTTTAAGATTACCTGAGCTCCAAAGGTTATTTTGGTGTACAAGGCAAGGGATGATCACTATGTGGTCGAAAATTACAAAAGAGATATCATTGTTGGGCCTTCAGCATTAATGGTATTGTCTGGGCCAAAAGATTATATTCCAGTGCCTGATTTTTCCTTCACTTTTACAGCTCTTGTTTGAAAACAGACCTAACTGAGATTCATATGCTTTATATTTTGATAGAGTTTTTACTGCAATTGCATATGGAGCTATGGCCATTGGAGAAACACTTGTTTTGGCACCTGAATATTCGAGAGCCAAATCTGGGGCTGCGCATCTGTTTGCTTTGTTGGAAAAGAAACCAACTATAGACAGCTATAGTCAAGAACGGAAAAAACCTGTAAGCACAACTCTGATTTTAAATGTCCACTTATTATTAATTGTCTATATGCATCCTCTCTAAATAGAGACTTAAATGAAGGCATTATCTGATAACTGCAAAAGAGAGTGCTATAAAGAATTAAAAGCTTGTAAAAATAATTGTTATGGCTACAAAGGGAGAAAGGGGGTCTTGTCTTAATCAAATTTTCACCTCTATTACTAAAATGTACAGATTTTATATTTAAAAATATGTGCTTCTAGTTTATTTATTTGCCTGATGCCATGAGAATATTCTGGAACAAATGATTGATTTATATATTTGATTTTACTTAGACTGCAAAAGTTTTAGTCTTGGATAAAGATTTGCATTAGGATTTATTCATTTTTTTCCTCTGATAACATATGCAAAGTAAATAGTGCCCTGCTACTTCAGATGCCATTTTTCATGGGAAATATATCTGCAAACAAAAGAGAGAAAAAGGGAACTATATTTATTAAATTATTAAATATTAAAACACATGCACATATTTAGTCACAAACTCTAAAAGACTGTGAATATTAAAAGGGAAGTAATAGGAAGATTGTATAATTTCAAAATTAGCCTCTCAATAGTAGTCTTATACATTAAACATATATTCAATTTTTCTAGACATTTTAAATTTAAAAGAATAGCTATTAGGTATATACTTAAAAGAAAAATTTCATTTAAAAGTATTTCCCTCTAGAATTTTAACAGTAGATTTATATGTATTATAGCTTAAAATAGTACATTATCACTAGAACTTCATAATTATTAAAAGGTATGCTGGTTGTTAGAAACAAAAAGATCATGAAATTCTCAGAATACTCTAAGATACATTATTGTCAAAATAAGATTATATACTTGTCTTTTGGAAAGTAAAGTATGTAGGAAACTTTTTTAATCTTAGGATTTAGATATATAATAATATTACTACTCATTTCTTTCTAAACATTACAATAGAGGAATTGAGCATCTCATTGATAAATGTCCTCATAGAACTGTATACAAGACATACAATGTGGAAATGTTCCTTATAAAGACTACAAAATTGTTATTTAATCTTTATTTTATTTAATGTATGAATACTTCTAAATATCAGTCCCTATGCTTTAAAAAAATTAAAGTCCGGTAAAACAAAATTGGCAAATATTGATAATTATTGAAGCTGGCAGATAGGCATATAGCAGTCTGTTACATATTATTCTCTCTACTTTTATAGATGTTTGAAATATTCCATAACAAAATGTTTAAAATAGTAGGAATAAATTTTTAAACGTATCAAGTCTAGAAATCTAGAACATCTCTGTATGCCTTTCCAAAAGGCACCAGAGCATACACAGAAATAATTGCACTCTCATTATTCTGCAGTATCCTGAGGTTTTTTTAAAACCTTTTTTTTTCACAAATAATATTCATGTGTTGTAGTGGGCAAAACAGAAAGCATTGAATAAGCTAAAAATAAGCTACTACTAAACTTAATATTTTGGCATATGTCCTTCCAGGTATTTTTTTCTAATTCTAGAGCTCTTAACCACATGTTAACATTTCTTTCCTTTGACAACAGAATAATTTCATTGTCAAACATTTTTTGGTACTCCTCCCCTCCACCTACCCCCGCCTCCTACCTATATACTGGGCTTGGAATATGCTGAGCATGACTATTAAACCTGACTACTTAAAATGCAGTTGATTGAGGGCAAACATGAAGTTCAAAAGAACCTAAAATCTTATGAACCAAATATATAAATGGAAAGTTAATCATCATTTAGTGATCATTCTGGAAAGTCTTTTATAAACATCCCTGGTGTACGTAAGTATTGGTTTACAAATTACCAACCACTAAAGAGATTGAAGCATAGAGAGAAAGATAAACTTTTAGGCAAGTGTCACTGCCAAAAAATGATCAATTAACAATAAATCTGAATTCAAAATATAATGTATATTAACTGTAAAACATGGTCCAACCTACAAAAATAACATTTATATGTACAGTTGATGAGGACCCCAGCTAAGCTGAATTAAGCAATAAATGTCTATAAAGCACAAACTAATTTTTTTTTTGTTAACTCCTGAATAATCCAGATGCGTTTTTTTGTTGTTGTTGTTGTTTTTAATTTTATTTATTTATTTATTTATTTTTGGCTGTGTTGGGTCTTCGTTTCTGTGTGAGGGCTTTCTCTAGTTGCAGCAAGCGGGGGCCACTCTTCATCGCGGTGCATGGGCCTCTCACTGTCGCGGCCTCTCTTGTTGCGGAGCACAGGCTCCAGACGCGCAGGCTCAGTAGTTGTGGCTCACGGGCCTTGTTGCTCCGTGGCATGTGGGATCTTCCCAGACCAGGGCTCGAACCCATGTCCCCTGCATTGGCAGGCAGATTCTCAACCACTGCGCCACCAGGGAAGCCCACAAACTAATTTTTTAAAAATGTATTTATTTAGAGCAGCTGGTCAAACAGCTAATTTACAGATCGCACTGTGACTGGGTACTGAAGCCAAAGGAAACTAGTGATTTTAGGAACTTGGTGAAGTCCAGTAGTGAAGACAAGAACTACAGATATAAAAATCTCAACAGAAGTGACAGAAACAAATGTGCAGTCAGCAACTCTATTGAGAGGAATACGATGTTTAAAACTAAAATGGGTGGACTTCCCTGGTGGTGCAGTGGTTAAGAACCCGCCTGCCAATGGAGGAGACACGGGTTCGAGCCCTGGTCCGGGAAGATCCCAGATGCCGCAGAGCAACTAAGCCCATGAGCAGCAACTACTGAGCCTGTGCTCTAGACCCCCGCGAGACACAACTACTGAGTCCATGTGCCACAACTACTGAAGCCCGCACACTCTAGGGCCCGCAACAAGAGAAGCCACCACAGTGAGAAGCCTGCACACCGCAACGAAGAGCAGCCCCCCCTCGCTGCAACTAGAGAAAGCCCGTGCAGCAACAAAGACCCAATGCAACCAAAAATAAATAAATAAACAAATTTATTTTTAAAATAATAAAATTAAAATGGTTGTGGAAACATGCACAATTTTCAGAAAGCACTCAGCCAATGTGCTATAATTTGTTACAGCCTTTCTAAGTCATCCTCTAAACACTGCCAACTTTCTTTCACAGGACATATGTGAAGGGAATATAGAGTTCCGAGAAGTCTCTTTCTTCTATCCATGCCGCGCAGATGTTCTAATCCTTCACAGTTTATCCCTCAGCATTGAGAAAGGGAATACTGTAGTAGCATTTGTTGGGAGCAGTGGCTGTGGGAAAAGCACTTCTGTCCAACTTCTGCAGAGATTTTATGACCCAGTGAAAGGACAAGTGGTAAGACTGAATTCAAATACAACTTATCTGGGGGTTAGTAGGGCTATTCTTAAACATTCCCTTGGGCTTAAGCATCCTCGCTGATTTGGGGAGGGCAAACAGTGCAGTAGTTAAAAAAAAGATCTCTATGCCTTAACTAAGAGGATAAGCAAACCAATAACAGAAATGATGGATAGGACTTTGAGGCTAAGATCAAAGCTCCAAAGATTCTTCAACCATTATAGAGCAGAAATTTTGATCTTATAAGCCATGGAATTCTCTTAGAATACAGGTGTTGGAAGATGGGTGTAATATCAACATCTGGGCTCTCTTGTCACTCTGTTCTGCCTCCCTGGTTCAGGCTTCCTGCTATTCACTCTGGCCGTCTCCACCTCCCAACTCTCAAAACCTTAGGCATGATTAGAGCTTCTTTGAATCAGCTCCATTAAGTTCTGCATCCTGATCTCAAAAAAATGCAACCTCTCCCTCCTTTGAACTCCAAGGACTGTTTTTCTCACCTGGCACTTTTCTTACTTTAACTTGTGTTCAGATTTTCAATTATTCTCTCCCTACAACCACCACCAAATTACACACACACAAAGACAATTTCCTGTTCTGCCTTCTCCTACCCCCACAAAAAACCATAAGCCCATAGAAGTCAAAAACTGTCATGTTAGTCATTCTTCTGCTGCAATTTACAGTCTTTTCCCCATCACAGAGTCTCAAAGACCCTTTGCAAAATGGAACAGTCCAAAATGGCTGCCTTGTTACAAGAGAAAACAATGAGTATGAAAATCAGGCGACATTCACCTATTTGAACATAGCATAGCACACTCCCTCCTTTAAACACTCCAATGAGTTCCCACCACAGTTACAATAAACCAGAGTCCATACCATCAAATCAAGGTCGTTCATGATCTGGCCCCTGCCTCTCTCTCCAAACTCCTCTCCTATCCCTCCTACCTCGTTGTGCACTGTGTGTCAGTCTCACTGGCTTCTTTATGTCCTTTAAACATACTGTGGACCTTTGTTCTTGCTATTCCCCTGCTTCGAATGTTGCTACTCTAACTTCTTTGCCAATGTCTTCTCATCATTCATGTCTCAGTCTAAATGCTACTTCCTTAGATAGAATATAATGAATCCACTCGCCCCCTTCCCATATCCTTACCACACCCTTAGTCACCCTCTATCCCATTATCTTGTCTTCATGACACTTTCTTTTTCTGATGTTATTGAGTTGTTTGTGTGCTTATTGCCTGCCTCTCTCCACCAGAATATAAGCTACAGGAGGGTAAGAGCTTTGTCTTGTTTATTACTGTTTCCCCAGTGTCTGAAGAGTCCCCATCACATAATAGGTATGCTCATCAAATGTCACTTGAATTATGTTATACGTCCATGTGAATAAACATGGCTTTGTACAAAATGACTTATTTCTACATGTGGACTACTGTATCAATCTGCACCTACTCTCTCACCAGGCTTTAATAAAGTGGGGTCCTGTTGCATTGGAGGTTGGTATTTTTTCATCTGACTTCAGTACAGAGCACCAGACGTTATTCTAGACTCTGAGCAGGTCTCTAGAATATATAGCCATTCCTAGAAATGGCAAGTAAGTTTAGGAGTCGGTACTTTAGTCAGTTACATGCTGTCTGTTTCTATACAACATATGATTTATGAACCTTCCTTGGGTAACATTATACTATGAAACAGCTTGAATTCCTAACCTTCTTGTTATGATTTGTATATGTTTGAATACAGTGAACCGTAACATGATACAGTTGTTGGATCTTCACATACCATTTTCCGTTCTGCTTTTGGCAGCTCTTTGGTGGTGTGGATGCAAAGGAATTGAACGTACAGTGGCTCTGTTCCCAAATAGCAATCATTTCTCAAGAGCCTGTGCTATTCAACTGTAGCATTGCTGAGAACATTGCCTATGGTGATAACAGCCGTGTCGTGCCATTGAATGAGATAAAAGAAGTAGCAAATGCAGCGAATATCCACTCTTTTATTGAGAGTCTCCCTGAGGTAAGAAAATGTCTGAAATCTTGAACTACAAAGCTGTCAAGTAAGCCCAAGTATTTTATTGGGCCTAAGTGGTTATTTTTATACAAAATAACTCCATGGATTATACAATTTAGTTATTGCTAGCATCTAATGTAAAGTTAGATATAAAAAGCAAAATTTGAGATTTTTGTGTGACTAGTTTTTCCAAGACCAAACTGTATTAATATTCATGAATTAATTTTCATATTTTGATTCTACACCTTCTATTCATTTATACTCTGCCATGTCTACACCACCATCATCCCCCTCTGGACAACCTTAGTAGCCTCTTAATCTATTTTCCGGCTTCCAGTCTTGCCCCTTTATAATTCTTCTTCACAGCAACTGGAAGGATCCTTTAAAAACATAAAGTAAATCATACCCCTCCCTGCTTAAAACCTCCTAATGGCATCCCTTTGCAAGAAGAATGAAGTCAAAACTCCTTATGCGGCTGGCAAGGCCTTCTATGATCTGGCCCTGCTTGCCTCTCCAGCTCCTTGCTCATCATGTGCTCCCTCTGCTCCAGCAACACTGGCTTCTTTCTGTCTCATCAATTGGCCAAGTTCTTCCCTACCACAGGACATTTACATTTGCTATTTCTTCAGCTGGGGTCTCCCTTCCTCTGGCTCTTTGAGGAGCCAGCTCCTTAACTTTCAAGATCTTTCAGATGTCACTCTTGCAGAGGCCTTCCTTGGCCACCTTATTTGAAAGAGTACCCCCCAGCCCTTATAGCCTATCACATAGTCTTCAGGGCGCTCATCACAGTCTAAAATTACCCTGGTGCTTATTGACTTGTTTAGGGTCTCCTTTTCCCACTAAAGTGTTAAGTAAATGCCTGCCATTTTTGTCACCTCTCTGTATCGGCTGTGATGGCTGACACAAAATCTCAGAAAAGTTAAAAATCTTGGCTAACTGTAGAGAAGCCTTTAGCATAGCAAGCATTGATACAAATCCAGAAGTAGTGCATAGAGACACTGTAATTGCAGCTTAAAGTTCTTGCAATATCTGTTTAAACCTACATACACACATAGATAAAATAAAAATATAGATACCTACTTTTGATTGGAAACAATTTTTATAATGTGATTTTCTAGCTCACTTTAAAAGGAAATGCCAAAGTTTAGTAAGCATTATATCAAACAACTAATCTAGTGCCCTGTTCTTTGGGGGAGGATTCTGGTCACCATACTCTCTTTTATACTACTAGATCTTCCCTCACCATCTCCTGTCCACACTAATTGATGCCTCTAACTATAAATGGGCCATTAATACAATTTCCCTAACTCCAGTAAGGTTCTTCATTACTACCTATAATAGAAGGAGTGACATATTTTTATCAATATTGTGACCCTATGTCTTTCCCTTTTTTTACTAAGGCATTCACTGCGTTATTGATTCAGGGTCAGATTATTATCCACATACTCCTGATTGGTTTTTTTCTTTAATTAATATATGGTAAAATGCTATCCATTTTATATTTGCACCATTTGACTTTTCTCCTTAAATTGCTTATTATCTTTCATTCTTTTCATTGTACTATTTCTCAGATTTACCCAAAACTACATACTGCAGAGATTCAGTGTGCTTTTTACAATAAACTTTGAGAATCAAGATGATGTTATTTCCAAAAGAAAGAATAGCTTGTTTCTCAGTGTTTTTAACTTTAGTTTACCTTCATATCACTGTTACCCCTAAAATATATACAACCATAGAGAAATCTGGTGCCAAAATATCATTCTGGAATAGGACAGTGGAACTACTAGTCTAGCAGCAATGAAAATGACCATTTGGAGTGAAGAGAAGATAGGGAATTTGGGAGATCACTTAGGAGCTATTTCCACGGTTAAGTTATGAAGGCCTGAATTAATAATTATAAAGTGAAGTAAAACAAGGAAAAGGGTGTAAAAGATATCATAAAAGTGGATTGTCAGGACTTAGCTTAAGGTTGTCTGTAGAAAATGATCAAGAAAGTACATAATACACTGGGCAGCTTGCTGGAATAAAAACACACAGAGCATATGGTGAGAGTACAGAAGAAGGAATGACAAAGTGTCCTTTTTTTTTTTTTTTTTTTTTAACCATGCAACAAAACCTTTATTAATATTTTGAACAGGTTCAGCTATTACTAAAACTGGTAACTTCTAATCTTAAATTGGGGCAAATGGCTAGAGTGCAGAGTGATGCCATCATTGGGCATTATGAATGCAAGACTGAATAATTAACAGCCACCCCTCAGACGGAGGACCAGGTGCAGGGTCGACTCTTTCTGGATGCTGTAATCAGAAAGAGTGCGGCCGTCTTCCAGCTGTTTGCCTGCAAAGATGAGCCTCTGCTGATCAGGGGGGATGCCTTCTTTATCCTCAATCTTGGCCTTCATGTTCTCGATGGTGTCACTGGAGCTCAGAGAAAACCACACAGAGGATGCTGCTTTGAACTGGGTTTTGAAGAATGAGTATTTCACTAGGTAGAGAGGGGACAACACCATTCTTAGGAGACAGAATAAGCTCATGTAGAAACACATATATGTGAAAGGGTTTTAGGTATTTGGGGGAAAATAAGTTTAAAATTCTGAGCATAAAGCATAAACTGGGGAATTGAGAAGAAGAAGCCAAACAAAATATGCACATGGACTAAATGCGAAGGTTCTGATTTACCAGGCTAAGTTTGGAAATAGGAAACCGCTAGACATTTTTAGGCAGAGAAATGACATGATCAAATTTTTAAAGAAAATAATTGCATTTGAAGCTCAGCCTTTTGTTTGCTCATTCAAGAGGCTCTGAGGTCTCTGTGGCAATGGCATAGACTGCATGAAAGGGGCAAGTCCTGGTACATTACGACAGTCTAGATGAGAGAAATTCAGGTCCACATTTTCTTTCCCCCAGTTCCAATTTCCAAAAGTTCTTAAACTCCATGCCCTCCTCTCCCCTCCACACACAAAGACCATGTGTTTGATGTCAATTTGTTGGATGGCCAAAATGATGTGAGGATTTATGAAATCTTTATTTGTCCTACTTAGAATGAATTGTCAAATATTTCTACAGAAATATTCATATATTTGATTACTGGTTGCTACCCAGCCCTTTCTGGGGGTGTTAAATAATATATATCACATATTAAATATAAATAATATATAGTATGTACAATTTACAGTATATTTTCTTCTAAAGTAAAAAAAAAAATAGAATTCTTAAACAAATATAGCCCTGTGGGTTTCAGATAAAGGATTATGGACCTATCTGGCAGATCAAAGCAGGAGGGTGAATAGCAGAGCGTCAACTCAGAGCGTTCTAAGGGTAACACATCTATGGTATGTGCCATGGAGACGACCTGCAGGCATTTGGAAATATCAGCCTGGAAGACGAGTTGACATAACACTGACTTGGTCTTGAGGCTCCTCGGAGAAACACAACAGGTGTAGATGTCCCCTAGTGGCCACAATTTCACACGGTGGCAGTCTCAGTCAAGCCACATCATGTCTCCCGCTGGAACCACCCTGAAACTCCTTTCCAGGGCCTGCAGGGAATCTCCAGAATGCAGTTGGTTTAGGATTAGACTCTTTCTGATGTTCCCTCCAGGGTCCAACTGGTATTTAGACCCAGGTTCACATTGAACAGCCATTGCCCCTTGAGTGTCTCATAAAACAGGTGATTTCAGGGCACTCACTATCCCAGTGTTTGCCAGAAAATTTAGATTTTCGGTTTAAACAGGAAAGAATGAAATCCTATAGTTCTTCATTAAAAACAAACAAAAAAACAAAAACTTTCAGTTTAAGTGTCTGAAAATGGTTGCTATTGAGACAACGTGTATAGTCACATTTATAATCTGTTCTGCCTAATGATGGGCAAAAACATCTGAACTGTATTTTCAACCAATTCATTCTTGAGACTTACAACTCCCTGCAAGCCCGAGAAGGCCAAGAGATGCAAAGTGATTTCTAAGCTAGTATTGTATCTTCTTCAGCTATAATAGAGGAATCCACATACAATTTAAGCTGGACTGGCAGAAGGAGCTACAAGCCCATTATCATCCCCACCCAATCCTCTCTCAATTTTTGGCTTAAGATTGAATTCTCTAATTAGATGGGAACTTTGCAGTGTGTGGAAATGAACTACAGAGTTTTACCTGATTATCTGTAGCCCTATGATTCCAGTGTTAATAAAATGCATTTTAGGAGGAAGAGACCCAGCGTGCTGGCAGTCCCAGATAAAATCGCAGAGGAGCTAGCTAAAGTCTGTTTTCTTCGTAGAGCATTCACTTCAGAAAACATGCTTTTACTGGGCGTTAGTAATTCAGATACCCATTGTTTGATATAAAGTAAGCAACTGAGCATTTTAAGTTGAAAAATGAACTTTGAGATGAAGCAGACACATTTGTTATAAAGTTATATCATAGGCTCTCTCGAAACCCACTCTGCTGGAAAGGCACCTCCTGAAGGCAGCCAGGTATGGAGGGAAAGCAATTGAATCAGGCTTCTCCAAGGCACTAAGATAAATAGCACATCAGTCATGTGCTGCATCTTCTCTATAACGCTGCTACAGGATCCACCTTTAGAAGGCTGTACACTTGGAGTCACTTTCCCAGTGGAGCTCATCCATCCACACATCCTTGTCTGGGTACCAATGGCATGTATTTCTCAGACAACTGGCAAGCGCTACTAGAAAGCAGTGTGAAACCTTGGAGGGAAGCAGAGTTAACAGGACAATCTAGAAAGCAAGTGGGAGCCTGCTTGCTGATCCATTGTGATTTAGGATGGCTTCAGGATAAGTGAAAAACTTCCTTTACCCTTCCATGGAGGATAATACTGAAAAAGGGGTCATTAGTATGTAGGAGAGTGTAGAAACATTATGAAGTGCTAAATGTCACTATCATGGCCTGAAAAGGTGAATGGACTGTCTCAAGATGTCAGCCTAACTTACTACTAGGATGATACCTGCACCTCTGAGAAGGGCATCATGGCATCTGGAGAGATGTGCCCATAGAGGGCTGGTGAAAGTCAAAGTTAAGGAACCCAATGATTTCCTTTAAAATGATACTTTAAATCATTTTGATCTGAAAACAGAAGACAATTTAACTTAATGGGGAAAGATTTGTGCTTACTGGGAACTTTTTTTCCCTAATAATTTTTTTTCTTATGCTTTAACTTGAACAATTCCTTTGTAGAAGCACAATGGCAAAGGTCTACTGTTTGTGATCAGATTAGATATGTAAATGAGATGGTAGTGTTTACTGCTGGTTTAGCATTTATTTGCAACAAAGCCCAAGAATAGATTTTAGTACTTGTTGGGACACAAATTTTAGAGAGTAGCAAAATTTGAAATATTTAGATGGCTCTCGCCCACAATTGCCATGTTAATTTAAATAACCAAGCCTTGCTTTCTTAATTGCATGTTCTTGTAATAGAAATACAACACACAAGTTGGACTGAAAGGAACACAGCTTTCTGGTGGCCAGAAACAAAGACTAGCTATTGCAAGGGCTCTTCTCCGAAAACCAAAAATTTTATTGTTGGATGAGGCCACTTCAGCCCTTGATAATGAGAGTGAAAAGGTAACATCCTCTTCTTTCATCTCAGAATGTAATATGAAACATGAGAGTGGAGTATTGTGGAAGAAATCAAGGTCAGTTTGGGGAAGAAAGGCCTGGAGAGAACTGTAGTCAGAGGGTCACCAGTTGTTAATTAAGGTTTTGGCCTTTATAAAAAGGTTAGAGGCTGGTGGGGAGGTGGGAGAGAGTTGGGACACAGGGCATCTCATGTTTTAGAAGGGTTTTCTCGTTTGAATTGGTCTCATTATCAAAAGGGACCCAAATCTTGAAATGTTTCTCCACTCAAGGAAAAAGCCCAATGAAAATTACTTTCCTGTTTTATTATTATTTTAATGATACCAAACAAAATAATAAGGCAATCTACATATATAAAAGAGTGATCTACACTGCAATGTCGGAGCCTGCTAGTTACTTTACCTTCTATAGACGATTAGCTCTGTTTGAGAAGGAAACAAGGGGGCAAACAGACATGTAACAATAAACCGACACTGCAAGGTCCTTCAGATGTTTAATTTTACTATGTCCTTGTCCCCTAATAGTTCTTGCATATAGCATGTTCTTATTTGTTAAATGAATGTTGGTTGAATGAATTATAATCTTTCATATTTATCAAGTGCTTATTATATACTACTATCTCAATCCTCACAACAACTTGATGAATTAGCTTATTTTATGCTCATTTTACAGATCAGCACACTAAGGCTTAGAAAAGTTAAGAAACTTCCCTAAATTTTAATAGACGGTGTCTGACCTAAGATCCCATGTGATTAATCACCACACAATTGCTATTTGTAGATGATTATCATTCTTGATTTCCAAGGAGCCAGTGTGTTATGAAAGAAAAAAATGGGACTTTTGGAACCAGACATATTTGGGCTGTAATCCTGGATTCATCAGTTACTAGCAGTGTGACCTAGGTCAAGGGACCTGGACTTTTCAAATCTTGGTTTACTCATCAGGGAAATGAAAATAATCCTCACAGAGTTACTGAAAGGATTTAAATGAAATATCCATCATTGGAATATTTTATATACTCAGCCAATATTGGTTTTCACCCTCCACTTTCATTTCTTTTTTGTTGTTGTTGTTTTGTTTTTGGCCGTGCTTCATGGCATGCAGGATCTTAGTTCCCCAACCAGGGACTGAACCCATGCCCCCTGCAGTGGAAGCGCAGAGTCCTAACCACTGGACTGCCAGGGAATTCCCTAATTTCTCTCATACAGCATTATAACCTCATTGTAGCTGAGATGCTGTTTTAGCCAGGACAGTTTTACAATTAAATACTAAAAAAAAAGAAGAAAAAAACCAACACAAACAAATAAAAAAATAAAACTGTGAGAAGAAATGAAGTAAGTAAATTAGACAATTCCACTTGGGTATGGAAATACTACTTTCCGGCTTTGACTTTGGAACCACTTACTTACACACAAATAACCATCTAATTTTTATTCATTGTCATGAAAGCTTTTCCAATTAAAAGTCTTACTTAATGTGTCTATAATTACTATTTCTAGATTTCTATTCAGTAGGATATTTCACAAAGTAGTTTCCTTGGAGATAAGCAAATACACAATGAATGTTATTAGATTACCTTAATTAATTTGACTTGTGCAAGTTTATTAGCATTTAACCCAAGGTAGCAATCACAGGTCCTTCTCTCTTCCAGGTGGTTCAGCATGCCCTTGATAAGGCCAGTAAGGGGAGGACGTGCCTAGTGGTAGCTCACAGACTCTCCACGATACAGAATGCAGATTTGATAGTGGTTCTGCACAATGGAAAAATAAAGGAACAAGGAGCTCATCAAGAGCTCCCGAGAAATCGAGACATATATTTTAAATTAGTAAATGCACAGTCAGTGCAGTGAAGCTGTTGGAGTTAACACATACTTTGATCTTTGTGTAATGCAAAGAATAATTAGTAATTAGTAGGAATTAGGAATTACTTAGTAATTATTTGGCATGCTTTGGTCTCCTTTATTGCATATATCAATAGAATCATGCTATTCAAGTACAGACATGTTCTGTTTACACACCATCTTCCCTTCAGAATTTTAAAAGGAAACAAAAATTACTAAATTCATTTAAGTGAGATAATCCCTGCATCCCTCACTTCAGAAAAAGCACATTTGCTTATAAAGCAATTTGCTGCAAAGTGAATATTTTCCTTTCAACTTCCGCTATAAAATTGGGAATATATTCCCAGAGGGAAAAATTACCCAGTTAACTAAATTAAAAGATTTTAGCAAAGAGGGAGTAAGATGTAGTTGGGCCTGTGGCATTGCAGGGAGAATGATTTTAATTTGGAACTTCCCAAATTCTGTAGCAAATTAGAATACTTTGAGGTAGTCCTTTACTCCAGACCATAGGACGTTCTCTCATAATATCTCTCAATGCTTCTTTCAGTGAATATCCACTGTTTCCCAAAATTCCATTATACTCCTTTGTCAGGGGGATAGGGAGAATTACAATGTAAAATTTCTGGCAGAAATAGGTAGTTATCTTCCACTTCAGTAAGTGAAATGCCTTACATGATCCATTCTGAAGATTCCATTATTCCAAGCTTTCGGTTTGGCAGAATAAGTCACAAGCTTACCTGTATATGAACACTTGTTTACTTAAAGTAAGAGCTACTTTTATTACGGATGAAAATTTTTAAATGCCTTTCTCTATTATTATTCAATCAAGTAATTTGTTTAAACTTTATATGTCCTTTATGTAATATATGTATGATTTTAAAATTCTGTATAAATAACAATATTGGTAAACTGAATCATGTTTTCCATTTACTTAAATATGTAATTTCATCTAATGATTTATCTCCATTCTTAATTGTATTTTCTTCCATTTACAGTGATATTTACAACCAGCCTCTCTAAAGTACCCTCTGCCAGTAATCTGAAATCTTGTGAAAAAAATTAAAACCATTTGTGTCTTATGCCACTTTTTAGAAAATGCAAAATAAAAATAGGCTTGGGGGACTGAGAACCAGATTATTGTTTAAAAGCATTGGCACTGAAAGCCTGTGGCCCCTTTGCTATGTGTGGCTGTAGAGCCCTTGGTGTTTTCTCTTTCCAGAGTAGGGTGGGAAGGAGGGAAAGGGCAATATGATATGGATATGCTTAATTCCTCAGAGCAGGAGCAGCCCAGGCTCCTAGTCTGTAATGCCTCCTAGATTAGCAAATACCTGCAATGCCTACTTTCCCCTTGAGCCTATCCATAGCAATCCTACCGTCATACCTACAGATGTCAGAGAAACACTTTCCTCTCTAATTAATAGCCCTGTCTAATTTTTTATTTCAAAAGATTTTAAAGGATGCTCCACAAGCAGCATTCTCTTAAAGTCACTGCCTTCATGGGAACAAGCAACCATGCTGAGAATTAGGGTCCCAGATAGTATACAAGGATCTGTGGGGTTATCAGCTGATGAAGGCAGAAAATAAGTAGAGGCCAGCTGCTTTTAGGGACTGCCACAGTTTAAAAGTTTAAAATTGCTGTACTGTTCTTAAAATGGTTTAAAAATATATCATTTTATTTAAAACACTAGTTTTAATAGAACCAAGGCACCCCATCCCCAAAATTATTCCAGCCAGCTATGGAATTACTTCAGTGAGGTCAGGATTTTAGGAATACTTGTAGAGATTTTTTCAAAATGAACTACCATTTACACATACCTTATCAGTTTTGTAAGTCTGACTTTTTAACCCGTATACTTTTTCTTAAATCGGGGTATTCTATAACTGGAAAAGAAGCTAAGTTAGGAACTGAGATTTTTATCTTAAAAAAAATGAAATGAAAAGGTACTTTAGCAGATTTAAGTCTAGGTTTTAAATTTTAAATCACTCCTTAAAGCTCTTATAAATTAATTATTAAATAATAATATGTTTAGAAAAATATATATATGTTTAGGTTTATAGTTCCCAACTTGATATTTACGTAAGGGCTGTAAGTAATGAATGCTGCATTATTCAGGGCACCAAATCAGCACATTTAGCTGATTCAGCATTATCTTCTTATAGTGCCTTAGATATTGTAGATATTAAATAAATACTAGGTGACTCAGCTCAGAAGGACATCTCTCATAGCAGGTCGCTTTATTGATACAAAAATGAGGCTTATATTTTACTGAAAAGATGAGCTGGTGGGCTGCAAATTGTTTTTGCTTCAACAGTCGCATATTGCCATCCCTTTGTCACGGGTATTATCCATCACTGGTGACCCACTGTATGGTTAGCTTTTATTCTAGACTAGCCTAAGTCCATAAAAATGTTTTCTTTCCACTCACATGCAATTTTAATTTTACTTTAACTAACTTTAATTTTAATTTAATTAATTATAGTCTTTTATCATAGTGATTGAGTTGGTTTAATTTATTTAATTTTGAAATAACTTGGCACTTGAGTGTACCTTGCCAAATCCCTTTTAGATCCTTGTGGGCCTAATTTCCCACAAGGCTTCTATCCATATTGCCAGGCATTCACTAGTCTTGAGGACCTCCTGGTCTCAGGAAAACACTGACTTCTGCCATCATGATTCATAGCCTAATACTCATTTAGGCTGACCTCAATCCAAACTTGTCCAATTACTCTTGCCCTCTGCTTCTACTTGACCTTTGGACTTGGATATGTTACAGGAGACAAAAATGAAGCACCGGTTGCGGGGGAATGGGTGGTGTGGGCAGGGGAAGGTGGGCAGTGGGGCGGGTACAGGAGAACCTCTAAATACCTGGCCTAGAAAGTCCTAAATATAGTGAAGGCAGCGGACCAGGGAGGTCAGGATCCATCAGAGTCATCCTTTAAATGTTAGTATGTTGTAGTAGCTCTCAGTCATCCCCACATCTTGTCCTTTGCACCACCCTTCCTTCCTGGGAGGGAGGGCTGTTCACTGAGTCTTAAAATAATTGAAACACCAATGAGGGTACCAGTGGAACTGAACCAATGTAGCAAGGATAAGGCACAGATATTAACAAAAAGAAATAAACCACTATGTCACACCTCTTTTATAACTAACCCAACCAACCTACTTTATATCTTATCATTCCTTAAAACAAGCTGTGGTGTGTTTTTATGTTAAGTCAACTTAGGTCATAGCTAACAACATGGTTTTTAGCCTACTCAATATGTCAGTTTCATCGTATGTATAGCGTGCTTTGCATATGACCTATTATATGAAAATGTTTCCTGTTAGTGTCCACCTGTGTATTCATTGTTCTAATTTGAGCTCTTATTCCCAGAGGGATACTGAAGTGGAATCATAGGTTGACTGGAAAGTTCACTCATAAGAACTCGTGAAGGGAAGAAACTGGGAAAATTGGAAGTAATAAAACAGAAATTAAAAAGCTCATTTAAAAGCCATAATTATAAAAAAAATGCATGGATCATCAAATGTCTACATAGTACCTCAAGTAACACAGCTTGCCACCTTTTAGCAAAACCACACTGATAAAGCCTGTATTACTTTTCTATTGCTGCTATAACAAATTACCACAAACTTAGTGGATTAAAACAACACACATTTATTATCCTATAGTTCTAGAGGACAAAAGTCTAAAATCAGTCTCTGAGGGCTCTAGAGAAAAATCTATTCCTTGTTCTTTTCCCATGTTCCTCAGCAAGCATCCTGAGGATATCTGATTCCTTCATCATACCTCCATCTCTCTCTGCTTTTGTCCTTCCTCTCTTACTCTTATAAGGATCCTTGTGATTACATTGGGCCCACGTAGGGAATCCAGGATAATTTTCCCATCTCAAGATTCTTAATCACATCTGCAAAGACCCTTTTGACATGTGGACATCTTTGGGAGGCCCAGCCTACTACTAAGCATTCAAACTTCTATTCCATTGGAAAGAAAAGACAATTTTTCTTAGATTTCCACTGAATAAAAGCTCAAAAAGAACCCTGAAAACATCCAATCGAACATCACCGTTATATGTTGATGAGAGAGCAAAAATTCACAAATCTTGCCTCCAAGCCCTGTGCTATTTCCATTGCAACATGCTACCCATCCTCATTGCTAGGCAAAGATTTGGAATGCATTTGTCTTTCTCCCTTCACTTTTGCTACTGGATTCTGCTGTTGCTGGTATTCGCTTTTATCCTGAGACTAGATTTATTAAATATAAGTTTATACTAAGTTCTACTTTCTTAACCTTTTTCTCTTTCCACTAAAATGCTTTATGCATTAGCAAGGAAAAATAGCATCCTTAATACTGTAAATATATGAGCTTTCACATACTTCTGACTCAGTATACTTCTGAATTTTCCTAAAACCATTTTAAACTACTGCTTCTAATCAGAGCTAATTTTTTTGTGTGAAATTTTTCACAAAGGCATGGGATAAGCACTTTATGTACATTGTCTCTTTAGTCCTTATATCAACCCTATAATGACAAATATTAACATTATCTTTCTTTAAAGAGAAGAAAACTGAAGCTTAAGGGAATTAAGTAATTTGTTGAGGCCTGGGCTTTGGGATTCACAGCGTTATCTAACTCCAGAGCCCACAGTCTCCATCATAGCACCAAGTACTTCTGTCCACAATTTATTCAGGAAGATGGCTAGCCAAACTGAGAGTATAGTCATTGCTCACAGGAGTACATCAATGTGAGGATCAAAGTAAAGTTTTGGCAGCAGTTACGTGGTCTAATAAAATTAACAAGCCACGCCCTAAAAATATTCTCTACAACCACACTGCTGAAACAAGATTGAATTCAGCCCAAGTTACAAGATATGTTTTTCCTTTTGTGCTTACTTACATGTATAAGTGTTGTGGATTTGGACACTTTTTACCCAGGTAAAATTGTAGAAATATGAGAATTCCAAGCTAAAAAATTTTTGAAAGAGTCACACTTCTTAGACAAAAGCATAGTATCTGTGATTATAATGTCTATGGAAATATGCTGAAAAGCATCACCAATGTAATTGTGTTTGTTAGGCATGTTTTCTTAATGATTTATACTTAATTATCAAGGTCCAATTTAATCCTACTAAAATGTTTTACTTTTTAAACTGCTTGAGGATCTGTTTATTGAGATTTCAGAAAAGCAAAAGTTAGAGAATTAGGTGTGAAATTCTATAAATGAATGCAATCACTGCTGCATTATTAAACTGAGGGAAAGAATGGTCTTGTAAACTGATCTGTGTTTTTGTAGATGTAGTAAATGATGGAATGCTATTCTTTATAAGCCAAGTAAAATTTGCTATTGAATGGAGGTATTTTGTTTGATCATCAACTTTACTACAGTCCAGTAATGTAATACATGGCTAAAATATTTTCTCCCCAGTTGAAAGTCAAGAAGAGATTCTAGAAAAAGAGTTGAAGTTGTTAAATTACCAGAACATTCTGGACAATTGTAAAGCAAAAAAGAAAGAGAGAGAGCAAGAGAAAGAATGAACTAGAGAAAGAAGAAAAACCTATTTGAAAATACTCAAACAATAAAGAATGAAATACACTCAAGCAATCAGCTTAGGATTGGAAGGAAAAAATATTCTACCATCAAATCCTCAGAAAACCTAAAAAAGGTGTACAAATTTAAATGTAAAATTCTTACTTCCATGGCCCCAGGTAAAGCAGAATTACACCTTTGCCTACATTAGTTTCATAAATTCCTTTAGTCCTCAGTTTCCTAGAGCTAAATCCCTTGAGAGAGATAGGTTAAGAGCAACATATAAGCCAAAAAGGAAAAGCCTGGCTCTCACAGGATGGTATGTACAGGACACCAAAGGAAAGCAGGAGCAAGAGGGGGTCACCAAATAAGAGCAAGGTCAACAGGGCTCCCAAGGATGGAGAAAGGGAAAAAAAAAAAAAACCTCCAAAGTAACAAAGAGAATGCTTTCTATTATAAAATGAAATGTTCCTGTCATTAGTAGTAGCAATAATAAGATCAATAATATAAAATAAGCTAGATTTATAAGTTCTAGTTTTTATATCCAATATATAGTTTTTATATAGAACTTATAAAATTAAGTTCACACTGAGCACTCATCTATCAGGCACTACGATTGAGCCTTATAGGCATTAACTTACTGACAGTAAGATTCATTCTTTTATTCAAATTTTACCAAATGGGGAAACTGAGGCACAGAGTAATTAAGGAATCTTCCCAAGGTCAAACACCAAGGAAGTGACAGAATGAGGATTCAGCTCAGAAAATCTGACTCTATAACCCACACTCAACTAACCCATTAGCCCTCTAAGATGGAACTGGAAATGGTAAAGTAGTACTTTTGAATTATTTACATAGAAAACAACTTGCACTGTGCCTCCTCCTTACACTGCAAAAATACAAAGGTGCACGGTTCCTCTTTGGTTAACATTCTGATGTGAAGCTGGATTTTTTTTTTCTGCCTACCGCACTCTGAAAAAAATTCTCGTACACAGCCCAATTACAATTTGGAAGGGTTAGAAATATAGCTGTTCTGGCAATAGCACATTTTCCCCACAAGTGTTCCGTTTTCTCTACCTTCAGACACACACACTCACAAGTGTAGAGGAAGATTAGACCTTGAGATCTACATAGATTGTTTCTCTCACTGTTGAATCACCCCTGCTATCTTATTTTCAGGGTGTTTATCATAACTCTTTTGTTCCATTTGCAGCCCACTTGCTGATGCATCATTCCTCTCTTTGCCTAAGATAAAAAAGATCTTGATAGCTATGTTATGCAAAAACTAAGACAGATTTACAAATGTTGCAACTAAAAAAAAAAAGGCAGTAACATATGCATTGGGTAATGTATTGGCTAAGGTGGAGCCATCAAAAGTGGTTCAGGTTTGCTCAACTATACTGAGTCTCCTGTTCATAAGAACGACTTTCCAAATACTGTACAATAAATACTGCTTCAGTAATAAAATTATTTTAAAATGGGATATTTAATGACGGACTATAAAATTCCCTCTATTTCCATATTGATGGAAGGCCTATGACATTAACCTAGACGAAACATTCGGAACCCAGCATACACAGAACAAGCAAGAGAAGTACAAAACATCACAAAATTTTAATCTTTAACTTCTGAAATGTGAAGGACAACACTCCCATGGTTCTTCGCTGATGTTATGTATTTCAAGTTGCTCCTTAAGTGAATACTGGAATCTTCACAGAAACTCCAGTCTCGTCAGAAAAGAGTTAACCTTTCTCCTTTCTCCACATTCATTTTTACCAAGGTAGATTACAAAGCCAAAGATAAAAGACACTTTCTTTGATTTACTCAGGTAAAATTCTTCTAAAATGTGTAACATTTTAGTAGAGCATACAAACTAAGGACTCAACAGTACACCTCTAGCTCTAAGTCTTAAGTCTATTTATAGGTGTCGGAGAGGTGTTGATTTGAGATTAGCATATTCTTAAATTAAGATCTATAGCCTGCATCAAATTCTCAAAGGGGTTTATTAACAACAACAACAAAATTGAGAACCATTGTTCTAGATCAGAATTAAAAAACAAAAACCAAAAAACTATCTCCAAAACCAGCCACTTTAAATATAGGATTCATAAATAAAAGTTGTAAACCTGAGCATGGATAGAATAATTAATGAAGTCCAATAAGTGTTAACTTATTTTCTTTGCTGTAGTATAGTTTTTAAAAGGCATAGGCTCTTGTATCCTTTTTTTTTTTTTTTTTTTGGTGTATTCAGAATTTCCTATATATAGTTAAAAGAAGAAAGAGCAGTTACTTTTACAAAAGTCTATTTAGCAACATCAGTGAGCTCTATTAGCTTGTTATACACAATAGAATATTTAAATTTACTTAATAATCAAGTAACTTTATTTGGAGGACAAACTGAATTAACCTCTGTCCCCTTGTAACAATTTTAGATCAAAATAGATTGGGCTTAATTCCGAGTAAGTACATATACACTCACAGACCAAGGTTTAAGTTATTTTAACACACTTTGAGCATGTTAAAATTATAATGCTATAATGCCTACATATAAATTTTTAAATAGTTAATTTTAGAGTCATAAGGTCAGAATGATGGGGTGATTTTTATTTTTTTCAAATGGTCATTTTTTCCTTAAAGAAAGAACACAAGAAATATTTTACTTCTGTTTTACAATTATAAGTTAGTTCTCAAATTATGACTGTGATTCATGATCATGCTTAAGGCTTATTTTTAACCCAAAGTACTGAACACAAAGTAGGCTGTTGACTTGTTTTTAAAAATTTTTGAACAACAGCAAATGTATCATTTAAAATATCACTCTGAGATACAGTTAACTCTACTACAAGCTGAGGCTATATTAGAGATATGATATATGTCCAATCTACTTACCCTCTTCTTCCTTCTCTTCTCCCAACAATTCAAGAGTGAGAGCCTCTTTAGTGGCTGTATTTCAGCATTCCTTTCAAGGGGTAATGAATATGTCATGCAGGTATTACTTCAAGCTTGTTAAAGAATAACTTAATTATGTAGAATTATGTAAAAACTTTTTAAAAAACTTAGAATTAATTAGTGATTAAGTAGACCTAACTTTACTCTTGGACATTATTTCTCCAACGGTCATAAAATATCAACATTTTAAAACAGATCTTTTCATCCCGCTAAGACAGCTGATTCAAATCAGACTCATTATGTATGGTGGCCATGAATGAATTAACTCTCTTTAAAGGTCAACTCTGTGGCTTCATCCAGCCAGAGGCCAAAACATCTGGCTAATTCAGTTAAAAAAGTAAACTATAAAAATCATAAGTCATTTTTGGGGGGTATCCTATAGACTCATTGATTGAATCTTTTTTTTTTTTTTAACTTTTCAACCAGTTACAGCTAACATGTTCAAGTGAATCTATATTTAGTACCATGTGACAGTGGTGTCCACTCTCAGTTGGGAAATACAACAGATTGTTTCCCAAAATTCTTTTGTAAAATGATAGCACATATTATGTTCCATTTTGCCCACTTACTGTAATTAATCTGGTACTAACAAATGGAAACTGACCTGCAGGTTTCAGTTTACTGGAACTGTATGGTGCAAAGCCTTAAAAGGAGTTTCTGCTTCCAGAGCCAGCACTCTCTTTCCCCGCAATGTTCTCCATTGGCCCAGATCATCTGCTTGATTTTGCAACCAAGTGGACCCTCATTCAAAAGGTCATAACCATGGAAGGACAATTCACAAAAGAGGGAATAAAAATAGCAAATAAAGATGTGGAAGAAAAGGTTAGGAATCTAAAATATATAACTTAAAGCAATAATGAGATTCATTTCTTCCTTATTAAGTGAACAAAGAATTCAGTGCACTTAAGGCTGGTTCTTTCAACTGCTGTTTCCTGAAGTATAAACTGCTAAAGGGACAGTAATCTGGTCATCCCTATCTAGAGCCTTTAACATGTTCTTATCCCTCAAGAATTCCCTCCTCTTTTAGCATCCTAAGGAAATAACCAGAAATTAGAACAAAAAGTCATGCAAAAGGATGTTCAATCATTTGGAAACAGCTAAATGCCCAGTATTGGGGAAGCAGTAAAATTTTGATATATGAGGTCCATAACCATTTTAAATTGTGTTTGCAGATAATTTTTAATAGTGGGGGGAATTTATTTTAATATTAATGAGAAAAAAGTAGGTTATACTCTTGTACATACGTGTAAGAAAAAAGTCACTTGGAAAAAAGATAAGACATAATTGTTGTATCTCAGAAGTGGCTTTAAGGTTATCTGTTTTCTCTGCTTCTTCACAATTCCTTGTACTTTCTAGGATATCTTCAGTGAGCATCTAATAGTCTCCAAAAAAATGAAGTTTAAAACTTCTGTTGAAATGGAAAGTCTTTGGATGAGGATGGAGGTGTTATGAGTTAACAAATTTGCATTTGTATGTGAAGGCCTCCCTTAAAATTCACAGAGGTAATTACATTTTTAAAAATATTTATTAATCCAAATGAATATCTGATTAGTTTTATAAAACAAAGTAAAGTGGGGAAAAAAAGTAGGGCAGTTTGTGGAAACTTGTTTACAATTTAATTTTCAGGGAGTGCTACCATCAAGGCAGCCTCCAAAATAAATTTTCCTACACTTCCCACTTACCGGTTTCTTCTGGACCCTTACAGTAATAGGCGTACTGCCTGGTAAAAGCAGCTACCTTTAAGGCCTGGGTTTTTGATAAATTCCCTGTTTATGTATAAAAGACTGCCTGTATTGTTCTTAATGATTTATCTGATTGGCATACAAGGCCTGTTAATATTGTTTTTACTTACCCTTTGAGCTGTGTGAAAGCAAGATGGATAAACCTCAGATGCCAGGTTCATTCTCCCCCTCACTTCTTATTAGCCTGTATTGTGTCTAAGCTACACAGAATTTTACTCATTATTTCTGGGGATAATCACAAACAATAATTATGAAAAGGTAGGAAATTGTTAGAAAAATTAAATTAATAGTATAAATGAATCACAAGAAAGAAAACTGTTACATTAGGATAATGGATTGCTTCTTGGGAAAATGTCATGAATAAATAAGTAGCTATTACCTTTATGTCTTATATAGCACTACTTGCACAAAAGGAAAAACAAACTCTCCTGGTATAGAGAACTTTAACTTCTGGTTATTTAGTTGTAATCGATGGAATACCTGGCAACTGAATTTCATATGCAGTACTGCTACTACAACTTATACATGACTTCTGGAAATATAGGAATCCACATTTATGCAGTTTAAGTAAGAGCAATTAAACCGGGGGTAGTGTAAAATATCTAGGGAATGGAATTTGCAAGAGCAAAACTTCAGTATAGGGTCTTAACTGCATGAAACTAATGAATAGAAATTAGGGTGATTTTTTAGAAACCTCCTTTTTTATAGCATTAATATTAGAAAGAAGAGTGCACACATCAGTATAATATTACTTTCTTGAAAGCTAGAAAAATGTAGTTTCTTAGTACGGCAGGGTAGTACTAGCATTCTAAAAGTGTAAAGCCCAGATTGAAGCCAAACAAGCTGAAAAATAAGAAACAGAAAAGAGTGATAGGAAAATCAATTTTATATTTTCACCCTACAGGTAACAAGTAACTTTTAACTTCATTATGTCTTGCATTTCCCTTTTAAATAGTACAGCATGCTATCCTTAGCATGTTCATGAACAGGCATGAGTTACTTTGTTTGTATATTGCCTTTTATTTTTAGATTTGTCCTTATAGATGCATGAATTTCATTCAAAAAATGAAAAAAAAATGAAAAATCAGGACGTCCAGTTAAATCTGAATTTAAAAAAAAAAACATCAAATCACGTTTAGTGTAATTACATCCCAAATATTGCATGGGGCATACTCATGCTAAAAAAAATTATTTGTTGTTTATCTAAAATTCAAATGTAACTGCATATCCTGTGTTTTATCCAACAACTCTATGTAGAGTGAAAATACATTTTAAATAAAGGATACTTTCCTTTTTTCTGAAACTCCTTATAATCTCACTTAAACGAGACAAAGACCCATGCAAGTGTATTGCTCCATGGAGTGTAGAGACACATTTATTTGTGCTTAAAAAAAAAAAAAAAAAGACTCGACCATTAAGTTTTAAAGCTTTCTATATTCTGACATACTCAGTTCCTTAGTAAAAATGATCCTAAAATTTAACTTGAAAAATATGGAGGAAATACATAGAATCATTAGATTATTTGTATTTTGTAGTACAATAATAATGAGGAAATAAGTCATTTTAAATTGTAGAACAAAAAATAGGTCTAGGCTACAAGTAGAACATTACTAAGAATAAATTCTTGATAATTTTAAGTGAAACTTTCAACCATTCAAAATTTAATCTGATGCTTCCATACATAAAATAAAAAATGAAAACTGAACTAGATATGTTTTCTTAGATTTTAATTAACTATGAAAGAAATAAAAAACTTTTTATTCTAAGACGCTATATTTTAAAAACCTTCCTGAGGAATAGCTTTCTACATAACTTGCTAATGTAGTACATAGCCTCTGCATAGGCAAGTTGGCTATAAGAAGTTGAGCAAAAAGAAGTCAGCATTTTCCTAAGCTGCAGTCTACCATTGACTGATGTGCAGTGCAACATTTGTTGCCTTTAATTCTTTATTTTAAAAAATTACATACCAGTATTGATTTCCTGGGTTTGACAAATATACCATCATAATGTAAGATGTTAATAGAGAAAACTACTAGAGCTCACTATACTATTTTTACAACTTTTCTGTAAATCTAAAATTATTCCAAAATGAAAACTTTACTTTAAAAAAATGAAGTAAAAAATGCTACTTCTTTTGGATTATAAAGTAATAAGTCATTCTAAACCACTTCACAGACATAAATGCCATTCCTCTACAACAGGGATCACTATTATACCCCTCTTTTGAAACTAAAATTTTCTCTGCAAAACAACAGGTGAATTTTAAGAATGGAACACTTCACTGATTCTGATTTTCCTGGTATACGTATTAAAACATTCAAATGAACATGTCACTAAGCAAAGTATGTTCACATTTAATCATTACACCATATACTAAATAAATTATATCATATGCTTTCTACAAAGTATATGCAACTGAAGAATATATAATGTTCTGTTGCCAAAATATTTACAAGATTGTTTTACTGCTTTCTATTCATTACTATTACAACATTCAATTGTGATAATAAACTAAAATATGTCACTATTGAGGGCATAGGAAATATATGTGTACAGTACTCTACTTAACCACTACAGTTTTAAACCAAATATTTACTGGGAAAAAGAGCAAAACTTAGTTTGCCTCATAGTACAAAGGCTACTGAATTGTCACCTACAAGAACCTTATTTTCTTAAAGTTTGGGAGAAATAGAATTTAATGTTATAAAAATGATTATTTTCTCTTAAACTGAGACCTCATATTATCTATAGTCAAATTCTGTTAGAGTATGTATAACTTGATAATATTCATTCACTAAATCAATGTGAATAACTTAAATTCATTTCTACCTACTAGGTTCCCCCTCCCTTACAAAGGCCATTGTTTGTTTAATTGAAAGGGGAAAGTGCTTATAAAAACAACAAAACAAACAAACAAACAAACAAATAAGGGACAGGTATGTAAGAGAGAAAAGAAGCATTGAAGAAGAATGTGAACAAAACTTCCTGAAATGATGGGAAACCTGATGATAGGGTACCTGAATAATTAGGGACATTAAATGGGGTGCAAAATTGGGCAGTACAAATCCCTTATTTTCAGTTGAACTAGACAATCACCTGAACTCTGGGGGAGGCAGAGGGCACGACATCTACTTTCTTTCTTCTATTTCAGTGCTTAAAATGGAGTGGCTAAAAAACTTAAAGCTGGGAGGATCGGTCGCCTCAAAGATGTAAAGATAACCCTAGATAAAGTATTGAGGTTTTTTTCCAACATTCGCATGGAGTACAGGGTGAAATGAGCATAATGTAAATCAACTCATTGTTTGGGCCCTTTCAAATTAGTTGCCAAGAGAGGAGTGAAAACTTGATAAGCAGGCTCCAGTTTCTAAGTGTTGATTTAGAAATCTTAAAACTTGTGGGAGCTCAGTTCATTTAAAGGAAGAAATTTAAAGGGAAGAAAAGTAAACAAGGAAAATGCTAAGCGATGAAACACTGATGTATAAAGGATTTTCTTTAAAGAAGAAAACTATAAAGAGTTCCCCTGTGCTTTTAAATTACAAATTTAGGTTTCTTTGATTTAAGCTAAGAGTCTGATTTTAAAATGTCTGTCAAAATGTCGTGATCCATTTAAATGTTCAAACTGTTGATGCTGTTTCTTATCTATCTTAGGGGGAAACTAAATATAAATCAAAATCTTAAAGAAGCCCACATTTTCAAATAGGTAGATGGCTATTTTGAATGAAGCAGCAATGCATTATGGTTTTTCGCCTCCCCTCCCCCACAGAAAGTACGTTTCTGAACTGCAAACCAGGTAGGTTCAGAACACTAATTGCAGCAGTTCCAGGTCTTGACCCTTTTTCTCAGGAAGCAAGCAAAAAAGCACTAATTCACTAAAATAAGTGAAGAGAGATAGCAAGACTAAGTCCAGGTATTTGGTGGCAAATCCCAGGTGGCTTGTCTGCCTTTTTTCCAGGAAAATGCGGCCTCCGCTTTCATCAATGTGTACTTTGTCTTGATAGGAATGCATATTTAATCATCAAAGCAAAATTTTTTTACCCTCAGACATAAGATCCTTTAGTAGAGATTTTTAAAGTATTTTTAAGCCACGAATAAAACTTAAATTTAAAAAGTGACACCAAACTGCTTTGCGGGGGGCAAGAAAGGTGAGGGCAGGGAAGGATTATCCACACGTAGATTTTGAAAGACGCTTGTAGCTTACTTGTGAAGCTTCATTTAGCATTGAGGTACAGGGGAAATGCTGTTCCTGGTGACAGCGCAGTGGGAATTCCCACTCCAACAACCCATGAAATGTTACTGCATAATTATTCACCTTCTGGGGCCCATTAGAACTTATCAGCAGAGAAAGAAATTTAATTTAAACTCACCCCTCTGTGCTAAAGAATGACCGGGACATGAGATCAAAGCCCGAAGCTCTGTCCTCCAGTGGTTTGCAACACCTAGGCACAATAGGGTGAGAGAACGCGACATTCCAGCGCTTCCCGGCTTTCCGGACCCTGGAGAGAGGGGTGGAGGTGGGGGTCTCGTCACCGGCTGGTTTGAGGGGGGAGGGTGATGGAGGCTCCGGAGGTGGATGTGTCAAATATATCCTGCAGCTCCAGGAGGCCAGACTGCTTCTACTGGGAGGCTCCAGGGGCTTGGCGAGCAAAGCCCTCACTGCAGACCAGATAGGCCATTCCCCTGCCTTCCCTGTTACTGGGATTGGGGTCAGTGGAGCCCGTGGATTTAACCACAAGCGGGAATGGCTGGAGCCATATCACACGCAGGTGTGCAGCTCTGAGGACTCTTGAGTATTGAGGAAGCTGCTTATACTGCAGCACATCACAGGGTGCCTTAAACGCGTATAGACGGCGCATGCATAACCCAAAATACATGCCAAGTTGAATCCCTGGCATATCTAGAGAGTACAAAGTGGAACCCATAGATCCAAACCTGTACCATGAGCTTTCAAGACCAGAAGGCCCAAGTCCTAGAGGCGCCTAAGAGAGTCAGGGGCAGGGAGAGGTTTCCTGGGGCCTCTTCCTCAGGCCCCCCCAGGGAGCGGCAGGTACATTCTCAAAGTAAAGATCTTTAAAGGGAGTACGGTACTCTCTCCGAGAGATTGATCCATCCTCCCCTTCCTTCAGATGTCACCAAAATACGGGGCCTGGAGTATGTGGCTAGCGCTCCCCAAATATCCAGCTGCCCGAAGGGTGGAGGGGCAAGAAGGGAAGGGAAGAAAGCCCAAGAGAGGTTGTTGGGTTTTAGGTACAACTTGGTAAAGACAAGTTGAGTTCTGTTCAACAGGTACAGAGATTATATGTCTATATCTACCTATCGGTAAGATTCTCCCCTAGATAGTCCCTTAAGTAGCTAAACTGTTCTTTTAATTCCTGAAATAAAAAATCACAGCCAATCAGACTTGACTTTGCTTCCCTTAAGATAACAGTGTGAGAAAAGGTGCACAAGTTCCTGGCAAACCCATAATAAAATGACAAGAAGAACACTTCCTGCCGACGGAGGACGCTGCAGTTTGTTGAACCGCCACGGGGGAGGAAAGAGGGAGGAGGCGGGTGAGAGTGAACAAAGTAATTTGGCCAAGAAAAGAGAACAGTCGCTGCTAAAGCCAAGAGAGAAATATCCAACAAGTTCGGGAAGAACCACCTCGGCTCGTCCACGCCGCGGCAGGCCCGGGTGGCACCGGCAGGACGCAGCACTTGGCCTGTCACCCCAGGATAGGGTGGGACAGAGGCCCCAGGGTCCAGGCGCTCGGATGGCCAAGGGCCCCGTAAGGATGCTTGGGGATACGGAGAGAAAAAGAAGGGAATCCCCCCCCTCCCTATCCGGTCCGAGTGTCTTTTGAGCTGGGAGGTGAGCGCGGGGGAGGCTCACCGCGGCGATTCCCACGGTGGGTTTGGTGGAGCCAGAGAGGCTCCGGGAAGCGCGGGCTGCTCGGGCTGGTGTCGCCTGCGGCGGGCGCGCTGCAGCGCGGGCGCGGGCCCCTTGGTGGCGCTCGCAGTCCGCGCAGCGGGCGGAGGCGGCCGCGACGCCTTTGTGTGCGCTGGCACCGCGCGGGGCGGTTCGGCCAGCAGCACGAGGGGGGCTGCGGGAGGGGACAGGGGCTCGCGGGTAGACCCGACTGCCGCCCCACCCTTCACTGCAACCCTGGGGCGGACGACGCGCCTCGCCTCCTCCGAACTCTTCCCGGGGGTCTCGGAGGGTCATTTTGAGAGCAGCCGGCACGTCGAGAAGGGAGAGGAAAGGGGAGGTAGCGTTTAGAAAGGCTGGGAAATTCTCCTGGGCTCAAAACCTACCCTTGAACTCATTGAAACAGAGAATGAGGGGAACTTTGGGCAGCCCAAATCTCCGCCTCGAACCCCACAAGGGATGCAGAGGGCGCCTCCACCTTTCCCTCCTGCGCAGCAAGAAATGCTTGTCCGAGGAGTAAAGTTAAGGAGTGGGCTTAAAAGAAGCCCCAATAAGATGGACTTGAAAGAACACCATGAAAAGCGGCAGTTTTGAGCGGGCGCTTTATTTCTTGTTCTCAGTCACTCCCCACGCCCCACCAGCTCTCCTCGCTGTCTCTAGCGCTCTAGAAGCCCCGACTGTCATTAGGAACCAAAGTAAAATGTATAAGGCTGCTTCCGCCAGGAGACTCCGCAGAAAATTAAATTAAATTAAACACGCGCCCAGGGACGAAAAAAAATAGATTCCACCACCCCACCCCCGCCCCCAAGCAAATCAACACTTCTGCGCGCAGGGAATACAGCGAACTTAAAGAGATGGCCACTGACGCGCATCCCCTTAAACCTCAGCCGCTGGAGCCCAGGACAGCAAGGAATTATCGGCTTTCCTTTAATCCGGAAGCAGGGAATAAATAGGGCGAAAGCAAATTCTGAATCTTACTTTTTAAACAACAGCAACAATTGTATATCGAGCAAAGTCTTCAAAGGATGCCACCCAGAACTACAGTCCTAACTTAAAAATGAGTACACTTCACTCCTGTTGATCCCTTAATACGATTTTCTTTAAAGACAGTGATAGAATTAATCTGCTGGGGCATTTTTTTAAAGAAAGGGGTGGGGGGGGAAGCAAACAACTATAGAAACCATATTTTTAAAAGAGAGAGAGAGAGGAGACTTGATCATACCTGAGTTTTTCTTAGGGGTGTAGGGAGAAATAATAATTCCTGCCTGTTTGGACAGAAGCAGCAAAAGGCAGCAGGAAATTAAAAGCCCCAGTTTATTCAAAATACCTGCATCAAATTAACCCCTCTTTGAGGCTATTTGTATGAAAAATTGAGCAAAATGTAGAACTTCTTTCATTATAATATTCATCTCTACCATTTTAGGCAACCAGAGAATAATCAAATCCACTTTTTTTCTCTAAAGTTCCTACCTTACCAGCCTAAAAGATCATCTGACCTTTGAGCTAATCCTCTAAAATAAAATATTTGTTTAAAAAATTCCTCCAGTGGCCTTCTGTAACATTCCATTCAATAATCAAACCAAAAGATCCACGGGGAGATGAAAATGTTGATGGCAGGATTATCGATCTGTCCGCCCAGGAGTCCAGTCTCATCACGTGCTTGTCTTTAATTTTTAATTTCAGCATTCTGTCCCCACGGGAACCCCAGTTGAAAAGTTATACCAAGATTGGAGTTAAGAGGACAGTGGAAGAAGGGCAAACCCATCCAGGAACTTTTTCTAATATCAGTTGTTATAGGAGAGGGATAAGGAAAACTCATCACATTTGCTTAAATTAAGTTTTAGCCTAAAATATTTTTGTTGATAGCCCAACCTTAACAAATCACAGTCACGTCCCTAAGCAAAAGACATCATCCAAAAAGAAGTTGAACCAGAACAGGAAAAAGCAGGATAAGGAAGAAACACTCAAGTTTGGGGACGAAATGAGACAGGTTAACAGAAAAGCGGGACTGAGCTGCAGCCCTATTCTAGTCTCCAGAGGGTGGACTGATATATGCTGGCCTGACCTCTGGGTCAACAACTAGTTTAACTCTACCTTGATCTGTAAGACTGGAAGCTTGGCCCTTGGTTCAAAGTGAGACCAAGACTTTGGCTTCATTTGAGTGAGCCTGCAGGCACTGCTAAGAGGTGCTTTAGCACAGATAAAGCAGGAAGAAACCACAATTTTGCACTTCATCCTCTATCCTCCAAAAAGATGTTCATCCCCAAAAGGGAACCCTGCCCACCCTGCAGGAAATGAATCTAGAAATACTGCTCAATTACCAACAATACAAAATAAAGCAAAGGTAGAACAGAGAGGAGGAGCCAAAGGAAGAAAGTGAAAGTTTGAACATCTATGCTACAGAAAAATCTGTCCCCGTTCATCCACCCCAAAGAAATCTTCTTCCAGACAATATCTCTCCTTGTCATCACCCACTTCGTAAATCAAATGTGATTCTGTGTATAATACAACTGATATTATAAATGTACCAAGCTTTCTGCTTACCTGCCACTACATTTAACTCATTCAGAACTGTTTTCTCCGAATCCCTCAGCTCTGCAACTTTCAATAAAAAAGCAACACTTAAATTGTGTTGTGTGTGTGATTCCTAGGAAGAAAGTGACGAAAGAGACTATTTTACTTTTTAAAACCATTATTTAGAGCTATAGTATAGCAAAGAATCAGAGCTAACTTGCTTGCCTAAAACCATAGGGATTGGAAGTCTCAAACATCAGCATAGGCAACAGGATTAAGGCACTCTGCTACTTGGGCACAAACTGCATTATTCTAAAATATTTTATCCCTAATTGTTTTTTTCTTCTGAATTTACAGTATTTATAGCATTCTATTTTCACTTCCGTTTCTATGGATCATAAAGACTTTATATAAATTTCATTGGAAAATTTTCAGTTCAAGATGCACACCAAGACTGAACTTAGGGTGGGGGAATGCAAACGGAAAGAAAGAAGCTAAACTTATAAGAATCTGAACACTCTAACTTTTTATTCAGTTTGTTTCAAAATAATAATATTAATCTAATAGTGAAATAGTTTGATAAAACAGCAATCAACATTTAAAGTATTTTATGTTTCAAAGTATGGCTCAAGGAACACCCATTGCTTAAATGCACTTAGACATAACAAGACAATATTTTTTTATTGGCATCATTGACACCTATGAACAATAGCCTAGTAGATAGATTAAGGTTTAACCTTCCTTTTCTTTGGTGGCTGTTTAGAGACTTTAAAAGAACAGATAACTCATTTCAACAGGAATCTACTACTGATATTTACCTCTACATAATCTTTAGCTAAGACATGGAATGCCAAAAACCAGCTTTTGTTAGCCTGACCTCCTCCACCCCCTAACAACAAAAGTTATCCCCAAACCCATGTTTTTATTTTAGATGTATTGATCTTCTAGTGTAAGACTTGGCGTTTTAAATACCAAATGCAATCAATGGCCAACAACCTGAATCCTTCTGGAGAGTGAGAAGAAAGCAGAACAGAGAAATTTCTTTGAATTGTTTGGTGACTTTGTACAAATTTTAAGAGGTCAGTAAATCCTGATGCTTGGAGCTATATCTACTGGTAAATAATTAATTACATTTCTGAGACACTACAGTCTTTATCTTGGTAAATAGAGAAAACACAGCTTCGCCAAATATAGCATTCCATCTAAGTAATATCTTAAAGGCAATTATTTAAATATTACCACAAACAGGATTATATTTTGTTTAAATTAGACATTTAACTGAAGATAAATGCAAATGTCCATAGCTTAAAAAGGAAAAAAAAAATACAAATTAACTGACCTAGTCTTTTATCTGAGTTTATTAATACCATTTAAAATATTACAAATAAATCAATTACATTTCATGCATTTAAAATGCAAGTCTAAAATGTTCCAGAGAAAGGCTTTTCATTTCAATGTGAAATATCCAAATTATTTCAACATTACAATGAGCAATTAGTTTGCAGAATCTGCAAACATTTAAATGTAGTGTCAGGAGTGTTTATTAACAGTTAACAATATTACCTTCAGGAAATACACAAAGGCCAAAATTAGTTGAGATTCACTTGGACAATTTATTTAACACATGGGTTTTGGCAGACCCAGTTTTTATGAAATATAGGAGAACTCTCACTTTAACTATGCCTGAACTGCCAGCAAATGCAAATAAGTACATGCTCCATTAAATTAAGTGTCATCCCACATTTATCAAATATTGTCTTAGTTACAGTTTGATACCTATCTAAATTCATACTCGAGCAAAACTAGGCCCGGAAAGTGCGTTTGTGGCTCTGCACCTCCAGAAGTGAGTTCAAAAAACCTGCAGCTCATCAGAACTGCAAGAATAACTCTTAATATTTTCTTGTGACAAAAAAAAAAAAGTTTACTTCAATATATTTTCAAATATTTACTGGAAGTAATGTACAAGAAAAATACTATACAAAATCGTCTCCTGGACAACTGCACCTCGCACCCATACACTGGTGGAGTTATAGTTAATTGATACCTAATCTAGAACGATTCTCCAGTTGTACAAACCATTAGGTTCAGATATATCTTACAATTTTTTTTTTTCTATTTTCCCTTTTGGCATTTAAACTACAGCCTCGTCTGAAATAAACGACAGCTTCTTCACTTCTTTATAAGTTTGAATCACACACACAAAAAAAGTTTAACACTAAGAATCTTCAACGAATTGCAAAAATTTACAGAAATGGTTACTATACAAATTGACGGCTAGACTACCAAAAAAAAAAAAAAAAGATTATGCTCGGGAGTGGTGAAAACGAGGTAGAAAAGGACAAACACGGAGATAGTTAATCTGGTCTCACCGGAAAGGGGTATTTTTGCATAAGAAAAAGACACCTACCCTCACCCCCACCCCCAAACCATAAGTTAAGTTAATGCGATCAAAATAACTTTGGGATCAATATTAGCAAAGTTTCGAGAGAAAGACTTGCTCACTGCTAGAGGAAAAGCTATCTAGAAGGGAAACCAAATGGAAGGAAGCTGTTTTTTTTTTTTCTTTAGTTTTTTGTTTGTTTGTTTGTTAAAAAAAAAAAGTTATAAAGATAAAAGAAGGCTGCTGCATCGATTCACCAAGACTGCCCTTAGCTGAAACTTGCTTCGGTTCCACCCCAGGGAACAAAGAAAAGGAGGCAGAGCTGACGTCGGAGAGCTAAACTAGGAAACTCTGGTCTCGGTGCCGCCAGATGGGCTCCCGACGGCTCTGCGCAGGACAGGCAGCAGCGCGGCAGGGCGCTCCGCAGCCTAGACGCCCGAGACTGAGGTTCTGGTACCAAGTCGGCGGCTAGCCCGGGGGGGGCGGGGGGCGGCCATGGGTGGGCCTACTGCCTCGCCCTCCCCACGGCGCCGCTCAACCTTGCTCAGCCTAGTTGTTACCACCCGTGTGGAGGCCCCCGGTCTCCCTGGCACTGGATCGGTCCAGCTCTACCTCCAGTGGCCGCTTTCCTCTAAAAGATGTGCCCGTCAAAGCTGGGGATGGCGAAGGGAGGATGAGGAGGAGAGGACCAGAATTAAAGGCCCGGCGAGGCGCTGGCTCGGGCTGTACTGGGCTCCGACAGTGTCACCCGGTGGAGAGAGACAGCCAGGGCCCAGGAAAGCAACGCGTGTTACTTACATGTCCACATTCCCTTTACAAAGTTGTCACAGAGGGAGTTAAAAGAGAGAGGGACACGGACAGATAGAGACAGAGAGAGTGAGCAGGGTGCAGTGTAGAGAGGCTGGAACTGAGGCCAGGATCCACAGGGCCCAAGCGGACCAAGGTGGGAGGGGGAAGGCGAGAGGGGCAGGGGCGGGGTGCGCGTCACTCCAGGCCGTTGCGGTGCCCGGGCTCGGGGGGCTGCAGCAGCTCCGGGGAGTGGCAGGGCGGGCTGCCCGCGGCGCTGTGCTCGCTGTCGGTGTCGCTGCCCTTCTTGCCGCCGCTGCCTGACCCCGCCGAGCCGCCGCCGCCGCCGCTGTGCGTCTTCACGTGCTTGCTGAGGTGGTCGCTGCGCATGAAGCGCTTGTTGCAGACCGGACAGGCGAAGCGCTTCTCGCCGGTGTGGGTCCGCAGGTGCCGCTGCAGCTCGTCGGAGCGCGTGAAGCGCTTGCCGCAGAAGAGCCAGTTGCACACGAAGGGCCGCTCGCCCGTGTGCCAGCGCAGGTGCGCCTTGAGGTGCGACGTCTTGCCGTACACCTTGCCGCAGCCCGGGATGTGGCAGCTGTGCAGGCCCTTGCGCCGCAGGCTCGCCCCGGCCGGGCCCAGCCGCTCCGCCTCCTGGCAGTTGGGGCAGTCGCAGGTGGCACGGCCGGAGTAGCGGCGGGCGGAAGAGCGCGGAGAGCCCCCCAGCGGCGCAGACGGCCCCGCGCTCAGCATGGAGCCCCCAGCTCCGGCAAGCGGCGACGGGGCCGAGTCCGGGTAGGAGCCGGGCAGCACCGGCTTGAAGCCGTCCATGAGGTGCTGCCCGGCGGGGCTCAGCAGGTGTGAAGAAGCGCCGCTGCTGAAGGCTGAGTGGCTCAGGCCTGAGTAATCCGAGTTGTAGCCTCCGAGCGGCGAGTGCAGCGAGGTTTGGAGCCCCCCGGCGGCGGGGTGCAGCGAGCCGGGCAGCGCCGCCGCGCCGTTCGGGTTCTGCACGTCGATCCAGCCCGCGCCCACGTCCCACCAGCTGGAGGCGCCGGCCGAGCCCACGTCGCTGGCGGCGCCCAGGCCGGGGTGCGAGGGCTTGAACCACGACTCGTATGGGTGCGCCATGCCCACGCGCGGGTAGATGCCCTGCAGTCCGTCCACAGAGGTGTGCACCTTGGAGATGAACACTGGCTGGTGGGAGCCGTCCTGCGAGTGCGCCGAGGAGCCGCCGCCGCCGCCCCCGCCGCCGCCGCCCCCCGACACGCCAGGGGCCTGGAACACCGAGTAGTCGTTTGCGAAGGGAGAGCTCGAGGCGGCGGCGGCGGCTGCCGCGGCGGCGGCGGCGGCGCTGCTGGAGGTTAGGGAGAAGGCGCTAGAGCCCGGCGAGCCGCCGCAGCTGAACGAGTCGGTCACCAGGGCCGCAGCCGCAGCCGCAGCCGCCGCGGCAGCCGCCGCGGCCGAGGACGAGCCGCCGTTCCTGGAGGTGCCCGACACGCCGAAGCTCGAGAGACTGGAGCCCACTACGTTGCAGCTGCCGGAGGAGGAGGACGAGGAACGTTTCCAGGGGTGGAAGCCTTTGCCGAAGGAAGATGAGCTGTCCGAGAGGGAGGAGGGAGACGGGCTGGGGCTGCCGATCTTATTACAGGTAGCAGCAAGCATGGCCAAAGGAGTCGATCCCAACCTCGGTTCTTCCTGAGAGAAGGAGGAGAGGAGAAGGGGTGGGGGAGGGGAGGTGGGCAAAGGGCCGGTGGGGGAGGGAGGAAGGAAATGTGCATCAGTCCTCCGGTAGCCTCCAAAACGCCCCACTGCACCCCATTTCTCGCTGCGGCGCGGCGCCACCAACTCACCTGGCTCCCCCAACAGCCCCGGCGCCCGGCTGCTTCCTACTCTACGGGAGGGGACAAGTTTGGCTGCCGGCGTCTGATTCGGGAGCAAAGCGCCATGCTAAAGAAGAGTTTGACAAGTGTTCTCAGCTAAAACAACACTCTTGTGCACACAAGGCCCCAGGCACTTCGAAACAAACAAGCAAGCAAAAAGTCCAGATTGGGGAGGAAGGAAGATTCCTTTGCGGAGAAGCCTGGGGAAAAACCATTGGATTGCTTGTAAGAGCGCTACCCCTGTAATCCACAGAAGAGCTTTGAAAATCCTGTTCCGGTCCCCAGAAACCCATCCTGGGTTGTTTCTCCCAGGCCAAAAGACGTCAAACTATAGGGCTGGCTCGCTCTTCCTGATTTTCTTTAAAAAAAAAAAAGTCTACAATAGTAAAAAAGAGAAAGAGAGGGAGAGACGGGTTCAACGTACCTGCAAGACAAGGCGGGCTGCGGAATTTTCTAAAGGGAAGAGGGAAGATCTGCAGTTTGCCCAGGAGGAAAAACTTGCTCTCTTTACCCCCGAAATCGTCGCACGTAAAATGGGCTGGGCGCACGTCTCCCGGGCGGGGAGAGGCCGGGCGCTGCGAGGTGGCTTGTCTAAATGCCCTTCGAACCTTTTCCTGCTCTGAAAAAAGTGACTCTGCCCCCCTCTCCCCCTCTTTCTTTTCTCCAAACTCACTTGTATTTAAAGGGGGAAAAAAAGCTCTCAATAGAGACTGATAGCCCGTGGCCTGGCCGGGGCGACTTTAACCCCCTCCGATCGGCAATAAAAGGAAACTAATTAAACCAGCAAGAGAAAATCCTGAGACTCACCCCTAGAAGTGAAGTTGCCATCACACAAAAGTGCCCTCCTCCTCTCAGAGGATCTTTTTTATATTGATAAATCAGAGGCAGTGTTTTTTTTAGAGGTGTGCAATACAATGATCAGTTCCGCCCATTCCACCACAATTGTAGCTCCCTCTCCGGCTTTGAAGTGCCGCGGAGGCGCGGCCAGCCAATCTGCGGCCTCGCCGGGCCGCGCCGCGCGCGCGCCGTGAGGTCATCGGCGCCGCCGCCGGCCGCCTCGGGGGGGTGGGGGGGTGGTGTTTGGAGCGGGAGCGGCGCGGGTGACTGCGTGTGTGTTGCAAAGCGGTTTTGTGTGTGTGTATAACAGTGTAACTGTGTACGAGTGTGACCAAGCTGAGAAGAAGACAGTGCAGACTGAGGGATGGGATGGGGGGAGGTTGGGGGCAAGAGTATGGCAGTGTAACAGTGACGGGGGGAGGGGAGGGACAGTGCAGAGAGGGAGAGGGGGTTGTGAGTGACAGTTGAGCTGCATGTGTGACAAAGGGGGGTAAGAGAGACGTACCAGTAAAGTGTTGAGGAGAAGGGTGTGAGTGTAGTGTAACTGTGAGTGACAAACCTCGGGAGAGAAGAGGGACAGTGCAGTAAAGTGTGCGTGGGCGGGGGAGGTGGTGTCTGAGTGTGTTTGGTGTGGGGGGAGAGGAAGGAGTGTGAATATGGGTGTTTGTGTGAAAAGGGGGGGAGGGCGGATGAGTGTGTGTCCGCTTGATGTGGGAGAGACGAAGGCTGTGTGAATGTGTGAGAGAGAAGGGGGGAATCGTGTGTGCTTGTGTGTGTGCCACAGAACTGGGGGTGGAGAACGGGAACAGTGCAGTAAAGTGCACATACGTAAAAGAGAGACATGGCGATTTGAAGAGTGAAACTGCGAAGTTGAGTGAGGCTAAATAAATAAATATTCACAAACGCTATCACTGTCGCCAACTTCCTCTGGTTTCCTGGAGCTCAAATCTTGAGTGATTTTTTTTTTCTTAATTTCATGGATACTATCACTACATTTTAAAAGAAAATCGTATTAATACCTTCCTCTCCTTTCCTGGCTCTACAGCCGAAGGGTAGAAATTTAGGGAGGCTGAGGGGTATTTTTCAGAGAGTCAGGGCGTGTGTGCGCCTGCGTCAAAGAGTTGTTACTTTGCTGCGGTAGCTTTTTTTTTTTTTCTTCTGAGGTGGGATTCGGCTTTGGAAGTGCAAGTCTCACTCTAGGGGAGAGGGTGTGTTTGTCCCGTGGCGATGAGTAAATTTCAATACAAAAGGATTAGATAGAGAAGGGGGTGGGAGAGTATTGTTTTTTCTGGGGGTGAGAAATTGAGCGTTTTATGGAATTTAGGAGTTTTCGCAGGAAATCCCGCCGCCTCTTTCTGAGGAAAAAAAATCAGGATTTTGATTGAAATCTTTGAGTTTTATTTATCTGAGAATGGAAACAAGCTGTTGACAAATCGTGGTCCACATGTATGGAGGCGTCTGTGTCTAATGGCGTTTGGGCCAGATATCTACGAGTGTGTATGCATGTCAATAGACAGTTCAAATTTGGTGGGTTTTAGAACTTGCTTGCCATTTGTGTTATTAGTTGCCTTCAGAAATGTAATTACAATTTCACTGCCACCACAAGGGAACATCATAAACTACAGAAAGCACCATACCAGTGTAACAAAAAGTCCACAGCCCTTGGAGCCCTATTGAATATTCATATGTTTAAAAAAAGTAATTCACATTTTTAAGCAGTTGCAAATGCTCCCAGAAATCTAATTTTAAGTCGGAATTGATTAAAATGATACTAGCTGAAAGAAGTGTTTTGTTTTGACTGGAGAAACATGTTAATTTTATTATTGTTTTTGAACCTTCCTCAAGTATGTCACAGCTTCTGGAGACGTCAAAAAAAAAAAAATCCTCCTGGGGTTTACTGAACTCCAAAGTCAGGTTGTAGCATGTGTTTCATGGAGCAGAGTTGAGGCTGATGTTTGTGGTATGAGAGTGTGTGTTTCTGACCCCTTTTTAACAGTGTTGGGATATTGACTGTATATCATATATATCTATTGATTAAGGGGGTAAGGTACACTCTTATACTTTGAAGTAAGTGTGAAGTAAATTAATGAACTGCTTTCTTTCTCTGAAGGCTGACGCTTACCATAAATGTCGTGTTTCTCCCTGCAAGCCACTCTGAATGATTTTAGCGTGTTGAGAAGGCGTGACAGGCCAGCCCAGAAGGAGGAAGGGGTGGGGGAAAGGAGGGAACTCTGTTTAACAAATAAAAGAGAATTAACTTCATTGCTTTGGTCTCCTTCTATAATGATATTCATTTTAAGAACCTAATATACAGTTGTTCAAATTTGGGGTTTAATTCTAATCAATACCATCATCCTCAAAGGTGGAGAAAAAAAGCTTTGAGGGAAGACTCTCTTCTATGAATAGTTATTTATTTTTTCTTTTTATCCTCCTATCTGGTAGGAAGTGAGGCAGGACTATTGAAAAGTTAAATGCTGATTCTGAGAGTAAACAGAGGCATTAACCACTGTTTCCTTAAAAAATGCTAGGAATTAGAAAAACTCAGCATCATGTGATTACAATTTTGAGTATCTACTTCTAAGATTTCATTTATATAAATTCACTTTAGAATCATATGTAATTCTGCCTATAACAATGGGTCACAGTGTTGGTATGGATTTAATGAACATACTGGTTTTCTCAGTTTGCATAAGGTTGGCTTGCAGCAGATTTTCACAAAGGTTTGCACGTGCATCTTTCTTCATTATGAAAAAATATATTTATGTTTTCATGTATATGTGTATTCCATTTATTCCCATTTTTAAGTTAGGTGTTTATTTTATAGTAGTAGTGTCAAAGGTCTTTTCTCATCCTACCCCCCCCACCCCAAAAGAAGTGGTTAGTGTTTGTCATAAGACAGCAGAATTTAAAAGGAAAGACAAAGAGAATTATATAATTGACCAAAAATTAAAACAACAATAATCTTGCTTCTGGTTTCAATGAAACTGGTCTTAATAGCAGCTCTTTCTCTACTTTGCAGAAGTGACTCTATTATTTTTGAATCGCCCACAGGAGGGAACATCTGTAATCCATTGTAGATAGAGCCTGTCCGGCAAAGCATTTCATGGCACATCCAGTTCAGTTTACCTTTGGTGATATTGATCACTGCTCTTGAGTATTATACCATAATAATATGGAGGTTTGGAAGGGGAAGAAAGACAGGAAGTGCAGGCTTTCTAACATTAATTAGAAGTTTCCCCACCCCATATGAAGTTTAAGTGCTGGCAGGGAGAGGGGTAGATGGATATTCTGCTGTTTCTTGCAAACCTGTGAGATCCACTTTCAATAAAGCTAAAATCTATTAGCATTCTGTATGCATCTGCAGCATAAATTTCATTTGAATTTCAAATTTAATAAACCAGGAGGTTTTTAATCATCCCTGGTTTTATTTGTTTGATATTAACATGCTTATTGACCGGGTCTGGTGACCAGTTTGATCATTACAGGACAGCAAAAAGTTAATTAAAACGACCACAGCCCCTTAATCATATCATCTGTCTCATCCATGTCGCTCTCTTTATTACCGGTGATGATGGATAGTCTCCCAGATTAATTTCTCTGTTTCTTCGATTTGGACAACAGCTTTTGGGACCTAATTTACATCCTGGGAACAACTTGCTCAAGTATATCTAACACCTTGCAGCTACAATATACATCAACATCTCCTTAGATGGAGTGGAGAAGGGGAGCTTTTTTGCAGCCGGGTTTGAAGACTAATCAATGCTGCGATCTGGAGCTCTTACGTTTTCACAACCAAAGAAATGGAAGGTCCAAAAAAAAATTAGAGGCCTCGATCCCTGCTTTTCCTTTTCGGGGAGTGGGGAATGAAATATGCCTCTGCTGTTTGGTTAAATAGATTAAAATGTGTAGATGGAACGACAAGTAAATAAAACCATTTGTAACCATTAAGTACAAGTGGGGATTTATAGTTGAAAACATCAAAGTTATCCAGGCTTTCAAGTGTCCGGCCACACATCTACACCAAATAAGGTTTTGAACGTATTAAGTGTGGTCTGGTAAATACACAGCGCTCAAAAAGCCTAATAGGAAAAAAAAGTACACATGAACTATATAGGCGCATGTCTCTGCTGGGTACGTTTAAACCGGGCTCTTCTCATCTGGGTTTCCTGAGCGTTGGCAGGGACGCGCAAGCTCTGGAAGCTGACCGGCCAGTGCCCGCTGAAGACCCAGGTGCCCTGGTGGGTGCCTCTCCCCAAATAGGGAGACAGCCCCCGATCCCCGGCCACTGTGCGGGGACCTCGTGCGCGGACTCGTTGGCTATTAAATAAAGCCTGAAGAAGGCTGGGGAGAGAGCTGAGCGCCGCCGGCGGCTGCGGGGAGGAGCGGTCTGGGCCAGGTTGGGGGTGTCTCCTCGCCCGAAGCTCTCTAGTCAAAGTTTCTTTCCTGCTGAAAAGAAAATCTGGCCAGGCATGGACCTGTGGATTCCTGAGGAGTGCCCTTTTGCTGTCCATTCCTGCTTTCGGGCAGCTTTACTAGGAAGTTGCCTAACATTTCCTGGGAAGGGAGGTAATAAAATCCCCTCGCTGGTGGCAGATTGTTGAGCTGTAGGTGGGAAGGGATCAGTCAGCCAGAGCCCAGAGAGGGCTGTATTTTCCTGATTGGAAAATGGGAACTTCCATACTGAACAATAGCCCCTATTAGTGAGGCTATTCGGTTTCAAACTATCCGGCCACATTTACAGCCGAGTCCTTACTTTCCCGGTACTGCTTAATTGGATGCATTTGTTGACCACAGCGAAGCAGTAGTGACTCTTGATCTACTTGCATAGGATCTCCGGCTGGATGCAAAGCCTTGCCTTGGTGACTCTTTTTAAATCAATAGGACTGCTTGAGAAAGCACATTATTTCATAATTGACTCGATCCCCCCACCATCACACTGCTTAATATTTATTCTTTTTCTCTGACGCTTTGAAACATTCAAAAGTTAGGGACTTTTTAATTAAAAGAGACTCATCTAACTTAAGATATTACATCCTTTGATTCCCTTTAGCTAGGGCATTCAAATTGCCTATATTCAGAGACAAGGGAGAGTTTTCCAGTATATCAATCATAAGAATGTGTTGGTAAATTCATGGATAGGAAATATATGAAGATATTTACCCAAATAGGTATTTCTTCCTATAGTAAAGGAAGAAAAATCATAATTCCTTATTTGTTGTATGCATGCATAACGTTCATATCCTCATAGTATGTTAATATGATCGTGTGCGAGGTCTACAGGCAGACGTGTACTCTATGGTATATGTCGTATTCATCTCCCTGACAGCCCACAGATGAAATTGATAATTAATTCTACAGCACTTCATATTTCTCTTTCATCACGTAAATGAAGGAAACACATCTAGGGAAAAGAGAGTTTGCTCATTTGGGGGTGGGGTGTGTGTGTGTGTGTGTGTGTATTTTTGTCGTGCAAGGCAGGAGAAAGAGAGAGGCTTAGAGATTCAGACAAGTTTGTCCCTGATTTTTTCCTAGAGTGGATCTGTTTCGAATGTTTTCTCTTTTGGTATTATATATCACTTTCTCACAGCTAACACGCAGAGTTAAAAACTACTAAATTCTTATCCTCAACAATATTGATTTCTTTTCATTCTGTTCTGTTACTAGAGGAGGTAATGCTCCCAGATTACCCCGTCGTCTCCACCAGACGGGTGACAATTGCAATAGCAGTTTCGGGAAGATAAATGTTACTCTGGGAATTGTGTTTAATTACAAATAATCTAGGAGCTGCACCGGGTCTCTAGGTTTAACTGCACATGTGTTCACATCATTGTACAAGGTTTACAAATGGGTGATATTTGTGAAAGGGGATACAGTTCGCTTTTCTAAAATCAGGGGACAAACTAGGATGCCCCCACTTGGGGTTTGTCTCAGAGATAACACAGACCAAAAAACACCAATAACAAAAAGTTGGGGCCTCAGAGTACTTGAAAGCGTCAGAAAATTTTTTTCCATTGACGTTTACCTTCAGATCAATTTTATTAAAATGAAAACCTGAAAACAAACCAGTCTTTGTTGAGTTCTTAAAATCTCTTAACATAAAACCATTTTTGTAGAGAGCATTTCTGAACTCACAGATTCAATTTTCTTTTCTTTCTTTTCTTTTTTTTTCCTCGCAGCCCTGTAGATTTTCACTGAAATAGCCCAATGGTTATTTTTTACAGTTCCTCTTGTAACTCAGCTGCTACCTTTGTGTGTCTGATTCTTTGCTTCTACGGCAGCTCAATTAGTGTTGTTTGTGTGTGTGCTCGCTTTTTTTTCTAATAGTCTTATTAACAAAAAAAAAAAAAAGGTGGCGAACAGGTTATTCTCTTAACCTGACCTGGCTGTAAGAGTAAGATGAGCAGCACTGAACAGATGTCCCCATTTAAGCCGTTCTTTTCCCACATGCCTGCTGGATATTGCAGGCGCGCAGGAAGCTCGCTTCAAACCTGGCCCATTTCAGGCCATAATGGCCACGTTATTTCGGCCCAGTGAACACGAACAAAATCGCGTGCTTTAGAATCATTCGACTCTGAGTCCAGGAAAAGCAGGGGGTGTGGTGGCAGTGGGGGTGGCTAGGGAGGGGTGTGTTTGAGGGGGAGCTGGGGTGGGGAGCCGATTTCATCTCGGATCGCAGGAAGAGAACTTGCTCAAAAGAATTTTTCTCCAGCAAATATGGTATAATTTACAGCGCAACTTAATAATCCGAGGGGCAATGCAAAAGCCCTTTGCGTTGTAAACCGCTTCTAATTACCTGCCAGAGCAATTAGCTGACTATCACGAAGAAATTAGATCGCTCAATGTAGCATAAATAATGCGAATAATTTTGTAAGAAGAATGGAAAGCGAGACCTGGTGTTTCTTTATAAGGAAATAACACCTCGTACTGTACGAGCCCTCCATGAACACATATTAATGTCCAGGCATGCATGGCAATGAGTCCGAGCAGGAGCCCTCTGGCTGCGCTTCAGCACTTTTTCCGTTTACGTATGCGGGGTGAAAGTCGGCTTCCAGGCGTTCGATCTCCAGTCTTCCAGCTCACAGTAATTAACACATAGCGACTTCAATGGGAAAACCTGTTTTCCAGATGATTTTTACAATGCAGCTTTATGTCTCATTTGGCAGTTTAAATAGCTGGAGTTGTTTTCTGGCTTCATCTCTACTATCATCTGTTGAGCATATTTTGCCTAGTATATTGAATCCCACCCAAAACTTGGGTGCAGGCTTTCTCTAACTTTTTTTTTAAGAAGTGGGGATATCAGAAGTCACTCTGAGGACACTAGGGCAAAGAATGCTTTTGGGGACGTGAAAGTTATCTGCTTTCCTGAATGAGGTTGTACAGTATATTGGAATATTTTTTGTGTGCCTCACTTTAACTTTTTATTTAAAAATCTACCTCAATCATTTTATATATACAACTCATTTCTCTTGACTGAGTGATTCCTATAGGGGGATTCATATGGTGAGTTCACATATTTCTAAAAGATTTCTAAAGAGTAAACAGAAAACCCAATTTTGGAGGAAAGTTGACCGTACATTTAGGTGTCTGATAACACCATCAAGCTCTTTGGAATTTACTGGGTTTGTAAATCACAAAGGAAAAAACAGATTCAAAAGATGTTTGGAAATCGAATATGTGCGCCACCACCTACACACACACACACACACACACACACACACACACACACACACAAGCTGTTGCTCACAGCTCTACCCGTTCCAGTGCCGCCAAAGTGAAGGGAGTCACGGGCCCCTCTTTCCCTTGTGAAAGAGATAGGTCACACGTTTGGGTCAAGTTGAATCGGCCTGGAGAGCTTCCGTGGTAATCGAACTGGACGTCTGCATTGGTCACTGCAAAGGGTGTCTTGTGAATCCTGGAGTAGCTTGGTCCCGCACAGCCGTCGGGGTGAGTCCCGCTCCCGCAGACCCTAGTGGCTTAGGGTTAGCGCCGCCACACCCCCATACCCCGCTCATCCCTACGCATCGCCCAGGTCATGTGTGAGCATCTTTCATGCCTGTTTTCAGTGAATTTTTGCAGGACTTCCCAGTGGTCTTGGCCAGCCTCACATGCCCAGTGTCCTCCTTCTGAGAAGACAGAGACGGTTTGGCTTGTGACTGGAGAGTTCTAGATGGAAACGGAAGGAACCTCAGTGATTAATTTCGTCAACGCAGCCTACAAATTGGGTTACTGCTGCTTACGGCATCACGTCTATGCAGTCCTCCTCCCTCTTCAGACAGGCGCTAGCCACCTCAGGCTCCTTTCCAGGAGCTCAGGGCTGCTGGGTTAGCGGGAAGGATGGATACAAGCCTACAGAGAGGGGGACCCACTTAGCAGAAACCGCCCCCACTCTAGGTGTTGGAAATAAAATATCTATAGCAATTCTAGGAAATTCGTGACGTGATGCGCTAAACACTTGAGTTCAAGGGCGTTTACCTTACCCGCGCGAAGTCCCCCTTCCAAATCCAGACAGAAACGCCCATCTCGACTAAAGGAGGGGGCACGTTTTCATTGAAGGCTTGACAAGTAACGACTTCTGTACTCAGCAGAGGTTACTTTTCAAGAGGAAATAAAATCCTGATTCTTGCTTATGGATTCTGGAAAAGTAATAAAGTTTGCTCAGATACTGAGAACGCAGTTTTCCACAATCGCCTCACCGGAACATAACCGACTCACGGAATTCCATTTTGCGGCTCGGTTTCTCCCTAACACTTAGCACCACCCCTCCCCCAACGTCGCTGTGAAGATTCTCCCTCTTAAATAACAAGGACCCTGCTGGCCACCAAGGAAGGCTGCTGCCCCATTTTAATTCAAAACAAGACCAGGACTGCAGGGTTTAGAGAGTGGGAGAGTGAGGTTCCAACTTTTTCCTCTTGAAATGTCTGCACTTAACCCGCAATAGGCAATGTAGTCCTTTTTTCTTTCTCCGTTGTCTTTATTTAAAGGTTTCTGTCTAAAATTTTTTGCAACGTTTCTTAAGGTGAGATAAATAAGCTGAACTAATTATTGTCATGTCTGTAATTGCTCTAAAAACATTTTCCAAAGGGGCCTCATAAGGCAAACACATAGCTCTTTGATCAACACTGAAGAAAGCAAACATTGGAAGGACCAAAGCCCACGACTTTGGAGTCTACACTCTACATTTACAGCCCTGAAATGGAATGGCCATTACCTTCAAAAGGGCAGCTATTAACGGCAGAACGTTCTCATTTTTCTGTAGGTGGTACTTGAAGTAATTTTTTCAAGATGACACCTATCCTAACAGAGGCATAACCCCCGCCTCACCTCAGCCCCACCGCGGTGAAGCTGGAAAAAAGTTGCTGCAAATTGAAACGATTTGACTAGTACTGTCCAAGGTCAGTTTATTGGAAACTTTCTGGATAAAAATGTTGGAAGAACTAAGGAATCCACTTCAAAACTTTTTCTGCTCTGGTTCAAGAAGAAGCTTCAGAGAACAAAAGGAAGACAAAATTGATTTCTGCAATTCTGGCATACTTATCAATTGGAATTCTTGTAGCAAACTAATAAAAGCCAAAGTCAAACCAAAAGAAGCATTGTCTGTTGTTGCTAAAAGACAACCGCACTATCGATTTTATTGACTGACTGGTATTACGGCATTAAAAAGAGTGTTTTGCTCAATTTCAGTGTTTTAACAGATTTTAGCAGATTTAGCTGAAAATAGGCCAATTGATATATGTAAAGTTTCAAAATAAACCTTAGACAGATATGCACAACTTGTTTTATTAGGTGATTTGCTGTTGATTGGCCAACTGAGTCAAAACTGTTCTTTCTCGTAAGCTTCGGTGATTCGAATTTCCTTCCCCTTAGGTACCTAAGATTTAAGAACAGAAATTCCAGAACGGTCAGAAATAAGTAGGAAAATTGTAGGTTTAGAAATCTGCGGGAGGAAATTAAAGTTAACTTTAATTGTTGACTTTAAAAAGGCCTGATATGTGCAAGTTCATAACTCAGCTGGAGGGGAGAACCTCGCGGATATCACGTAATGCATCGCCAGCCACCACGCTCTGCGCAGGGGCAAGGCTCGCGGAGGCCGCCGTAGCCACAGGAAGCCGCGAAGATCCCTGCGTTCCCGCGATTAATTGTCCGGGCAACCGCAGAGGTGCTCCCGCTCTCGGCTTGCACGTATCCCCGGGGTGTTTTGCCCTCCAGAGGGTACTTTTGGTCTCATGTCCCTTCTCTGTGCTGTGGCCATATAAGAGGTCGGGAGACAGGCAAGGAAAAACCCAAGACTATAGCCGAGGGGTGGGGTAGGGGGATTAGAAGGAAGAGGAGACGCTCCCCCTCACATCCGCCTGCAAAGGTGGCAACCGCCCAGCGCTTTCCCGGAGCTGAAGCTCCCCAAGAAGTCAGCTTAGTATCCTGTCCTTGGGGACTCTAGGATAAAAGGTGAGTAGTGGACAACTTTCCCCACACGTCGCAGTGGGGAAGAAATGAGCGACGGTTGTCTGGGAGGCGGTCAGGAAGACCTTGCAAACGAGGGGTCGTCGGGCTTCCCGGCAGTCTTCCGGAGCCTGGAGCCGGCATCTCTGACAGACCGGCAGTCACAGAATATGCACTCCCCCTTCTTTTCTCCCCTCGCCCCCGCCCCCACCGCTTTTGCCGGCCGTCCCGGGACCCGCGCGCCAGCCACTGCCGGCCTAGCGCGCAGGCCCGCGCCGCCTCGCACCTTCTGGCCCCGGGCGCAGGCCGCCCGCCGGGGGGCACACGCGTCCCCGCCCGCCCGCGGGGTTCGGGCTGCGGCGGCAGCCGGAGCGGGAGGCGGAGGCGCGGGCGCAGGGCTCAGCCGCGGCCCGGCCCAGCCCCGCCCCGCCCCACCCCTCCGGCCCTCCCCTCCGCTTAGCCGCGCTCTCCCGCCGAGCGCCGCCGCCGGCTCCGCGCTCGGCCCGGCTCGGACGCCGCCGGCCGCCGCGGCTCCCCGGCCTGGAAGGCTGCGTCGGCTCCCGCCAAGGGGGAGGCACCATTCCGCCCCGCGGCGGTCATTTCGCGGGGACTCCCGGGCCGGCCACAGAAGCCTCTTTCCGCGGGCCAGACGGGACGGGAGTCGGGTGTGAGGCGGCGGCTCCCTACTCCGGCACTCAGCCGCCCGCCCCGCTCCTCCTCCTTCCCTCCCCGGTCCCTCCTCCTCTCCCACCCCCCGAGGGTTCGCACACCCCGCGGGCGGGAAGGTGCCGCCCTCGGGGCGGACAAAGGGGCAGGCCGGGCGGAAGGGGGTTGAGGCCGGCACGCGCGGCCGCGGGAGGGGCCCGCCGCGCCCTGGCCGTCGACCTGACTCCTGCTGGGCGGCCGGCGCGGCCTGGGGGCGGAGAGAGGTGGGCGGTGAGGCCGGGGCGGGGTGGCCCCCCACCCCGCGCCGCTGGGGCCGCAGGGGTGCGGGAGGGGGTCGCGGACAGGTCAGGGGGCCTGGGACCCATCCCACCCGGGCGGTAGTTGAACCTCCTGCTCCGCTCGCCTCCCCCTCCAGGTTTTGACCCGACTGGATGTAAAAGCTCCTTTGGAAAATTTATATTCTCGTTTCTCTGTCAGCGATAATACATCAGAATCACCCAAAGGGCTAGTTAAACGCAGATTGCTGGGCCCCATCGCCAGAGCTTCTGCTTAAGTAGGTCTGGGGTGGGGACGGATAATTTGCATTTCCAAGTAGTTCCCACGTGATGCTGAGCCGCAGATTCGGGTACCGCACTTGAGAATCACTGCTACACCATTCCTTCCTCACCAGTCTTCTTGTAAAGTGGGGAGAGGATCTTCCATAGGGATTCCCAAATGCACTGCTTGTGTTCTCACTGCCAAGGCAGTCTTACCTCTTTTGAAGGTAAGCTGTACATCGAGTATGAATTGGATTTTCTTGCCAGAAGCTCTAAATTTGAGACTGACCAAATGCTGCAGTGTAATCCTAGCGCCAGTGGTGCTTGAGAATGTGAGGCTGCATAGATGTGAACGCCACAGTTCAGCTGGTCATTTCCCCACACTGAAAGCCTGAACCAGAGAGATGGGTCCTGCCGCTCCCGCACAAATTCAAAAGGGGATCAAGTAATTCCCTTTTGGTATAAAGACAATCTCCTGTCTGCTTTTCTTTATAAATTTTTTATTTTTTTCCGTCCTATATTCTTCATATTTTTGTTTTATATTTTACTGAGGGACCTAAAAGTGTTAAAACAGGGCACAAGAACTAGGTAAGCAGAAAAGATATTGGAATGAAACTTTTTTAAAAAGCCACATTACTGTTGAAAATTTCTCTGTTGTTTTTTAAAAGCATATCTATGTATTTAAAGGGAACCTAATTAATCTTATCATTTTAAATGCACCTCCTGCACTCTCAAATCTGATTCCTCCAAAAAATTTATTTGAAAATCTAGTGTGAAATGTATTTTGACATTCTAATCCAGTGAGAGTTAGTTGAGGAAAACGCCCAAAAAAGAGACATGCTAAAGTTTTCTTATCCCCAGTGGGCGGTGTTAATCATCTGGTTTGAGCCTTGTAGGTTTCATTGTCAAATACTTGGGTTCTCTCAAAGGGAAGAAAGTTGGGGACTTGCATTCACTGTTTTTAAAGAGGAGATTAAACACAAAATCGATTTAATGGAGCATCTGTAATCTTAAATACAAGAAGTCAAGAGCTAAGGCTATAATAGAAAGGTTAGCTTTCCTCTATTGTTCACACACTCTAACTCATATTTTTGGAACTTAATTATCAATGAAAGCCACTACATCAGTGCAATACAGTATAGGCAAATTACAAGAACCTTTTACTTCTCCCAACTGGGTTTAAATTGCAAATCTTAACAGTGAACAGTGTGCTTTTGGCACTGAATATTCAATACAGTGAAATGTGTTTTAAGTGAACCACCCAAGGGCCCAGGAACATTTGCTTAATAATGATACTTTGCAATTCTATAGGGCCTTTCAGGCAAAGATCTCAAGTGGAATGCTCTTTAACTATACCCTGCATGGGAAACCTTGGGAATATTTTAAAGTGCTCACTTAAGGCCTATTGGAAAGAATCTTTAGTATAGATTTCACAGTATGGTTTTAAGAAATGAGGTACTGCCGAATTTTCGATCTCAAGGGTATCATATTCATGGGGGTTTGATGGGTACTGAATATTTATTAGTTATTTAATGTGAAGCTTAAAGTGTATATTTCCCCAAACTTTTTATTTTGAAAAATTTCAAACCTACAGAAAAGTTGAAATAATAGTACAATGAAACATTTCATTGAACACCCATATTCCTTTCATCTAGGTTAACATTGTTAACATTTTGTGACAATTGCTTAGGTTCTCTCTCTCCCTCTCTCTCTCCCTTTAGATAGATAAATAGATAGATAGGTGTCAACATACTGTATCTAAATAGATAGATATGGATATAGAATAAAATTGTTTTCTTGTTTGTGTATTCATGTACATGCACATAGTTCTGTCCCTACCCATTTAAATTATGGACATCATTGCACTTCACTCTTAAATGCTTCAGCACACTTCTGGTAAAAGGACATTCTTTTGTCTACCTATAATGCCTATATAGAATATATTCTTATTGTTGATTTTTAAAAAGCTTTCCATTGACTTTATTTTTGAGTTCAGAATGTCCGTAAATTTTATCAGTGTTGTCTATGAATTTAGGAAACGAGATTTAAGCCAATGCTGGCATAAACAATCTAAAATACTATTGTATTACCTAGGTGTCTTGGGAATTTAAGAACCTGGTTAAAGAATTATTATAGAAACAATATATACTAAGTATTTTGAAATCAGATTTCAAAAACAATTCAAGAAACAGAAGACCTTTTTGACATGCTATGGAACACGAGACGAACATTTATATTCCAATCCAAGCCCCTCTCCCCTGCAAATTTAATCTGCTTTCACCTTAATTAATGTTTGATCTAAATTATCAGAATAATTGTCTTAATTATCCACTTCATTTTGCTAGCTAGTGTAGACTTGACCAAACTGAAAATAGCATTGGCAGTTATGTACTTTGAGAAGTGTATGCAGACAATTTACATAATTTAGCCAAAATGGCCAATTAATTGGTGTAATTATGAATGTCTAGACTTGGCCTTTATGGATAAGCAGAAGAAGTAAACCCACTCCTCTTTCCAATGGTTGCCCTCCCCTAGCTTTAAAGATCCATATTTTTCTTGTATTGAATATTTTTACATTCCTAATTTAAAATATTCTCATATTTTTTATAATATAGGCATGTTAATTAAAAGTAATTATCCAGAGACTATCAAGTACATCTTCTTGCCTCTTACAAGTCCTTGAATTATGGTATAACTTAATGTGTGATTTATCCCACTTTTGGAAATGTATATAATTACATGTTTACCTCTGTAGTGTTAGTGCCTTATACTTCATATTCACTCATTAGCATCATTCTCTCTTCTATGGAAAGTCAACTTCTAACTGCATGAAATTCCTGGAGCTTAAAGCCATCTTACAAATAAATTTTGATGAATTTTTGCAGTTTTTCAGGTGTGAAATTCATACAACTTTATGTAAGAATTAGTGGGAACTTTAAATTTTATACATACCATTACCTCCTTGGGTTAGAATCACTGTTACTTTATTTAAATGTAATTTAATGTTTTCTTTTATTCTTATGTAAATAGTTCACATTTTTAAACATGTCTCTCTACTATATTTCAATAAAGTCTTTATCTTCTGAAGCTATTTGTCAAGGCATAGCAAAAGTGCTGATGGTTGTGTTAATCTTATTAAGCAAAGAACTGCAGTATGAATAATTTTAATCAGAACTTAAGCTTCAGAAATGTACAACCTAAATTATAAAACATGTTTTTTGACAACTAGTAATGGTTGTTGTCTCTGTCCCTGGGAAATTTGTTAATACTAGTCAACGTAAAGAAATTGAGAATAAAAGTACTTTTACAACTGATATACTTGTCCATACATTGGAGAAGCTATACGTATAATGAATACTGACTTATACATTGGGAAAACTGGTTTCTATTTCCAGTATCCCCACTGATTCTCTGTATTAGGTTAGATGACATATCACTTAACCTGCTTGAGCCTCAGTTTTTTCATTTCTAAAATAGGGCTATTACTTGCCCTGCCAACTCCACAAGATGGCTCTGAGGCTCCAATGAGATAAGGTATCTGAATAGCCCTTTTTACGGAGCACCTACTGTAGGGAAAAAAACCTCACAAAACAAAAAAAATAATCAATAGATACCTGATTTCAAGATATTTACAGTCACTGAGTAGGAGAGGAAAAGTGCAGGAAGTCACCAGCACAACGTATGGTAGAGAAGTGAATATGTGTTTAATGAGTTGTACAAATCATTACTTTGGGTCAGTAGTGAGTTTCAAGAAGACAAAACCTAAGGGTCTTTGGTGGATTATAAGAAGATACATGTAACAGATGTGGAACATTCTGAAGATTAAAATTTTCATTTTTCAGATTTTTGATGGGTAAACCTAAGACAGATCTAGAGCTGCCCTTATTATTTAACACATGTGATAAAGCTATAGATGGAGCTGTAGCATATTTTTTATATATATATATATATAAATACATATATAATTCAAAGGTAATAATGAGTTAGGGAAAAACTAATTGTTGGTGTTTTGCTTGGATTATCGGGTAAAATGGTGTTCTGAGACTTAATCGGTAAATACTACCTTGTACCAGTATCTTGTATACGTAAAAAAGACAGCTGGCTTAAATTTTTTTTTTCATTGAAGTAAATGGGGCTCTGAGACTGTCATTCTCTTTTGTTTGTCAGGGGTGAGGCCCTGCCCACTTTGGGACACTGCTCTACATCTGTCATTCCATTCACCAGTGAGTCTCAAAGTCAGGACACTACAGCTGTCCTGTTCTTTTCAACCTTTTCTGTGATGGAAGAGATGAGATGACTGGCTGGCTGGTCAAGGCTTCATCGCATATTCAGTACTTCTGTACAAGTACTATCCTGTAATTGTATTGTTCTCCCCTTTATTTGTAGAGCAGAACTTTTCAGTCTAAAAGGTCATTGGAATGTTTATTTTACTATGTGTCCCTATTTAATTATTTTGCTTTGAGTTGTGTTTGTTAATAAAACAATGGTGTCAAACTGTTAGCCATAATTCATGTTCTACCATGAACATTCGTGTATTTGCATAGCCAGGAATAGTTAGTGAATGGAAGAGGAAAGGACACTCCAGTTGGAAGTTTCAGGTTAGGCTTCCTTCCAAATAAGGACTAATCTGTTGACTTCCCACATAAGACATGTGGACATAAGCAAAGAGTCTTTTGTGTTTGGAAGTAGCAAATTCTACTGATTCGGTATTAATGGCTTGGATTTTTAAGAGGAACTTGAATATAGAGAATCAAATGATTTTTCTATCAGTTCGTGACTGGGCTCGTTCTGGCTAAACTCTGCAGCTTTGAGTTGAATGGAATTGGTGGAGACAAAATCAAAGTTCATCTGCACTTTCTTTTCCTTCGCTGGTGTGTGGTTGTGTGTTTGAATTAGTCTTTAATCATCCCAAAAATTTTGATGGAAAAGTAGTAATTCTAATTTCTTGCCCCAGAAATTTAGATCACTCTACAGGTGGGATTGGGGCAGTTCCAATGAAACAGACTTTAGAGCCAGCAAATAGCACACCAAGTTCCTAGGAAGACTCCAAATACAAATTGTGGGAGAAATACATGAATTCTGAAGATATTTTCCATTTAGAAATTCAAATTTATATTCTAGACCTAAGAGTATTTTGCCAAAGAATACCATGCCCAGCTACTTATCTTCCAGAGACTTAATGACATAAATAACCAAGAATATGAGATTTCTACACACACTAGTACACACCCAGAGATTTGAGCAGAGTAGCTGGAGTTAAAACTAAATAAAACACTAAATAAGAAAAAGAAAAAGAAAAGAACTTTATTACTTCTTTTTAATTGTTGAGAAAAAATGAGAAGACTTTTTGTTATTTGGAAGATTAGTCTGGCAGCTATTACTACTGTACTGTAGATTTTAGCAAGATGGGAGTCATTTAACCTAAACCTAGCTGTGACTGCATCTGGACTTCAGCTTCAAGTAACTCTTAGGTTTGCCTGTTCTTTTTCTTTCAGCTTTGTTTCTATTCTAAGCTGTTAAATGTTCAACAGCAGAGAAATCAGAAAATTGCCTTAATTACTCTATTATGTTCTACCCAAATCCCCAGGAAGCATTGTAATAAGGCATCTGCGAGGGTGCTATCTGATAGTCCTTGCTCAATTGCCATGAACTCGAATGCATAATCTTGAAGCATGGCCATCACATCCTTTGCGTTCTCCCTTGAGTCTCAGTTGCTTTTAACCTTGGCTGTACTGTCATACTCTCTTGAGAAGGTTTCAGAAATCTTGATGTCTGGGCCTGACACTCAGAGGTTGATTTAATTGGTCTGGAATGTGGCCTGGGGATTGGGATTTTGAAAACTCCTCCTAAGAGTTTTGACAGATGATTCTAATTTACAGCTGAGGTAGGAAACCATGGACTCAAGGGTGGACTGTTTGGAGTACGCTCAAGAGCTTACTTGAGGAGTTTGGCAGCTCCTCTCTAGGTCTTTCCTGCAGGTCTTCAGTTAGGGCTGACAATCCCAAATATCTACAGGAGAGAAGCAGGTAGGGTAAGTTACATAAATTTGGAATGGGGCCAAAGTAAACAGGATTCAGAGCCCTGTAGTTTAGACACTTTTCTCATTTAATTACCTTAATATCCTGCACTAAATGACTCCATTTGTGTTAAAACTGCTGCCTTAGATTTTAAACTCTTTTCTTTTTTTAAACGGAAGTGTGACTGGCCTACAATAATATGTTAGTTGCAGGTGTACAACATGTTGGTTCTTTATTTCTATACATTACAGAATGATCACCATGATAGGTCTAATTACCGTTCGTCACCATAAAAAGATATTACTATATTATTGACTATATTCCCCATGCTATACAGTTCATCCCCATAACTCATTTAGTTTTCAACTGGAAGTTTGTACTTCTTAATTTCCTTCACCTGTTTCACTTATCTCCCATCCCTCTCCCTTCTGGCAACTACCTGTTTGTTCTCTATATCTATGAATCTGTTTCTGTTTTCTTATGTTTGTTCATTTGTTTTTTCAGAGTCTACATGTAAGTGAAATCATACTGTATTTGTCTTTGTCTTATTTCACTTAGTATGATACACTCTAGGTCCATTCATATTGTCACAAATGGCAAGATTTCGTTCTTTTTTATGGCTGAGTAATATTCCATGTGTATAAATATACCACATCTTCTTCATCCCTTCACCTATTGATGGACACTTTAGGTTGCTTCCATATCTTGGCTATTTTAAATATACTGCAGTGAACATAGGGTGCACATATCTTTTCGTATTAGTGTTTTTGTTTTCTTTGGGAAAATACCCAGAAGTAGAATTTATGGCTCCTATGGTAGTTCTATTTTAATTTTTTTTCAGGAAATTCCACACTCTTTTCTATAGTAGCTGCACCAATTTATAATCCCACCAACAGTGCACAAGGGTTCCCTTATCTCACCAACCCTTGTTATTTGTCATCTTTTTGATGATAACCATTTTGACAGGTGTGATATCTCATTGTGGTTTTGATTTGCATTTCCCTGATGATTAGTGATGTTGAGCATCTTTTCATGTGTGTATTGGCTATCTGTATGTCTTCTTTGAAAAATGTCTATTTGGGTCCTCTACCCATTTTTTAAATTTGTTTCTTTTTTGATGTTGAGTTGTATGAGTTCTTTGTATATTTTGGATATCAACCCCTTATCAAATATATTATTTGGAGGGATCTTCTACCATTCAATAGGCCATCTTTTCATTTTCTTGATAGTATCCTTCACTGTGCAAAGCTTTTTAGTTTGATGTAGTCCTATTTGTTTATTTTTGCATTTGTTTTCCTTCCCTGAGGAGACATATAAAAAAAATATTGCTAAGACTAATGTCAAAGAGCATACTGCCTGTGTTTCCTGCTAGGAGTTTTATGGTTTCATGTCTTACATTTAAGTCTTTAATCCGTTTTGAGTTCTTTTTGTATGGTATGAGAAAGTAGTTTAGTTTGATTCTTTTGTGTGTAGCTGTCCAGGTTTCCCAGCACCATTTATTGAAGGGGCTGTCTTTTCCCCATTGTATATTCTTGCTCCCTTTGTTGTAGATTAAATGACCATAGAAGTGTGGGTTTGTTTCTGGGCTCTCTATTCTGTTCTCTCAATCTATGTCTGTTTATGTGCCAGTATTATACAGTTTTGATTACTGTAGCTTTGTACTATAGTTTGAAATCAGGGAGCAAGTTCTTCTTTCTCAAGATTATTTTGGCTATTCAGGGTCTTTTTTGTTTACATACAAATTTTAGGATTTGTTCTAGTTATGTGAAAAATGCCATTGGTATTTTGATAGGGACTGCATTGAATCTGTAGATTACTTTTGGTGGTATGGCCATTTGAACAATATTAGTTCTTCCAATCTATGAATATGGTGTATCTTTCCATTTGTTTGTATCATCTTAGGTATTAGCTTAGGTTGTTTATTTGAGGTTTTTCTTATTTCCAGAGGTAAGCTTGTATCACTTATAAACTTTCCTCTTAGAACTGCTTTTGCTCTGTCCCATAAATTTTGGATTATTGTGTTCCCATTTTCATTTGTCTCCAGGTTTTTTTTTTTATTTCTTTTTTTATTTCTTCAGTGATCCATTCATTGTTTAGAAGCATATTGTTTAGTCTCCATGTGTTGTGTTTTTTGCAGTTTTTTTCTTGTAGTTGATTTCTAGTCTCAAACCGTTGTGTTCAGAAAAGATGCTTGATATGATTTCAGTCTTCTTAAATTTACTGAGAGTTGTTTTGTGGCCTATCATGTGATCTATTTTGGAGAATGTTCTGTGTGCACTTGAAAAGAATGTGTATTCTGCTCCTTTTAGATGTAATGTTCTAAATATAGCTGTTAATTTTATCTGTTCTAATGTGTTGTTTTAGATTTTAAACTCTTAAAAGGCATTGTTCTTTCCTTATATAATACCATGTACCTGGAAGCACTTTGTAGATATATTTAAATAATAGTTATTTCAGCTCTCTTTCATCATACCCCTCCCCTGACACATGTACAATAAACTCAGCCTAATGTTGTTATTATTGTATTAGGGAAAAAAGTTGTATGTTGAATATTTCTCCATTGATAGTTACAGGGAAAGGAATCCTCTCTCAGAACTTTATCTGTAGAAACCTACTCTTGTACTCTAGATCTTTATCTTTTTAAAAAATTCTTATAAATTCTTTATAACAATTCTTATAAACTCCTTTATAAATTCTTATTATAATTTTCCAGTTAATCCTCTGAGGTTTTTTTGGGCGGTCTACTGGTAATCATAATTTTGTCTCTCCTTTAATCATAGTTTACAATTTCTTATTTGCATATCGTTTTGAAAGTGGAAAGTTTGTAAGTTTGGCACTAAAAGCTTACTTGAATGGATGTGAGGCTGTTTTGGTTTTTTGTTTCCACTTTGTGTCACTGTTTATACAATTTAATGTAGAAATATTGATTACAGACTGCCGCATCAGTTTCTGTTATTATGTAGTATGTAGAAAATTAACTTTTCTAAAATGTGAAAAATTTTAAATTCTGGAATATATCTAACCCCAGAGTCAAAGAAGGAATGTGGACTGTATTTATTCCTTTACCTTGATGTGTTTAGTTTTTTACCTCTTTACATTCCTATTTACTGTCTAAATCCCTACTTAATAATTTTTATTGAAAATCTAATCTAAAATTATAACTATTTTGTGTGTGCATTTGGCACTAAGTTCTTTTCTAGTCATGATGAGGTTGATTTTGCTACTTTTCATGATGGTGAAGTTGATTCTGCCATATTTCTTCAGCAGAGGGAACAGCCATCAATTGCGACAAAAGCTTTAAGTATTGAAGGAGAAAAATTGTACTGAAAAGAATAAAGTTGACTAGAGTTTGCCTTTATCCAAATATATTTAAATCCCTCATATAGACTCTGAAAACTAGCATGAAATACTTTTGTCCTCCCTTCAGCTAACTAAAGGCCACTGGGAAGCTATACAGCTGTATAGCAGGTAGCCGTAACAATCAAATTATATACTTAATCTAGTCAGTTAACTACTGGTGATGATGATTATTTTAAATTGCAGCTATACTCATCATGTTGGTTTCTTTTTAATGAATAAAGACAACAAATCTAATTCCATTATCAAAAGCTACCTCGATGTAAATAGTTTCTGAAGTAAATGAGATTTAGGGACTTCTAGTTAAATATAGCACATTGAACATGTATTCTTTCTTGTCTTCTCTTCAGAAACCTATCAAAATAATAATGGAAGAACATGAGAGAGCAAAGTAGAACCAGAAAGTAAACCAAGAAAAAAATAGTCATGGAATCCAGGAAACAATCCAACCAAAGAAAATAGGTGAAGGAAAGAGTGACAAATGGGTAATTAGGTTTAGAGAGAGCCACCAATCCGTATTGAAACAGGAAGCTATGGGAGAGAGGATTTCAAGAAAAAATACAGAAGTAATGGATTATTTGATGTGCATAAACCTTTAGAAAAATTGATGAACATTTGACAAATGTTATAGCCTTTGGGGAAAAAATAACCATAAGCACATAGAAAACTAAACCAATGTGAAATCAATGAAATTAATACCTACAGGAAAAACAAAAAAGCTTAATGAGAGAGGAAACATAATAAGAATATACCACTTGGCTCAATAGTAAACAATATTTATGTAGTTGTAATATAGTAAATATCAATTATTGATCTAAATAAAATTTTTGATGTAATTATATTGGGTGGATGGGGGAGATAAATGTGTATTTTTTTGGAAGGGAGGTGAGGTGGTATAAGAGAGCTCAATCATCATTCATATCATCCATGTTAGAAAATCAATAGGTGATATGAAAAAATTTTATATACTTACAATTTGAAAATATGTACTTAATTACTAAAAGTGGTTTCTTTGGGCTGTAGCATTTTGTTGGGGGGATGGTGGACAGAAGTGGGAATGGGATAGGGAAGCCTTTTTAATAGTATTTGATTTGTACACCATGTACATGTATTACATAGAGAAAAATTAAAATTAATTTAAAGAAATACCTTTAAAAAAAATCAAACATGTGGCTTGAAAAAACACCCTCAAACTAATCTTTCACTTCCAAAGCAGTTAACATGTACATGTGTGATTTTGTTTTTAAGCCTTCCCAACTCAAAATATTCTTTTCAGGTTGTTATTTTTGGGAATGCTAAAGTTAAAGGTCTCAGAAACTCAGTTCAATGGGCTCAGAGTTCTAATCAAACAATTAAAAAAAAAACAGGTTATAACAATGAAGGAGATAATTTACTTACAGTTTTTATTGCACCTCTTTGATTTCTTAGTGGTGAAGTGCAATGGAGTCAACGTTCCTGGGTTTGAACAAGCTCTATTTCTGATTATGTGATCTCGGGCTAGTAGTTTTACTTCTCTAAGCATCAGTTTCTTCTCTAAAAATCGTATGGTAAGAGTATCTATCTCATAGGGCAGTTGTGAGGATTAAATGAAAGGAAGTATATTACTTAGCTAAGTGTTTGGAACATCACAGGCGTTACTTACTGCTAACTGCTTTTACTCTTCCTTTCCTTTCCATTTTTCTTTCTTCCTAGAAAACAATATTATCTAACTGCTCTATTAATATGCATTGTCTTCTACCACTGGGTAACTAGATGCTTTTTTAGCTTGCCCTGTTAGATAGTTGTCTCTTTATCTCTAGCTACATCTATTTTTATAAGCACATGAATTATGGACCATTGTATGATGTACAACTGAACTAATTTCTTAATAAGTGTCTTAATTATATGTTATGCAAGAACAGGTAACTAGTTTCTGATGTTCTGAGGGAGTAAATTTAATATTAATTATAATTATCTATGACTTTCATTTGTCAAGCTTAAATTGCTATATGTATAAAATGCAATTAAACCTTTGAGTAATTTATTATCCCCATTTGACCGATGAGAAAACTGAGGTTTGAAGAGGGTATATAATTTTTATAAGCTATATAGTTTATATCTTTTAAAAAGGCACTTTGTTCTGTTATAGTATAATACTTTATATGCCTTAATTCATTTTGATTTCATCATTTTAGCACTATCATAAGTGCTGCTGAATAGCTAATAAAGCAATGTTTCAAAACTTGAATATGCAGTTAGTGATAACTTTGTGCCACAAATTGGATAACATTTTTGAATCCTAAAGAGCTGTAGGGCTACCCTTGGTTGCTGCAGGGTCAGTAAGGCTTTTCCCCATTGATTACTTTGATTGGTTTATTTGTACATTTATTCATTCAATAACTATGGAGTGCTCACTGTATGATAGGCACACTGCTTGGGTCTGGGCATCCATAGTGGAAAAGGTATGGTTCTTACCGTCAAGCAGTCCAGTAGGGAGATCTGTCTGTATGCATTTGCAGCACAATGCTGTCAAGGACATAATGCAAATGTGAACAAGGCTCCCAGAATCCTAGCACCTAGGTGTATCCAGAGAAAGTCAGACCTGGTTTAGGCCAATCCCTCCTAGACTTTCTGGGAGCACAGGACCTCTCCTCTGGAACTTGTCCTCCTCTCTCTGAGAAGTGACCCCAGGCAGATTGCATTGGCATTACCCTTTAAAAAAACTTTTCTCAGGGAAAGGGCCATGACATTTCCCTCTCCTTTCTGGCAATAGCCCTTTTGACTACCTGCCCCCCTGCCCCAAGCCCCCCAGTTTCTCTCGGATCCTCTACTATGAGGGTTGATATTATAATCTCAATCTTAATCTTAATGAATGGGCCTCTAGTTGCTAAGGCTCTTGGCTTGTTGTCTTTGGATACCAATTTTCAAGAGAATAGCAGACTGGGATTAGTTTTCTGGGGTCCAGCTCATGGAGGCACTTGACAAACATGACTACAAATTCTATGCTCCATCACTACATTATACTACCTCTGACTCCATATTTTCAATGTCTCTATAAATAAGAGGAATATGGGATTTCCATAATGATCCCCTAATGACTTGCATTAGCTTGTTTGTGTTGCCCTGGTCTGTCCATTGTCCTTGTGACTTCCTGATATTGGAATGTTACAGATAGGTGTAGTGTGGCCACAATGGCTGACATATCATCCAAAAATTTAAGGTGGAGTGTACTGGCTAAGAGTACAGTGATTTGAATGTTGGGTCTTGTTTATGGTCATCTTGGGTGAATTACTTAACTCTCTATGTGCAGTTTCCTTATCTGTGAAAGGAGAATATAGTAGTATTAATTTCATACAGTTGTGAAGAAAAAAACATTCTAAGTACCTAAAGCAGACTGTTTGGCTTTACTGTTTGCTCTATCCTTGCTGGGCATGAATTTTTTTCAGAGAATACAAGTAGGCAGAGGTTGCCAACACTTCTTCTGTATCTTCCCTCTATTGTGGTTGATCAGAGGATTGTGCCCTTTCTCCAGCATTTCTCACTTTGGTATTTGCCTCATTTCCAGAGACTGGATCTACAGATGGAGACTTTCCTATTGTCCTTCCATCCCTGAAATTGCAGTTACTGTGAGATTTTATAAGTAAATCTCGGGGATATATTAATTGGCATATTGGGAACTCGTTGAATTTCACTTGTCTGGTGGTTATTTCCCAGGAGTCCTTTCATATTTTTATTTGAACTTGTATCCACAAGTATATCATAGCACCAAGCAAAAATTTATACAGAGCCTCAAAAATTGTGAATAGGTTATTAACATCATTCCCAAAAGTGTGTGTTTAAATGTTATTTTATATAGTATGGAGTACCTAATAATTAAGAGTATGACAAATATTGCTTTTTCTCTATTATATAAACAAAAGTAATGGATTGTTGTGACTCTGAAAATACAAAAGTAATTTTTTTGCAAGTAAGAATAGTGTGGAATATTTTTATTGAATCATATGTATGTCTTAATCATAGATTCCATAAAAATCCCAACATTTTAATGCTAAAATTTCAGCTACAAAAATGATCATTTGCTTACTTATATTTTGATAATAGATATTTTACATCTCTTTAAGAATTTTTTCTCTTAAACTTAGTTTTTACTAATTATATAATTTTTTTAAAGCTTTAATCAGCAAGCATAATTTTCTAAATATCTGCTTAGTGTTTTTTCCAGTTTTATTGAGAAACAATTGAGTATATCACTGTATAAGTTTAAGGTGTACAACATGATGGTTTGATTTACATATATTGTGAAATGATTACCACAATAGGTCTAGTTAACATCCATCATTGCACATAGATTAAAAAAAAAATTCTCCTTGTGATGACAATGCTTAGGACCTACTCTTAACAACTTTCCCATATATCATACCCCTTTGTTAACTGCAGTCACCATTTTGCACATTATATCCCTAGTACTTATTTATCTTTTTTTTTTTTTTTTTTTTTTTTTTGTATTTTTGGCTGTGTTGGGTCTTCGTTTCTGTGCGAGGGCTTTGTCTAGTTGCGGCAAGCGGGGGCCACTCTGCATCGCGGTGCGCGGGCCTCTCACTGCCGCGGCCTCTCCCGTTGCGGAGCACAGGCTCCAGACGCGCAGGCTCAGTAGTTGTGGCTCACAGGCCCAGCCGCTACGCGGCATGTGGGATCTTCCCAGACCGGGGCTCGAACCCGTGTGCCCTGCATTGGCAGGCGGACTCCCAACCACTGCGCCACCAGCGAAGCCCCTTATTTATCTTTTAAGTGGAAGTTTATACCTTTTGACCACCTTTCTCCAATTCCCCATCCCTCCACCCCCACTTTTGGTAACCACAAATCTAATCTCTTTTCCTATGAGTTTGGTGTTTGTTTATTTGTTTTATAGGTTCCACATATAAATGAGATCACACAGTATTTGTCCTTCTCTATCTGACTCATTTCATTTTGCATAATGCCTTCAAGATTCATCTATGTTGTTGCAAATGGTAGAACTTCCTTGTTTTTTATGGCTGAGTAATATCAATATCACAACTTCTTTATCCATTCACCCATTGATGAATCCATAGTTTGTTTCTATGTCTTGGTTATTGTAAATAATGCTTCTATGAACATGGGGACACAGATATCTTTTTGAGTTAGTGTTTTTATTTCCTTTGGATATATTCCCAGAAGTGGAATTGCTGGATCATATGGTAGTTCCATTTTTAATTTTTTGAGGAACCTCCATACTGTTTTCCATAGTGGATGTATAAGTTAATAATACCACAACAGTGCACAAGGGTTTCCTTTTCTGCATATCCATGCCGGCATTTGTTATCTCTTGCCTTTTTGATGATGGCCATTCTAACAGGCATGAGGTAATATCTCATTGTGGTTTTAAGCTTTAAGAATTTTTTAAAACAGAATTTTTCATGGACAACTCTTTGACCTTTTTTTTTTTTTGGCCATGCCTTGCGGCACACGGGACCTTACTTCCCAGACCAGGGATTGAACCTATGCCCCCTGCAGTGGACGCATGGAGTCTTAACCACTAAACTACCAGGGAAGTCCCTTCATGAGACAACTATTAAGGAAAGAATATTTGATGCGAAATTTGAAATACTTGTTCCCCTTGAAAGTAGATCTGGAATCAACTTGAGGTCTAAATGACACATATAAGTACGAGAGTCAAAGACGGTGTTTGCTGGGTTACTAAGAGGCTAAAATTAGTCATCTCCTAGAACTTTGTATGTATGTCTCCCTCATTGGTTTGAAAGTTCTTTGAGAGCAATGACAGTAACTTAGGCTTCTTTATTTCCCTCCCGGCATACATTATCTTGCCTTGCACATAGAAAATACTAAATGAATACTCAAATGAATTAAATGAACATCAAACATGATGAAATTGAGGTCTGAAATTTTTGGAATGAACTCTAATTTAATTTTTTATCTGGGTCTAATAATTCTTATTCATATTATTTTTAACCTCTATCACTTTTGGTTAGGTTGTAGAAGATCAAGCTTTGAGTTAATTTGCAACATTAGACAGGGTTCATCATGTTGTTTTGGAAAAAAAAAAAACAAATAAAACACTGGGTTTGTGGACAAGATATGCTCAGTGAAATATTTTGATGAACATATATGTCTTCAAAATATCATTGTAAAATAATGGTTTGGATGAACATATGGAATCATTTGTGTAAGGTAGACTGCTTCTAATTCTGTTTTTTTTGGAACAGTAAATATTAGACATAAAATGGAATGAAATTAATATTCAAAATACATAGTGTCTTTGGTTCTTTTAAAATCTTGATTTCTTTTTTTCTTCTTTTTTTGTTTTTAATGGCTACCGTAGCACTTGGAAAATCATATACACTTCAGTCCCAGAAATAGTGATATTGCCAAAGCAAAACATCTTCTATTTACATATAAATATCCTCATTCAGCATGACTGAATACCTTTCTCATTTATAATGAAGTGACAACAACCACAACAATCAAATTCCAAGACATAGATACTAAATTAAAGTGACTGAGCATATCTCAGGATCAAAAAACAATCTTTCAAAAAATTCAGCCTGGTCCCACTGTATAATCCTTCTTAAAGCTATTTTGAATTACAGCCAGATCCCTGGCTATGATTTTGCAATCCCAGCCAAATAATTCATAAGACCTTTGGAGGAGAATATCGCAGCTTCCTGCCTCATCCAGTGACACAGAGGGAGTGTTGATCTATTTTCACTATACCATCTATCTCTTGCTGAGAGACCAATAGTTTGAATTTATAAAGTGACCTATAGAAGTCAGTGAACATGGTGGTTTCACATTAACCACAATATTGTCATTTCAAATGTAATGTACTAGTTCGTCACAGTCCCTCTTAACCCTTTTATGTCTGCAAGGCAGCAGGAAGCCAGTTTATGTAGTCAGTTAAATGGCTGTTGACTTTGACTTACATATTTTGTGTCATGCTCTTATCACTGAACTTGAAATATCTTTAAAAAACAAATCAGGACACAAAAAACTGAGCACAATTTATTCTGCAGTTTTTAATTTTTAAATTTAAAATAGTCCATTTATTAGTTATTTAATCTTTGAATAAATATCATTTATCTATCACTCTCACTACCAATTTAGCATGATCTTATAAATCATTTCTCTCCTCTTACATGCATTTTTGTATCTTCCATTTTTGACTTTTTATCCCCCCACTGATGCAGCATGATTCCATAAAACTGTTAAAGGACTAAGAGTATCTCAACTAGTATGAGCAAGAGGAAAGATCGGTACAGGTGATTTTCATAAAGTTTACAGTACTTCAGCTCCTGCATTCAATGAATTATTTATTTTTTAAAGAGATTCCATAAATCTTTGACTTCAGTACATGATGATTTCTATAGAAGGAATGATAAATAATGTGATTGGGGTATGACTGGAAAAATAATTATTTTGCATATTTGAATTAAGTTCATTTTTACAGAGTATAAGAAAAATTAATAAATTGAATTAAAGAATCTTCCAAGATTGTCCATTTAATATTAATACTTATAATTATTGGTTTTGTATTAATATTCAATCTAATAAATTGAATTAAAGAATCTTCCAAGATTGTCCATTTAATATTAATACTTATAATTATTGGTTTTGTATTAATATTCAATCACTGTTACATTTTAAGAATCTAAACTGTATGAGGTTAATTATTGGTTAAACATCTACCATCTGATCCAGTGATGTAGCTGCTAAGAAGGTGCTCAGATATAGGGTCTAAACTAGGCATCCCCAACTTCACCAAAGTAAATAGGGAAGTGGTTTTGCTTAAGCGAGGGTAAGGATCTTTTGGGGAGTGCAAGTGGAATTAGTACGAACAAGTTTACCAAAGAATCAGAGATGGAGGCCTCGGAGCCTTAGGTAACTCAATTTCATTGCCCTGATGATGTTGAAGAACGTTCTTGGAAAACATGGCTGCTGCAGAATTGAGGTCAGTGTATGCCATCACTATCTGAACAGTACAGTGGGGTGTAAACAGAGGCTGTGATCCTAGACCACTGCTCCAGCGTGATATTAGAGCTGCCTCAGCTTGCCTTTATAGGTCTCCAGCATCCTTTTTTTGCCAATTTGTGCCCCATTCCAAATGTCTCCCTGGTAATGAGCTTTTATGGGACCCTTATAAAGCCTGTGATCTGAATGGCAAAGTATTGGAGTTAAGTTTTGCCATCTCTGATTCCCCTACTCTGGAGCTAGACAGATGGCAGAAATGGAATTCCTTTTAAATGGAATTATGGGTACATGAAAATGAGGAGCATATGAAGCAGAGCATGGATCCACTTATTGAGTTCTCTTTTTGAATTGTTGGATATGGGGTAGAAGGAAAGGCCTTGGCAACCTGGATGAGACTGAGAGGGGTAGAATATGGACGGGGTAAACACCCACAGAAGAGGGTGGTTGAGGTCACTGGACCATTGTTAACCTATGTTGCCTTGTATTGGAACATACCAACAACCCCGAGCCCTGGCCTATGCTCTTCACTTGTTGGAATGCCTCACTTCCTCTCTTGCTTAGTGGAATCCTGCGCATCCCTTAAGGCCCTACTTGTTGACACCCTCCTCACCTTGCTTCTTCCTTCTCCCATCCTGCCCCTTCATTGTCTGAAGACTGCCAGCCCTATCTCCTGGGTTCTTGCACTGAATTTCTCTTATGGCATGTAGAGTTAGTTCATGATTACTTTCTTTTCTAAATTGAGATATCCTTATGGAAGAGACCTTATGTTTATAATCTTAGAGCATAACACAGTGGGTGACATATAATCTATACATGATCAATGTTCTTATAGTGAATTGATACTCAAAATAGCTGTTTAAATGACTCCAGAGAAAACAAAAAGGACTGGATTGCAGTAAGTTTTTTCCTAAAAAGTTGCATGTAAATATGAACTATATTCTTTTGTGATATACATAGACTTGTTTGGTTGATACCTGGGAGAAAGAATTGGTCAATGCCAAAACCATCAGACTCCACTGTCAAATACCAAAGAACCCATTGAAAGTCAACAGAGAACTTGCAATTAAAAATCATTCCACCAAGGAAACTAACTCCCTGGGATTTAGAAGCTGTCAGAGAGAGGTCAGAGAAAACCAGATTTACAAGAGTTTGTAAAATAAAGGAAAACAAATCAGGCATTTCTTCAGAAAAGGGCTCTCTTACAGGACAGTAGAAAAGCAAGCAAGCAAGAAAGGAAGGAAGGATGGAAGGAAGGAAGAAAGGAAGGAAGAAATGGATTGTTTCTACTACTCTTGTCCAGGACTTTCCTAATCAACTCATTTTTTAATATATATAACAGCTTTACTGAGCTGTAGCTCACATACCATAATATTCATCCATTTAAAGTGTACAATTCAATGTTTTTTAGTATATTCATAGGGTTGTGCAACCATCACCACAGTAAATTTTAGAACATTTTTATTAACCCCAAAAGAAAACCCATGCCCTTTAGCTGTCACTTCCCAAACTTCCCTTCTCTTCCTCACCCCTAGCCCATCACAGTTACTACTTTCTGTCTCTATAGATTTGCCTGTTTTGGACATTTTATATTAATGGAATCATATGACATGTAGCCTTTGTGACTGGCTTCTTTCACTTAGCATAATGTTTCCAAGGTTTATCTATATTCTAGCGTGTACCAGTACTTCATTCATCTTTATGAATGAATAATATTCCATTGTATGGATATATGACATTTTGTTTGTCAACACATCAGTTGGTGAACATTTGGGTTGTTCCCACCTTTTGTCTAAGGTGAATAATGCTGCTCTGAACATTCAAGTACTAGTTTTTGTGAGGATATATGTTTTCATTTCTTTTGGGTATATCCCTAGGCCTTTTTTCCCAATGCTCAGAAGGCAAAGAGCCTCCACACATACAGCCAAGGCCCTTCTGTAAGGGTGGTGGTGGTTTGGTTTTGTTTAAATATGACCCCTGAGCCCCTGACTCCAAACCTGACAGGGTAAGCCAAAATTACTCAACCTTCAAGGCCTACTTGATGCATTTATGTATTCAATATTTATTTAATCCCTACTATCTGCCAGGAACTGTGCTGTGTGCTGGGAATGCAATAGGAAACAACAAAACCAAAGTTTTATTATCAGACCTTATTTATATTTTGGACAAATAAAATTCTGATAACTTGTTGAAATGAAAGAGGATGGGCTAGGATTGGAAAATTTCGGTTCAAATCCTTTGCCCTTAGTCTGCCAATTTCTTGTTCTGTAATGTTGGGCAAGTGATGGAATTCTTTAATGTATCCTAATCTGTGAAGCAGACATAATATTTTCTCCCTCATGGAGCTGTGAGGATTCAGTTTAATAATATACATTCTGTAACATATAACAACATGTTACTAGTTACTGTTCTTTTCAGTCTTCTAGTCCCGATGAGACAGAGGAGGGTTGTAGTCAGAGGGGCCAGACTGTCTCGGCTGGGTCTTAGCTCTGCCACTTACTTGCAAGGTTGTTGTGAGGAAAAATGAGTTAATACATGTAAAATATTTAGAATAGTGCCTCACACATAATAAGCACTCAGTAAATATTACTTATTATTTATGAGGTAGACTGACATGGTAGAATCTTTCGCTTTTAAATTTCTATTAATTTTTTTTATGCAAAAGCCCCTCTCTGCTTAAAAAATTCACAGTATTTCCCTTTCCCCAGTAACTAGAAGCAGATTTCACAAGCAAGTAAACATTTCACGAGTAAATGTAAACATTTCTAGGGGATGAGTGGTCTCAAAGACTTGCTGTGTCACAAAATCAGGGTTGTCATTTGCAGGGTTGCAGAGCCAGCAATAAATGAATGAGGCTGAAAATTACCTCAATAAGTACATGAATGTCAGACGTAAGATATAAAGTATGCTTTACATTTTCCCAGGCTACTTTCTGGATAAACAAGGAGCTCCTTGTAAACATCCCAAGATTGAATATTTAACTCTGGCAACACTTATCAGATGTTAAGTTTCAGACAAGGTCCAAATCTTTTTGTGTGTGAAACACTGATGGCATTTTATTCCCTTTGCTTCCTAGTTTCCTTTAATAAACTGTGTGTTTAATTGCTTAAGACCAAAATTCATTTATTAATATTACTAATATTTATAAGGATTCATGGACGGTTAACTTAATTGGTTAGCATTAATCATAATTGGATACCAGTGTGGATGTGTGAACTTTGCCCCATTTAGCAGTTACGGCCTGTATCCTCTATCCATTACCTATGTCCTCACAAATATATGACATTCATTATCCTGAGAAAAATCTGAGTCTTCAAGGGAAATATATTAGCTAAAGTCAAGCTGTTATAACAAACAGATGCTAAATACAATGGCTTCAAGAACATAGAGATTTATTTTTCTCTCTTGTATATAACAAGGAGAACAGTTCAGGGCAGCTTGGCTCCATAAGATCATTCAGGGACCCAAGTACCTTTCTTCAGCTTGCACAAGCATCCCTTAGGGCATTATTGCCATCTGCTTGATCAAAGTGGGATTGCCTCCTAACCAGTTCCCTTCAACTGGAAAGGGAAAAGAAGACATGAGGAAACATGCCCAGTGCCCTAAGGCTCAGGCCAAGTGGCATTTATCTTTCTCCTCACATTGTGAGGCTACACCTAACCACAAGGGATGCTGGGAAATGTCTAGCTCCATAGTGATATGCCCAGAAATAGAAGGAAAATAGATTTTGGTAGATTGCTAGCAGTTTCCCCAAATATATTATTTTGTTGATCTGAAGAATTATATCTCCAAGATAAATAATTTATTTCAATAAACTTTTTCTTTCACTCATTCATAGCAACTCAAACCTGCTTTCATAGTCCGTTGGTTTGCTATTTTATCATGCTATGTGGAGAACAAAACTCATGCTTGGGAGTAAAGTACTCACTGATTTGGGCCCAGTTTTCTCGAACAAAGCCAGCTAGCCCAGGAATCTTTTGGGTGAAGAATACATTTTCCTCAGGGGCCAAAGATAAATACTAACTACTTGGGGATATCAAGAAACTATAATGAATGTAAAAGCACTTTGGAAAGTGTAAAGCCTTGTACAAATGCAAGATTGTTATTATTATAGTATTATTATCACACAAGTGAAAGTGTTCTATTCTTTATAGGATATTATGTGAATTGGCTTAACAAAGAGTTGAGCTCCATATACAGACATTTTGTTCTTGACCTTTCCAGTTCACTTTTCCAGTCCATCCTGGAGAGTTCTGCAAAGGTGACTAAAATATGATGATAAATACAACAGACTTTGTCACAGAAATGAATAATATAGCTAAACCCTTAGTTTTCATTATCATAATCTATATATTTATGCAGTTTTACCTTCTTGTACTGAACTCATAAAATTTCCTATATTGTTAATATAATAGTTTCCCAAAATTATGTTTATTTCTTACAGTTTGGTCTTACTCTTTCAGAAAAATCTTCTTTAAAATTTACTTTTGTTTACTGTGATACTGGCTTTTTCACCCAAGATTCTCATAATTGTTTAGAATGTTCTTTGGAGAAGAAACCCTTTGGAGAAGAAACAATTCCATAGACAGATCTCCCAACAAAAGGAGCTTGTTTGTCCTGTGGCTGTGTGCCTGTTCTAGTGAGTGAGAAGAAACCTGTAAACATTTTGCCTCTTCTTGGGAAAAGGAAAAAAAAGCCATTTATTTTTAAAATAACCAATTCATTTTTTTTTTTAAACATCTTTATTGAAGTATAATTGCTCCACAATGGTGTGTTAGTTTCTGCTTCATAACGAAGTGAATCAGTTATACATATACATATGTTCCCATATCTCTTCCCTCTTGCATCTCCCTCCCTCCCACCCTCCCCATCCCACCCCTCTAGGTGGTCACAAAGCACCAAGCTGATCTCCCTGTGCATTTTTTTCTTACAATATGCTCTGTTATCATTGTTGAATGATGTGATTGTTGTCAAACAATAATTACTTCTTATAATTGCCTATGATTTTCATTTTGCACTCTTTATGTGGAATTCTGTCTCAATCTCCAGGAAAACGAATGGAAGAGGAACTTTACAGTAATAATCATACCTTTAGAGTGCCCAAGAATATAAGAGAGCATTAAGAGAGTGAATAACTTAAGTTTTTGTTAATTAAGTAATCCCTGAATATTAGAAGACTTGAAGCATGAAGAAACGCTTGCTTCCAAAAACTCACATTCTAATCTTAGAAAAATTGGACCAAGCTGAACAGATGAGTAGATAAAGTTAGTTTTGCCCCTCATGGAAAAATGTGTTGCTTTTAGAAAGTACCTCTCCTTAGTCACGGAAACAGGAGCCTAGATCTTACTTGGGTTAATTTTATACACCACTCCTATTGTTTTAAGAATGTTTGTCCTCTACAAATGTCTCTTCTTTCAAAAGTAAGCCCATTTGGGGATTATGGTAATCTTTGTTCCTGATTAAAATTTCTCAATCCTGTTTCTTTGTATTTTACCTTTCACAGTAGCTTAATCCAAATTCTGTGGTTTTGTGATTAACTCTGAATATGGAATCTTGGTGTAGGTTTCATGAGGCTCATCTGAACATGGAGCACGTCTCTTTGTTTCATTTAAAATTTCTGCAGTAGCACTGATTTACCTTACCTTTAGTTTTGTTCACTAAGCGAAGAATTTTCTTTTGAGTTTTTTTTTCCCCGTTTCTTAATTGGTCTGCTCTGGTGGGTGATTTTGGGGATTTGTTTTTGTTGTCGTTCAAAGCACCGATCAGTGATTCATAAAACTGATTTTCTTTCTTTCTTACAATTAAAATAAGCAGTGACATTTAGCCATCTACAAACCGTACCCGTACTGTCCTTAGTGTTAAGAAAACTGATTAGTTCCGCAGCCCTGCCAACACCTCCCAGCATTCACCTATAATGGGTCATAAACTTGAAAGCCTCCCAGGCCTCTTTCCCTGTCCCTGGGTGAGGCTTGCAGGGTGGAGGAGGGGCACCAAGCCCAGCAGAGAATGAGTGAGAAACACTGACAGAATAACAGGGGGAATGGAAAAAAAGAACTTAAGAGGATTATAACAAGAAAGGAAGCATTTGGAGTCCTGGGAGGTGATGCCAGTCAGGATCTCTGAATTGCTAAGAAAAGAGAAAATTTTCCTGTCTACTTATAGGCCTTGGTCAAGGAATTTCTTTTTCCCTCTCATATCCCTTTCTATCTTTCTTCCTGAGAAGTGATGGTCCTGCACATCAGGAGGGAAGGGACCGGGCCAACCTCTCCCAAGAAGGACGTTTCCTTGAAAAGTGGCTTTGATTTGACATTTTCATGGTGTAGGAAGGGACAATCAGGAGAGGCATGAGTTTTAGCCAGATAGACTGATGACATCTGAAAAAGGCAGGCCAACATGACTCCTAGTGGAAGGTAGAAAATTGCCATTCAATTGTGGCTATTCAATTTGGGGCGTTCTAAGAAAGGCTTTTCCACTAAAAGCCTTGAACTTTCGTGAGGGAGGGTCAGGCAACATGGATCATTTAAATGAAGATTTTAATCTTGAAGTGTATTTTGATTATATTAGATTGTATAGGTCTTTTTTATTTTTCATGAACATGTAGCAAATAGTGCTAGAGGTTACTGTAGTTTTGAATTTTAAAAAATATTATTAGACTCGTTACTAATCACATAATTTTCTCTCATGAGCCTATTTCTAGTGCTTATAATTTAGATAGCAGATTGGCAGAAATATTCAAGATTATAAATATGTATAATTGCTGATTGTAGAGGTGAGAATGCTATTTTTTTTTTTTAAACAACGGGAGAAATTTGCTTAGAATTTGCTTAAAGAATAGTGCCAAATACTTTAATGGAAGCCAATTCATAAATACTTATGATATTTTAATGTCCTACAAAAGCATTGAGACAGCAGCAAAGAGGTAACCGTTAAAACACAATCCTTCAGTAACAGTGGAGCTTTGGGGCAGAGATGGGAGGAATTCCACTAATAGCTGACAATTGTAGGAATCCGCAGGAAATTTCTTTATTTGGGACCATAATACCAATGGACGTGTGTGTCTATATAACATTACTGTTTTTCCTAGATTTGTTAAAGAATTAAGACTTTATTTTTTAGAACTTTTTTTTTAAGGTTCACAGCAAAATTGAGAGGAAGGTACAGAGACTTCTCATATACCTCCTGCCCACCACATTCATAGCCTCCTTCATTATCAATATCCCCCACCAAAGTGGCATGTTTGTTACAACTGATGAACTTACATTAACACATTGTAATCACCCAAAGTCCATAGTTTATGTTACAATCCACTGTTGGCATTGTACAGTCTATGGGTTTGAACAAATATTAATGATATGTATCCATCATTATGGTATCATATGGAATATTTTCACTGCCTAAAAATCCTCTGTGTTCCACCTATTCATCTGCCTCTCCCTTCCAACTCCTGGAAATCACTATACTTTTTACTGTCTCCATAGTTTTGCCTTTTCAAGAATGTCATATAGTTGGAATCAGACAGTATGTAGCCTTTTCAGACTGGTTTCTTTCACTTCGTAATATGCATTTAAGATTTCTCCATGACTTTTCATGGCTTGATAGCTCATTTCTTTTCAGTGCTGAATAATATTCCATTATCTGGATGTACCGTAGTTTATGCATCCATTCACCTACTGAAGGATATCTTGGTTGCTTCCAAGTTTTGGCAATTATGAATAAAGATGCTATAAACATTCATGTGCAGGTTTTTGTGAGGACATGAGTTTCCAATTTATTTGGGTAAATACCAAGGAGCACAGTTGCTGGATTGTATCATAAGAGTATGTCTAGTCTTGTAAACAAGTACCAAACTATCTTCCAAAGTAGCTATACCATTTTGTATTTCCACCAGCAATGAATGAGAGTTCCTGTTGCTCCACAATCTCACCAACATTTGGTGTTGTTAGTTTTCTGGATTTTGGCCATTTTAATAAGAATGTAGTAGTATCTTGCTGTTGTTTTAATTTGTATTTCCCTGATGACATATCATGTGGAACATTTTTTCATATGCTTATTTGCCATCTGTATATCTTCTTTGGTTAGGTGTTTGCCAAGGTCTTTGGCCATTTTTTAACTGGGTTGTTTGTTTTCTTATTGTGGAGTTTTAAAAGTTCTATATATATTTGGGTAACTGTCCTTTATCAGTTGTTTTTTGCAAAAGTTTTCTCCCAGTCTGTGATTTATCTTTTCATTCTCTTGACATTAACTTCCACAGGAGAAGTTTTCAATTTTAATGAGATCAGATTATTGTTTCTTTCATGGATCATGCTTTTGGTATTGTATCTAAAAAGTCATCACCATACCCATCTAGGTTTTCTCCTGTGTTATCTTCTAGGAGTTTTATAGTTTTATATCTATTTGTAGTGTAGGAGTTTATATTTTTAGGTCTGTGATCCATTTTGAGTTAATTATTGTGAAGGGTGTAAGGTCTGTCCAGATTAAATTTTTTGCATGTGGATATATACATAAGCACACATAATCAAGTATGTTGTTGGTATTGTTTTTGTGAACATATTGTTATCTGTTAGATCAATAAAGAATAAGAAAAATAAAAGTTTTAATTTTACCTTTACTTGTTCTTTCTTTGATGCTCTCCTTTCTTTATGTAGATGCAAGTTTTTGACATATGTTTTTCCTTCTCTCTAAAGAACTTCTTTTAACATTTCTTGAAAGGCAGGTCTATTGGCAACAAATTGCTTCAATTTTTGTTTGTCTGAGAAAGTCTTTATTTCTTTTCACTTTTGAAGGTAATTTTACAGGGTACAGAATTCTGGGTTGGTGATTTTTTCTCTTAACACAAAGTATTTCACTCCACTTTCTTCTTTCTTACATGGTTTCTGAGGAGAAGTTGGATGTAATTCTTATCTTTGTTCCTCTATTGATAAGAGTCTGGCTTCTTTCATGACTTTATCTTTGATTTTCTGTAGTTTGAAAATGATATGACTAGGTGTAGTTTTTTTGGGAACTTACCCTGCTTGGTGTTCTCTGAGCTTCTTGGAGCTGTGGTATGGTATCTGACATTAATTTGGGGAAATTCTCAGTTATATTCTCAAATATTTCTTTGTTCTTTTTCTCTCTTCTGATAATCCCATTTCACATACGTTACACCTTTTGTAGTTGTCCCACAGTCCTTGGATATTCTGTTCTTTTTTTCTTTCGGTTTTCGTTCTCTTTGCTTCAGTTTTTGAGGACTCTATTGATATATCCTCTAGCTCAGAGATTTCTTCCTCAGCCATTCAGCCATATCCAGTCTACTAATAAGCCCATCAAAGGTATTCTTCACTTCTGTTACACTGGTTTTTTTTTTTTGTTTTTTTATCTCTAGCAAGATAGGATCTTTCTTAAGATTTCCCTTTTTCTGCTTCCTTTGCCTGTCTGTTCTTGCATGCTGTCTTCTTTATCAATTAGTCCTTAGTTTATTAATCACAGTTGTTTTAAATTCCCAGTCTGATATCCCTGCCATGTCTGGTTAGGGTGCTTGCTCTGTCTCTTCAAATTGTGTTTTTTGCCTTTTGGTATGCCATGTAATTTTTTCTTGATAGCCAGACATATGTATCAGGTAAAAGGAACTGCTATAAATAGGTATTTAGTAATGTGGTGATGAGGTATTGGGGGAGAGGAAGGATTCTATAATCCTGTGATTAGGTCTTAGTCTTTTTTTTAAGGTCTTAGTCTTTTAGTGAGCTTGTGCCTCTGTACTGTGAACTTTACAAGAGTTTCTCAGTTTTTTGTTTTTTGTTTTTTCTGTCCCCTTAAGTGGGACAGTATAGCTAGAGTGGGCTGGAGTTGGGTATTTTTCTTCCCCCAAGTCAGTAAGGCTCTGATAATACTCCAACAGTTTAGGGGCTGGTTAACTAGTTTTCCCTGAGTGCAGGCCTTGTTAAGAAGAACAGAGCGCTGTCACGTATTTAAAAATGGTTCCTTTTCCCCTTCTCCCGTCAGAAGCCTGAGGGGACTTTTCTCCGCTATTTACTTTGGAAACCTGGTGGAGCTCGTGAAGGTAAGTCGCAATGTTGTGGGAATTCTGCTTCTGACTGAGTGCCCCCTGAAGTTTTAAAATCTCAGACTTTTCCATACCGAGCCTCCAGCAGTTCATCAATTAACAGTTCAGGCTTTCCTCCCCCAGCACTGCTTCCCACCGCGGTTTCTGCTTGTGAGTCTCCGCTCCAGGAAGCCAAGATTGTCTGTATTTGCCAGTCTGTGTCTCTAATCTTGGGGGTGGCAGTTTGACCTGTGTCCTCCTGTCTCTTATGGATCCAAGAAGAATTGTTGGATTTTCAGTCTGTTCAGCTTTTTACATGTTGTTAGCACCAAGTGGTAACTTCCAAATTCCTTTTATGTGGAAGCAGAACTCTCCGAGATTTTTTAGCTGATTAGAAGAGTAGGTATTTGAGAAACACCTCTATGGTTGTGATAGTCTTGTGACTACATTAAGCAGTGAAGGCAGTCAAGGAAGACATAGTTCTTCTTTTCTAGTCTGCTTTTGTGCTCTCCTCGGGAAGCCTGGTGAAAAAACCACCACCAGTGAACTCTGGAAGTAGTGCATCAGGTAGTTCTGTGTCCCTGTGTCTCCCTGGAATGAATACCTTGAGAGGGGATTAACGTGGCAACGTGATGCCAGCACATCTGCTGTCCACAGCTGGTGAGTTTCATACCCTTCAATCACAGTGGGAGAAGTTCCCAGCAAAAGCTAAGTCTTAAGGTAAAGTTTCTTAAGAGCAGCATTCAGAGTATACTCTTATTGAATCCCGGTTCTGGATAGATGGTTAGGATGGAGGCAAATTTTGAAGTAGAGCCCCTGTAATTATGAAATGGGACAGGCTCCAGTGGGTGAACATAGAGGGAACATGATCGACACCAGTGCCTGGCAAATCTTGAGCGGTCTTGTAGCAAACCTGTGTCAACTCATCCTCAATGGTCTGCACTATCTTTTTATACTGAGTAGCTTAAGGGTAATAGGGCATGATGGTCTTGGTTCAGGTGGCTCTTGACTACAAATTAATCCACTTGGTTGTGATAATTGTCAGAAGCTACAGGACATTATTATCAGTGGGTTGCACTTGATCAGCAGCTAGGCTGAGTGTTGCAGCTGAGGTTTGAGATGGAACTAGGAGCACTTCCAGCCCTTCCGATGGTAAGATCTGGTATCAGCCTCCTACCTTTCTCATTTCATCTTGTATGATTTCTTCCCGGCTCACTCTGCTCCAGCCTGACCACCTTCTTTCTGTTTCTTAAATGGAGCAAGATTGTGCCTGCTGCAGCTACTTTGCATCAGCTGTTTGCATTTCTCCCAGATTTTCCCGTGCGGAACTCACTCCATCCCATCAGTAACTCATCCCATCAGTAGCTCATCCCATCTCAACTCAGATCATCTTCTCAGAAAGGTCTTTTGCATGGCAGTCCTCCCATCTTTCACCCCCAGTTACGATCAAGTTACTCTGTTTTATTTTCTTCATAGCATTTGTCACTCTGGAAATTTTCTCTGTTATCTTTTTTTCTTTTTCTTTGATGGCATTCCCTACTAGAAAGTAAGCTCCATGGAAGCTGGACCTTACTTACTTAACACTGTATCCCTAGCACCCAAAACAGTACATGGCACTTAGTAGGAACCTGATAAATAAGTATTTAATAAATGAATAAAACAAATTCTTATCCAGTGCCCCATTCTTGCTTTTCTCAGCTGTCACATTTGATCTTATATGCTCAAGCTCTCCATTTTCCAGACCAATCTAAACTAAAACAGGTATAAAGTAAACAGCCTCAGATCCCCCTTCAGATCAAGGCGGGGCCCGGGGTGCGGATGTGCGGTGTTGGTGGTGCAGTGGTCACCAGCCCAGCACAGGGTTCTGCAGACCCCTCTCCTGATCAGGACAGAGAGTCTTGTAGGCTGCTTTTAGATCTGGAACTCTGTGTCCCCAAATGACCTTGAGACCCTGCAGTGGTCACAGTTATGCCCTCTTCCATTGGTTGTAGTTTTCAGGACTATCCTGCTGCTTGTTTTCTAACACCCCCTTGTCTCTTGGCAAGGATCCCCCTCCACATGGACAAAATGCCTAGATGACAACCATCTGCCATCCACTGGCTCACTTTCCTTCCTAGCAACCTCTGCCTATTCCCCCACCCCCACCCAAGTTAATTACTGCCTGACAGTCCAGAAAGTGCCTGTAGGCTGGGGGAAGCAATGCCATTACTCAACCTTGCTGAGAGTTGCTTGCCTTTGGAGAAAAGAAAAACAGTTGATAGTAAATAGCTTCAGTGAAGCTTGAAGTTCTTGCTTTGCTTTTGGAGTAAGCATTTCTTATGTCACTTATACTTTATCTTAAATGCAGTGAATACATGCAGCATTGACGTGATCCGAAGAGTCTAACAAATTGATTGGAATTTCTGATGTCTCCTTTCTTTCTGCCTCTTGCTTGCTTTTATTTATGTTTGTACCTTAAGAATCTAAATGTAGGAATTCTGATACCTTTCCTAAAGTCCAGCTTGTCTTGATACCATACCCTTTATGGACTACATGAACTAGCTTCTTTGGCCTCTAGTGACAGCAGGTAGGAGGGAAGAAAGTGAAGTTAAGGTATGTATTCTCCTAGCTCCCGCCCTGCTGGGTTGACAGGCAGGCCACAGCTCCTGCTGTGGGGACTTTCTGAGCTACAGCTGCTCCTTCTGGGCCCTAGTACCTGCTTTCCCTCTTGCCTCATTAGGACTAGGGGTGGTAACAGTGTCCCACTGTTGCTACTTTCTGGGTGCTTCACCCTTGTTGATTTTTCTTTTCTCCTCCTATACCCATAAATGATCACTTTATTAAGCTTTTTTCCAATTATCTGTTCAAGTGTGTCATTTGTTTCTGCTGAGACCCTAAGTACATGGGATATGAATTTGGATAAAAGTGTTAGTACGTAGGGTATAGTATATGTGTAAGCATTTAGAAGAAAACATAGGAGAAAGTCTTCAGGACCTAGCACTAGATGAAGTGTTCTTAGACATGGCAGCAAAAGCACAATTCATATAAGAAAAAAATTAATAAATTGGGCTTCCTCAAAATCTTTTGCTCAATGAATGATCCTTTTAAGAGGATGAACAGGCAAGCTACAGACTGAAAGGAAACATTTGTAAACCATATATTTCATAAAGAACTCTCAAAACTCAACAGTAAAAAAAAAAAAGCAAACAATCCAGTCGGAATCATAATGGTTAAAATTTAAAAAAAATTGATAACACCAAATACTGGGAAGGATGCAGATACACTGAATCACTCATGCATTGCCAGTGGGAATGAAAAGTGGTTCAGTCACTCTGGGATATATTTTGGCAGTTCCTTAAAAATGTAAACATTCTCTTACCATGCAACCCAGAAATGACACTCCTGGGCATTTATCCCAGAGAAAAGAAAACTTATGTCCATATTAAACTATCTATGTGACTGTTCCTAGCAACAGTAATAGCCAAAAACTGGAAATGACCCATATATCTTTCTATGGATGAATGACTGATTAAACAAACTGTAGGGGGTGGGATAGGGAGGGTGGGAGGGAGAAGCAAGAGGGAGGGGATATGGGGATATATATACATATATAGTTGATTCACTTTGGTATACAGCAGCAACTAACACAACAGGTAAAACAATTATACTCCAATAAAGATGTTAAACAAAACAAAACAAAACTGTGTTGCATCCATACCATGGAAAATTACTCAGTAACAAAAAGAAATCAACTATTGAAATACATGCATAACTTGGGGGGGCCTCATGATAATTATGCTGAGTGAAAAAATTTACAAACAAAAGGTTATGCACTGAATTAATTTATATAATATTATCAAAATAACAAAATTATAGAGATGGAAAATAGATTTAGTGGTTGTTAGGGGTTAGGGACAGTGCCTGGGAGGGAGAAACATAGGTGTGATTATAAAAGGTATCACTTGGGATCCTTGTGGTGATGAAACAGTTCTGTACCTTGACTGTGTGGTAGTTACGTAAATCTGCATGTGGTACAATGGTATAGAATCTCACACACATGAGACTGCCTGTCAAAACTGGTAAAATCTGAACAAGGTTGTTTATTGTACCAGTGTCAGTTTTCTGGTTTTGATATTTATCATAGTTATGTAGGATGTTACCTTTGAGGGGAAATGGGTGAACAGTACATGGAACCTGGCTATATTATGTTTGTAACTTCCTGTGGTTCTATAATTATTGAAAAATAAAAAGTAAAAAAAAATATCAGTCCCATATTGGGACCATTAGCTTGGGAAACATGTTGTCTTGCTCTTTAGTGGGAGGGAGACGCGGAGATGAGGGTAACACCATAAGCACTTTGCTATTAGCTGTATGTCATTGCTAAGCTGTATCAATAATTGTTAAGTTGGCAAAAGGACTAAAATCAAGATCCCAATATTCCCAATGGGAAGATTTTATTTTCAATTGTTATTTAACTTAAAAACTTAAACTTGAAAAAATGGGTCTTCCATACATTATCTCTTCGTGGAAGCATTTCCAAGAAAGAATATAAAATTCATAGAAAATTCCTCTTGACAAATGTAAATTTTCTACTCTAAAATGCTAGTAGTTTGCTCCTACAGAATATTCAAACTTTTACAGTTTTCACCCATCTTCAAGGAGCTCTGAGCACACTTCCAGAGACTTTCTAAAAAGATGTCACCGTTCAGTTAAACACTCCCCTGCACAATGAAATCAGGGTTCTCTAGACACTGAGAAGCTAACTCTCTCCACCCAGCTCTAACCTTCTCCTAGGTCATGGCTGTTGTAGTTGCCAGCTCTAATATTTCTCTATGATGATCAAAACCACAGCTACAAAATGCTGTGAAGATAACACAGGAGTGGTAGATATACCTACTGAGCAGTGTGGGGTTTGAGAGAGGCTGTATCTGGTGGCAATTTGATCTCATCCAGGGAGACAGGTTTCTCTCTTTGGTCACAGACCCAGGGAGCTTGGCTTTCAAGGCAGGTCACTGATCCAGGGTTTGGACACGGTAGAAGGTGGACAACATTTCAAACACCTCATTAATTCAAATATCGATAAAAAGGAGAGACATCAGTCTGTTTTCATTAAACCTTAGACTTATATACCATGCTTTCCAAAAGGCTAGCATAATATATCCATATAGATCTGTGTCCAAAAATAGATAAGAAAATATGTGATAGCATTTCAGGCACTTGTGTATGTTATTGTTATCTTGTAAGTAATTCCTTGATAATTTTTAGAGAGACCTCAAAAAATTCCCTAAGAAGTGTTCCCAAAGCCCAGGGTGCATGTTTTGCTGGTACTACCACATTTAGGGGTGCTTCTGCAGCACTTGATACTAATGTAATTTCCAAAGAACATTACATATTTCCTTTGTAATCTTTGTCTTCTAGAGACACATAAATCCTCTTTCTGTATACCCATGTTTTGGTCCATCCAACTTATAAATAACATATTTTCTGAATGGATAAATGAAATCCAAAACTTGAGTTGCTATATTCTCATTTTATGGATTAAAAACATTTTATTACATGGTGAAAGAATACCTGGATTTGGATAAAAGCATCTTTATCATCTGTGGGACTTTAGGTAAGTCACAAAATCAGTGAGTCTTGGTTTTCTTCCTAGTAACACTTACTATGTCACAGATTTTTTGGAAGGATGAATGAGATCTTAACTGTTGAAATGATTTGAAATGTAAAGTACTTACATTAGGGCTGGAGTCAGTGGAGTAACTCAAAGATGGAAGTTAGTGGTATTAAAAGAGATTGGGGATTTAGGTCTTCACAAATGGGCTTCCATGTTTAATGTTGTCGCTCATCTTTCAACATTTTCTAAAGCTGGTTTGAGGACAGTGAGTATAGTTTTCGACAACATGACGCAGAGAATACCAGAGCAAGATTATATCTGTCACAGATGAAAATACTCTATGTGTCATAGTAATCTATTCATTGGTTTATGGACCCAGAATTCTCCAGGGGGACTCACAAATCCTCATAATGTTTCTAGGTGCCAGATTTTTCATTTGGAGCTCTGATTTTAGTTGACAGATGTGTAAAAATCACGTGTAGCCAAATGACTCTTCAGTCCTATCAAGCTGGTTATTCTAGCTAAGAGTCACTGGAACCTCTACCCAGACTAGGCTTTTCAAATCTTATACTAGAGTTTAATGTTATTGTATGCTAATGCCAGTGCTTTGCACTGTATCTTTAAAATACAATGCCCCTTTCTAATACAAACACTAACTTACAGAGAGAGCTCTCTTTGAGGACATCAGAAGAGATCAGTAACTGCATTCAGTTCCTCAAAGGTGTCAGTGAAACCTGTGGTTTGGAGATTCACACACAAGTCAGACTGGGAGAAAGTTTCTATTTAGAATAATAAATTATAAAATCTTAAAACATAAGAATTAGTTGGACGTTAAATATTGAGTCCCTAGCTGTGCCCTGCCACTAATAAAGAAGATCTGTGGAGGTAAATTGATTTGCCAGGTCTTGCAGACAGTAACTGGTAGAGCTGAGATTTGAATCCGGGTCTTCTGATTACTCCAATTTGAGTGCTTTTTCTGCTATTACTATCCTTTAGATTAAAAAGTTAATTTTATGTTAGAAAGACAATTCTGGTAAGCACAGAAGTCATATTAATGCCAGTAAGAGTGATATTAAATATTAAGAAGTTGTATTAGGGTTTTCCAGAGAAAGAGAACCAAAGGAGATCATATGCATATATGTTTGTATGTATATATATGTATGTATATACACACACACATCTAAAATTATAAGGAATTGGCTCACACAGTTATGGCGGCTGAGAAGTTCCAGGATCTGCCCCAGGATCTGCAGTCAGCAAGCTGGAGGCCCAGGAGAGCGGATGGTATAGTTCCAGTCTGAGTCCAAAGGCCTGAGAACCAGGAGAGCCAGTGGTGTAAGTTCTAGTCCAAGTCTGAGTCTGAAGGCAGGGGAAGAAAACTCCAATGTCCCAGTTTGAAGATAATCAGGCAGAGAGAGCAAATTCTCTGTTAATCCACCTTTTGTTCTGTTCAGGACTTAAATGGATTGGATTGGGAAGGGCAATCTGCTTTACTCAGTCTACCAAATTAAATGCTTATCTCATCCAAAAACACTCTCACAGACACCTCCAAATAATGTTTAACCAAATATTTGGGCACCCAGATACTTAAATTAACCATCACAGAAGTGGACAAATTCCTGGGTTATTTTTTTAGATTTTATAATGATAATGACCTCTAAGTAGGTTGGTTGTTTTATAGAAAAAACTCCACATATGTTGCATTTCTATGTTTTTGCCCTTTGCATAATTTCAGGGTATTTTTTTCCCCTTTCATCTCTTCAACTGGAAAAAAATGGTACTACATAAAAAAGGTTTATTAGCTTGATTTTTTTCCTAAAAAGTCTATTACTCTAAATAAGTGAAATTAGCTATTTTTTTTTTGTGACAAGAACAAAGAAAAATTTCAATTTGTACTACATGTATTGTATATTAAACATGTACTACGATGTATATCAGAAAAGTCTGTTCTTAAATAGAGTAGACCTTTTATATTTATAAATCTTTACAAATGACATCTTCTAGTCACTTTAAAATCCCTGAATTTTTAAAAACCACTATGGGGGTAAAAAACTAAATTACTTCCAAAGGTCAGGTAGATAATGTAAATGAAGGAAGCATTCTAGAGTAAGTTCATAGAGAGCAGTAGGGACAACGGCAAGCTGGAATGCACATGCCCTGTCTGTAGGGGGTGGTCTATAATCAGCTCCAGTCTTGTGTTGCCATGTGGAAATGTGAGTCCAGTATTGCAAGTTCCCATGATTTTTAAAAAAAGAATTCGAAGTGCTATGTTTTTATTTTTAAATGTAAAGTTGCAACTAATTCTAGTTCTAAAAAAAAGTTCAGACCAAACTAAATCCATATCGTTGTATCTGGCCTATGGGTTTTTAGTTTTTGACATCTGATCTGAAGCATATAATTTCTTCCTAGAAAATTCATTCATGACAAGTAGAGGGCAACAAATCCTAATTGAGAGCAGATTCTGGACAATCAGCCAGGCTCAGTCTTTTTTTTTTTAAGTTGAGGTAACTTTGGTTTATAAGTTTTATGTATACAACATTATAGTTTAACTTCTGTACGTAACACAGCATGCTCACCACTGAAGGCTAGTTTCCATCCGTCACTACAGTTGACCTCCTTTATCTATTTCGCCCTCCCTCAGCCCCTCTTTCCCTTTGATGACTACCAATCTGTTCTCTGTATATTTGTGTTTTTTTAAATTTTGTTTTGTTTGTTCATTTATTATTTTTAAACATTCCATATATGAGTGAAATCATGGGTATTTGTCTTTCTTTCTCTGACTTATTTCACTTAGCATAGTACCCCCAAGGTCTATCCATATCATTGCAAATGGCAATATTTCATCTTTTTATGGCTGAGTAATATTCCATTGTATTATATATCATGTCTTCACTTAGGTTGTTTCCATATCTTGGCTATTGTAAATAATGCTGCAGTAAACATAGGGGTGCATAAATCTTTTTTAATTAGTGTTTTTATATTCTTTGGATAAATACACAGAAGTGGAATAGCTGGATCGTATGGTAGTTCTATTCTTAATTTTTTGAGCAATCTCCATATTGTTTTCCATCGTAGTTGTACCAATTTACGTTTCTACCAACAGGGTATGACGGTTCCCTTTTTCTCCACATTCTCTCCAATTCTTGTTATTTCTTGTCTTTTTGATAATACAGGCTCAAACTTTAACACTCCTTTATATAATTATGTGATTCAAATTCACGATTTGGGAAAACGACACATCTCTACAAGTCATGGGTCTCAAGATCTCTAATGGAAACTTTGAATGAAATCTTTGAAACCAAGTATCTCCTGTACTTGGAAACTGGGTTAACCCTTGGTGATTTGGAGGACCATCTCTGTTCCTTTCTGTTCTTATCCAGTGCCAGCATGGCCTCCCTCTGAAAAAACAACCAATGAGTTTAACCCTCTCATGGTACAATTTCAGCTTCTATTTGGCCATAAATGGTAGGGTTTTGCACTGAGGACAGCTACTGACAAATTTACCAATACATACGGCTGGTTTGGTTAAAGTAAAACAATGGCATTGAAATAGTTTGTTTTTTCTTTCATTAATCAATTTTAGTCTATTTATTTACAATTTATTTGTTTGCAAGGATAAGACCAATGTCTTAGGAAAGAATGGTTGAAAAACTAATTATTACCATATAATTTAGTGTCATGAAAAAGAAGAATATTTTATATTACGTGTGTATATGTTTTTTGATATAGGGTATTTACTCTTATCAGTAATGGCTAGTTTGATGCAAAAGTTATGTAACAACTTATTATGAATGCTGAAAACTGCTCTTAACGTTAAATCTAACAGTCTCGGCTAGATTTATCACCTTATAAGAGCTGCTCTCAAATTTTAACTGTGAGATCATCTGTGTAAGAGCTTGTCTCCAGTGGTGGCCACCAACAGTTCTTCCTATCTCTGTACATGCATACTGCTCCTTCCATCAAAAGGTGGAGTCTTGTTGCCCTTCCACCTGAATCTGGGCAGGCCATGTGACTTGCATTGACCAATAGAATGCAGCAGAAGAGTCTAAGTAAGTTCTGGAGCAAGCCCTTAAGAGATTTCTACTTCCATGGTCTTAGAAACCAGCTACCATGTCAGGAAGCTCAGGCTAGCCTACTGAATGATGAGGCATCATGGGAAAGAGAGATACCACAGGGAGGAGGACTGGGGTGCCCCATCCATGGTCAGCACCAGACTGCATGAGACCTCTGAGGATAATTCAGGCTGGTACAGTTCCCAGATGAATGCAGTTGTATAAATGAAATCTTCTGATACCATGTGGATCACAAGTCCTGCCAAAACACAGAATTGTAAGAAAAAAATAATTATTTTAAGCTACTATGTTTTGAGATGACTGTTTATACAGCAACAAGTAACTAAAACAGCCTGCTTGTTACTAATGCTAATATATAACTTGGCATCTTCCACAGAGTTTCTGACCTAGTAGGTTTGGATGAGGCCCAGAGATGTGCTATTTTGACAAGATCCTGGAATAATTCAAATGGCAGGTAGTACTTTCAGAGTCACTGCTTGGAACCATTACTCTGAAGAACACCCAGGGGTTGCTCCAGAAAGTTATTTATTTCTAAGTATGCAGAAAATTTTAGAAATTTTATTTATATATTTCCCTAGTCTACAAAATTATAAAGAAATTAAGCTTAACTATACCCTGTATATTGGGTAGTCGTGATTCATAGCGCATGCTTTTCTTCAAATACAGGGGACCTTCTAATGCAGGGAGAAGTTGCCGTTGTCTTTCATTTTTTTCAGAGTATTGCCGTTCGTGTGTCCCTACTAAGCAGATTTATGGATTATAGTGTACTATCCTAAATAAGAGAATCCTCATAATGTTTAGTACTGAGATGGGAAGTGACCACGGGCGTCTCTTATGCCTTACAGAAGTTCAGTGGTTATTTTGACATAAAACACTTGGAGGAGCTGTCAAATTTAAAGATGAATAGTGCATATTTCTTTTACAAAATACAAGGTTCCAAGTTCGCTAACCTTTCTGTGATAAGTAACTATAAGTAGACTGTTACCTAGTAGAAAATTAACATATACACACTTAACTCATTAACTCTGTACCAACAAAACAGAGACAGTTTTCATAATTAGTGAGAAAATTCCTTTCTTTTTTTAAAAAGGAGTTTTTTTGTTTTTTTGTTTTTGGCCATGCTGTGAGGCATGTGGGATCTTAGTTCCCTGACCAGGGATTGAACCTGAACCCCCTGCAGTGGAAGTGTGGAGCCTTAACCACCGGACTGCCAGGGAAGGCCTCAAAAAGGAGTATTTTAAAAACAAATAGTGGGAAATGTTTCTACTGTCATATGGTATTGCATAAAATGATGTGTTTGTTACCTAACAAATGCTTATTTTGGCATGTAAGAACTTTGAAAATTAAAAAAAATCTATTTAAAAATCTTCCAACTTAGTTTCTGTGTGGTTGAATACATTTGTGATTAGTTTGCAACAACTGGAAATTTATTAGGTGAATTTCACCAAAAACTGTAAAATTTTTGGGTGGCATTGAAAAATGAGCATCATGATTTAGTAAGAGCAAACAAATGATGGCATTTCTTCCATTTGGGAAGTACATATGTTTATGAGAAATCTTTTTCACTTATAAAAACCACGTATTTAAAAAAACAGCTTAAAAACCTACCTAAGGAGACAAAAGACCTGTATGCAGAAAATTATAAGACACTGATGAAAGAAATTAAAGATGATACAAATAGATGGAGAGATATACCATGTTCTTGGATTGGAAGAATCAACACTGTGAAAATGACTCTACTACCCAAAGCAATCTATAGATTCAATGCAATCCCTATCAAACTACCATTGGCATTTTTCACAGAACTAGAACAAAAAATTTCACAATTTGTATGGAAACACAAAAGACCCCGAATAGCCAAAGCAATCTTGAGAAAGAAAAACGGAGCTGGAGGAATCAGGCTCCCTGACTTCAGACTATACTACAAAGCTACAGTAATCAACACAGTATGGTACTGGCACAAAAACAGAAATATAGATCAATGGAACAGGATAGAAAGCCCAGAGATAAACCCACGCACATATGGTCACCTTATCTTTGATAAAGGAGACAAGAATATACAGTGGAGAAAAGACAACCTCTTCAATAAATGGTGCTGGGAAAACTGGACAGGTACATGTAAAAGAATGAAATTAGAACACTCCCTAACACCATACACAAAAATAAACTCAAAATGGATTAAAGACCAAAATGTAAGGCCAGACACTATCAAACTCTGAGAGGAAAAAATAGGCAGAACACTCTATGACATAAATCACAGAAAGATCCTTTTTGACCCACCTCCTAGAGAAATGGAAATAAAAACACAAATAAACAAATGGGACCTAATGGAACTTAAAAGCTTTTGCACAGCAAAGGAAACCATAAACAAGACGAAAAGACAACCCTCAGAATGGGAGAAAAGATTTGCAAATGAAGCAACTGACAAAGGATTCATCTCCAAAATTTATAAGCAGCTCATGCAGCTCAATATCAAAAAAATAACCCAATCTAAAAATGGGGAGAAGACCTAAATATACATTTCACCAAAGAAGATGTACAGATTGCCAACAAACACATGAAAGAATGCTCAACATCATTAATCATTAGAGAAATGCAAATCAAAACTACAATGAGGTATCATCTCACACCAGTCAGAATGGCCGTCATCAAAAAATCTACAAACAATAAATGCTGGAGAGGGTGTGGGGAAAAGGGAATCCTCTTGCACTATGATGGGAATATAAATTGATACAGCCCCTATGGAGAACAGTATGGAGGTTCCTTAAAAAACTAAAACTAGAACTACCATACGACCCAGCAATCCCACTCCTGGGCATATACCCTGAGAAAACCATAATTCAAAAAGAGTCATGTACCACAAATGTTCATTGCAGCTCTATTTACAATAGCCAGGACATGGAAGCAACCTAAGTATCCATCAACAGATGAATAGATAAAGAAGATGTGGCACATATATACAATGGAATATTACTCAGCCATAAAAAGAAACGAAATTGAGTTATTTGTAGTGAGGTAGATGGACCTAGAGCCTGTCATACAGAGTGCAGTAAGTCAGAAAGAGAAAAACAAATACCGTATGCTAACATATATGGAATCTAAGAAAAAAAAAAATGGTCATGAAGAACCTAGGGGTAAGATGGGAATAAAGACACAGACCTACTAGAGAATGGACTTGAGGATATGGGGAGGAGGAAGGGTAAGCTGTGACAAAGTGAGAGAGTGGCATGGACATATATACACTACCAAACGTAAAATAGATAGCTAGTGGGAAGCAGCCGCATAGCACAGGGAGATCAGCTGGGTGCTTTCTGACCACCTAGAGGGGTGGGATGGGGAGGGAGGGAGGGAGACACAAGAGGGAAGAGATATGGGGACATATGTATATGTATAACCGATTTACTTTGTTATAAAGCAGAAACTAACACACCATTGTAAAGCAATTATACTCCAATAAAGATGTTAAAAAAAAAAAATTACAGAGAGAAAAGACAGGAAGGAAATGCATCACATGTTAACAGTGTTATCTATAATAAATATTTATAAGAATTAAAAAAAGAAATAAATAAAAGAAATAACTTATAAGCAGGCTTTAAAATCCTGTCATCAGGTGTTAAACTAAAATTTGTGAAACAATTGAAGTGTATTATTATATTAATAACTTAATTAATATTATGTTTTTAGTGAGAATCATATTTTATAAAAATACAAATGACCAATAAAATACTTTAAAATATTGTGTGCTTCATTGTCTTATTCTAAAAATTTTTCATTTTTGTGTTTTAGATATATATTATTTAGATAATATAGTACATGTATATAATTTAAAAATAAGTAAATATTGGCTATGTGAGGTTCATGCTTGAACATTTTTTACTGTTGCACTGTGCTATCCAAATAGTTCGAGAACCAACATTCTAGAACCTCAAGGATAGTCTGTGGTATCTTTCATGCATATTATTATGTGGAAAATAATGTATTTCTTTTTTTTTAACACCTTTATTAGAGTATAATTGCTTTACAATGGTGTGTTAGTTTCTGCTTTATAACAAAGTGTTTCAGCTATACATATACATATATCCCCATATCTCCTCCCACTTGCATCTCCCTCCCACCCTCCCTATCCCACCCCTCTAGGTGGTCACAAAGCACCGAGCTGATCTCCCTGTACTATGTGGCTGCTTCCCACTAGCTATCTATTTTACATTTGGTAGTGTATATATGTCCATGCCACTCTCTCACTTCATCCCAGCTTACCCTTCCCCCTCCCCATGTCCTCAAGTCCATTCTCTATGTCTGCGTATTTATTCCTGTCCTGCCCCTAGGTTCTTCATGACCATTATTTTTTTCTTTAGAGTCCATATATATGTGTTAGCATATGGTATTTGTTTTTCTCTTTCTGACTTACTTCACTCATATGACAGACTCTAGGTCCATCCACCTCACTACAAATAACTCAATTTCGTTTCCTTTTATGGCTGAGTAATATTCCATTGTGTATATGTGCCACATCTTCTTTATCCATTCATCTTTGGATGGACACTTAGGTTGCTTCCTTGTCTTGGCTTTTGTAAATAGAGCTGCAGTGAACGTTGTGGGACATGACTCTTTTTGAATTATCGTTTTCTCAGGATATATGCCCAGTAGTGGGATTGCTGGGTCGTATGGTAGTCCAATCTTTAGTTTTTTAAGGAACTTCCATACTGTTCTCCATAGTGGCTGTATCAATTTACATTCCCACCAACACTGCAAGAGGGTTGACTTTTTGCCACACTCGCACCAGCATTTATTGTAGGCAAATTTTTTGATGATGGCCATTCTGACTGGTGTGAGGTGATACCTCATCGTAGTTTTGATTTGCATTTCTCTAATGATTAGTGATGTTGAGCATCCTTTCATGTGTTTGTTGGCAATCTGTATATCTTCTTTGGAGAAATGTGTATTTAAGTCTTCTGCCCATTTTTGGATTGGGTTGTTTTTTTTTTTGATATTGAGCTGCATGAGCTGCTTGTAAATTTTGGAGATGAATCCTTTGTCAGTTGCTTCATTTGCAAATCTTTTCTCCCATTCTGAGGGTTGTCTTTTCGTCTTGTTTATGGTTTCCTTTGCTGTGCAAAAGCTTTTAAGTTCCATTAGGTCCCATTTGTTTATTTGTGTTTTTATTTCCATTTCTCTAGGAGGTGGGTCAAAAAGGATCTTTCTGTGATTTATGTCATAGAGTGTTCTGCCTATTTTTTCCTCTCAGAGTTTGATAGTGTCTGGCCTTACATTTAGGTCTTTAATCCACTTTGAGTTTATTTTTGTGTATGGTGTTAGGGAGTGTTCTAATTTCATTCTTTTACATGTACCTGTCCAGTTTTCCCAGCACCACTTATTGAAGAGTCTGTCTTTTCTCCATTGTATATTCTTGCCTCCTTTATCAAAGATAAGGTGACCATATGTGTGTGGATTTATCTCTGGGCTTTCTATCCTGTTCGATTGATCTATATTTCTGTTTTTGTGCCAGTACCATACTGTGTTGATTACTGTAGCTTTGTAGTATACTCTGAAGTCTGGAAACCTGATTCCTCCAGCTCCATTTTTCTTTCTTAAGATTGCTTTGACTATTCGGGGTCTTTTGTGTTTCCATACAAATTGTGAAATTTTTGTTCTAGTTCTGTGAAAAATGCCAATGGTAGTTTGATAGGGATTGCATTGAATCTATAGGTTGCTTTGGGTAGTATAGTCATTTTCACAATGTTGATTCTTCTACTCCAAGAACGTGGTATATCTCTCCATCTATTTGTATCATCTTTAATTTCTTTCATCAGTGTCTTATAATTTTCTGCATACAGGTCTTCTGTCTCCTTAGGTAGGTTTATTCCTAGGTATTTTATTCTTTTTGTTGCAGTGGTAAATGGGAGTGTTTCCTTAATTTCTCTTTTAGGTTTTTCATCATTAGTGTATAGGAATGCAAGAGATTTCTGTGCATTAACTTTGTATCCTGCTACTTTACCAAATTCATTGATTAGCTCTAGTAGTTTTCTGGTAGCATCTTTAGGATTCTCTATGTATAGTATCATGTCATCTGCAAACAGTGACAGCTTTACTTCTTGTTTTCCGATTTGGATTCCTTTTATTTCTTTGTCTTCTCTGATTGCTGTGGCTAACACTTCCAAAACTATGTTGAATAATAGTGGTGAGAGCGGGCAACCTTGTCTTTTTCCTGATCTTAGTGGAAATGGTTCCAGTTTTTCACCATTGAGGACGATGTTGGCTGTGGGTTTGTCATATATGGCCTTTATTATGTTGAGGAAAGTTCCCTCTATGCCTACTTTCTGCAGGGCTTTTATCATAAATGGGTGTTGAATTTTGTCGAAAGCTTTCTCTGCATCGATTGAGATGATCATATGGTTTTTCTATTTCACTTTGTTAATATGGTTTATCACATTGATTGATTTGCATATATTGAAGAATCTTTGCATTCCTGGGATAAACCCCACTTGATCATGGTGTATGTTCCTTTTAATGTGCTGTTGGACTCTGTTGAGGATTTTTGCATTTGTGTTCATCAGTGATATTGGCCTGTGGTTTTCTTTCTTTGTGACATCTTTGTCTGGTTTTGGTTTCAGGGTGATGGTGGCCTCGTGGAATGAGTTTTGGAGTGTTCCTCCCTCTGCTGTATTTTGGAAGAGTTTGAGAAGGATAGGTGTTAACTCTTCTCTAAATATTTGATCGAATTCACCTGTGAAGCCATCTGGTCCTGGGCTTTTGTTTGTTGGAAGATTTTTAATCACAGTTTCAATTCCAGTGCTTGTGATTGGTCTCTTTATATTTTCTATTTCTTCCTGGTTCAGTCTTGGAAGGTTGTGCTTTTCTAAGAATTTGTCCATTTCTTCCAGGTTGTCCATTTTATTGGCATAGAGATGCTTGTAGTAATCTCTCATGATCCTTTGTATTTCTGCAGTGTCAGTTGTTACTTCTCCTTTTTCGTGTCTAATTCTGTTGACTTGAGCCTTCTCCCTTTTTTTTTTTTGATGAGTCTCGCTAATGGTTTATTAATTTCGTTTATCTACTCAAAGAACCACCTTTTAGTTTTATTGATATTTGCTATCGTTTCCTTCATTTCTTTTTCATTTATTTCTGACCTGATCTTTATGATTTCTTTCCTTCTGCTAACTTTGGGGGTGTTTTGATCTTCTTTCTCTAATTGCTTTAGGTGTAAGGTTAGGTTTTTTATTTGAGATATTTCTTGTTTCTTGAGGTAGGATTGTATTGCTATAAATTTCCCTCTTAGAATGGCTTTTGCTGCATCCCATAAGTTTTGGGTCGTCGTGTTTTCATTTTCATTTCTTTCTAGGTATTTTTTGATTTCCTCTTTGATTTCTTCAGTGATCTCTTGATTATTTAGTAGTGTATTGTTTAGCCTCCATGTGTTTGTATTTTTTACAGATTTTTTCCTGTAATTGATATCTAGTCTCATAGCATTGTGGTAGGAAAAGATACTTGATACAATTTCAGTTTTCTTAAATTTACCTAGGCTTGATTTATGACCCAAGATATGATCTGTCCTGGAGAATGTGCCATGAGCACTTGAGAACAATGTGTATTCTGTTGTATTTGGATGGAATGTCCTATAAATATCAGTTAAGTCCATCTTGTTTAATGTATCATTTAAAGCTTGTGTTTCCTTATTTATCTTCATTTTGGATGATCTGTCCATTGGTGAAAGTGGGGTGTTAAAGTCCCCTACTATGATTGTGTTACTGTCGATTTCTCCTTTTATGGCTGTTAGTATTTGCCTTATGTATTGAGGTGCTCCTATGTTGGGTGCATAAATATTTACAATGGTTATATCTTATTCTTGGATCGATCCCTTGATCATTATGTAGTGTCCTTCTTTGTCTCTTGTAATAGTCTTTATTTTAAAGTCTATTTTGTCTGTTATGAGAATTGCTACTCCAGCTTTCTTTTGATTTCAATTTGCATGGAATATCTTTTTGCATCCCTTCACTTTCAGTCTGTATGTGTCCCGAGGTCTGAAGTGGGTCTCTTGTAGACAGCATATATACATGTCTTGTTTTTGTATCCATTCAGCCAGTCTATGTTTTTTGGTGGGAGCATTTAAACCATTTACATTTAAGGTAATTATCGATATGTATGTTCCTATTACCATTTTCTTAATTGTTTTGGGTTTGTTATTGTAGGGCTTTTCCTTCTCTTGTGTTTCCTCCCTAGAGAAGTTCCTTTAGCATTTGTTGTCAAGCTGGTTTGGTGGTGCTGAAATCTCTTAGCTTTTGCTTTTCTGTAAAGGTTTTAATTTTTCCGTGAATCTGAGTGAGATCCTTGCTGGCTAGAGTAATCTTGATTGTAGGTTTTTCCCTTTCATCACTTTAAATATGTCCTGCCACTCCCTTCTGGCTTGCAGAGTTTCTGTTGAAAGATCAGCTGTTAACCTTATGGGGAATCCCTGGTATGTTTTTTGTTGTTTTTCCCTTGCTGCTTTTAATATTTTTTCTTTGTATTTAATTTTTGATAGGTTGATTAACATGTGTCTTGCCGTGTTTCTCCTTGGATTTATCCTGTATGAGACTCTCTGTGCTTCCTGGACTTGATTGACTATTTCCTTTCCCATATTAGGGAAGTTTTCAACTATTATCTCTTCAGATATTTTCTCAGTCCCTTTCTTTCTCTGTTCTTCTTCTGGGACCCCTATAATTCGAATGTTCGTGTGTTTAATGTTGTCCCAGAGATCTCTGAGACTGTTCTCAATTCTTTTCATTCTTTTTTCTTTATTCTGCTCTGCGGTAGTTATTTCCACTGTTTTATCTTCCAGGTCACTTATCCGTTTTTCTGCCTCAGTTATTGTGCTATTGATTCCTTCTAGAGTATTTTTAGTATCATTTATTGTGTTGTTCATCGTTGTTTGTTTGTTCTTTAGTTCTTCTAGGTCCTTTTTAAACATTTCTTGTATTTTCTCCATTCTATTTCCAAGATTTTAGATCATCTTTACTGTCATTACTCTGAATTGTTTTTCAGGTAGATTGCCTATTTCCTCTTCATTTGTTTCATCTGGTGGATTTTTAGTTTGCTCCTTCATCTGCTGTTTGTTTCTCTGTCTTCTTATTTTGCTTAACTTACTGTGTTTGGGGGTCTCCTCTTCACAGGCTGCAAGTTCATAGTTTCCTTTGTTTTTGGTGTCTAGTCCCAGTGGACAAGGTTGGTTCAATGGGTTGTGTAGGCTTCCTTGTGGAGAGGACTGGTGCCTGTGTTCTGGTGGATGAGGCTGGATCTTGTCTCTCTGGTCGGCAGGACAGCATCTGGTGGTGTGTTTTGGGCTGTCTGTGACCTTATTATGATGTTAGGCAGCCTCTCTGCTAATGGGTGTGGTTGCGTTCCTCTCTTGCTAGTTGTTTGGCACAGGGTGTCCAGCACTGTAGCTTGTTGGTCGTTGAGTGGAGCTGGATCTTAGTGTTGAGTTGGTGATCTCTGGGAGACCTTTTGCCATTTGGTATTACATGGAACCGGGAGGTCTCTGGTGGACGAATGTCCTGAACTGGGCTCTCCCAGTTAAGAGGCACAGGCCTTACACCTGGCCGGGGCACCAAGACCCTGTCAGCCAGATGGCTCAGAAGAAAAGGGAGAAAAAAAGAAAGAAAGAAAGAAAAAAATAAAGTCATTAAAATGAAAAAATAAAAAAAAAATTAATTAAAAAGTTAAAAAAGTTAAAAGGTAAGAAAAAAAAGAAAGAAAGAAAGGAAGAAGAGAGCAACCAATCCAAAAAAGAACAAATTCACCAATGATAACAAACGCTAAAAACTATACTAAAAAAAACCCAAACAGACAGACAGAACCCTAGGACAAATGGTAAAAGCGAAGCTATACAGGCAAAATCACACAAAGAAGCAGTCGCATACACACTCACAAAAAGAGAAAAAGGGAAAAAAAAATCTATATATTAAAAGAAGAAAAATGGAAGAGAGCAACCAAATCAATAAATCTACCAATGGTAATAAACTCTAAATACGAAACTAAGAGAAACATAAAACCAGAAACAAATTAGATGCAGAAAGCAACCCCCAAGTGTACAGTTGCTCCCAAAGTGCACTGCCTGAATTTTTGGATGATTCGTTGTCTATTTAGGTATTCAGAGATGCAGGGTACATCAAATTGGTTGTGAAGATTTAATCTGCCGTTCCTGAGGCTGCTGGGAGAGCTTTCCCTTTCTCTACTTTGTTCGCAGTGCTCCTGGGGTTCAGCTTTGGATTTGGCCCTGTCTCTGCGTGTAGGTCGCCTGAGGGCGTCTCTTCCCCCCACCCCCAGACAGGACGGGGTTAAAGGAGCTGCTGATTAGGTGGCTCTGGCTCACTCAGGCCGGGGGGGGGGGGAGGGGTATGGAATGCTGGGGGGAACCTAAGGTGGCAGAGGCCGGCGTGTTGTTGCAACAGCCTGAGGTGTGCCACGTGTTCTTCCAGGAAGTCCCTGGATCACGGGACCCTGGCAGTGGCGGGCTGCACAGGCTCCTGGGAGGGGAGGTGTGGATAGTGACCTGTGCTTGCTCACAGGCTTCTTGGTGGCTGCAGCCGCAGCCTTAGCGTTTCATGACCGTCTCTGAGGTCCGCGCTGATAGCCGCGGCTCGCGCCTGTCTCTGGAGCTTGTTTAGGCGGTGCTCTGAATCCCCTCTCCTTGTGCACCCCGTAACAATGGTCTCTTGCCTCTTAGGCAGTTCCAGACTTTTTCCCAGACTCCCTCCCGGCTAGCTGTGGCGCACTAGCCCCTTCAGGCTGTGTTCACACAGCCAACCCCAGTCCTCTCCCTGGGATCTGACCTCCGAAGCCTGAGCCTCAGCTCCCAGCCCCTGCCCGCCCCGGCGGGTGAGCAGACAAGCCTCTCAGGCTGGTGAGTGCTGGTCGGCACCGATCCTCTGTGTGGGAATCTCTCCGCTTTGCCCTCCGCACCCCTGTTGCTGTGCTCTCCTCTGTGGCTCCAAAGCTTCTCCCTGCCACCCCCCGTGTCCAGCAGTGAAGGGGCTTCCTAGTGTGTGGAAACTTTTCCTCCTTCACAGCTCCCTCCCCAAGGTGCAGGTCCCATCCCTGTTCTTTTTTCTGTGTTTTTTCTTTTTTCTTTTGCCCTACCCAGGTACATGGTGAGTTTCTTGCGTTTTGGGAAGTCTGAGTTCTTCTGCCAGCGTTCAGTAGGTGTTCTGTAGGAGTTGTTCCACATGTAGATGTATTTTTGATGTATTTGTGGGGAGGAAGGTGATCTCCACGTGTTACTCCTCCGCCATCCTGAAGGTCTCCCAGTAATGTATTTCTGATTGTCGGTTGACGAAAACTCTACAGAGCAGGAACATATTTTTAGGCCTTTCATATATAAAAGACTGGGGTTCTGAGTTAGATTTATCTTTTGGCAGATCACTTGGATTTGGTAATTTTAGCATCTATTCTAAAATAACATAGATATGCATATATGGCACCTTATGAGAATTCTATTTAGCATACACTACAAGGGATAACACATTTCCAAATGGGTCAGCTACTACTTCTATAGTCTAGAATTGATGTTTTGTTTTCTATCTTGAAAATAGACCAAGTGTCGATGAAAACCTGGCAAAACGGACTTTTTAATTCTATCTTTTTTTCTCTCTTTTTTTAGCCTGATGCTGGGTAGGGGTTTGTGGGGAGGGAAGCATTATCAGGGGAAGCTAAACTTCATCCAGCAGAGTTTTCTGGTCATTTTAACCCTTGGGAAGGGAACCCAGTTTTATTTCCCATTCTTGTACTCCGGGAGAGCAGAAAGGGAGCATTTCAGTATAAGTACTTTTCACCCATGCGGTGCATGACAAGTACATCACTTAACACTGGCACATACTTGTAGGTAAAAGTATACTTCAGTAAGTGTAATGAAACCTTGCTGAACTGTGCTGAAGCAATTTAGACCATTTATTCCACTTCACTACTGAAGAATTTCACTATAAGCAACTTTACAAAGAGGGAGAATATAGAAAAACACACTCTGTGGCAAGCACTTTAGGTGGCTTATATAATGTCAAAATGCAAGTCTTCTTTCAATTTATCAGGAATTTTCCCTTGATATTATAGATGTTATTAAATTGAAAACCACAAATGCTAAACTAATTTGGGTAAAATATATGTTATCCTCATAGCAGAAGGTGTAATATAAATTTAAAAAATACCCTTAGAAAATACTTCCCATTCATACTTTATTACTTCTGTGTTTTTCTGTAATGTATTTAAACAGCTGTTGCAGTTTGCCCTATACATATTTTAAAATGTAGTCACCCACACTGTTATTTTATCAACTAGATGGTTTAGATTAGTATTAGTTATTTACAATCTCTTCCTACCTGGTCCTTTTTTAGGCTAAGGAGAGAATCCCAGGAGCATGTTTATTATTTGTTTTGTGGAGGGGCTAATGGGTGAATATATAAATTGGATAAATTTCTTTAAATAAGAAAAGAACAGAGACACTAAAGGGGGATTGGAGTTTGAGGAGAAAAAAGGAGTTTCAGGTGATAGGAAAAGGGAGGATAATCTGAGGGATTTCAAAGAAAGATAAAAGGGATCAGGGGTAGGAGGGAAAGAGTTTTAAAGATTTGTTGTCTCATCTATTATGTAACTCCTTTCTCAGCCACCCCAGAAAACCTCTAGTAAAATTCAGTTGTTGGTCCATGCTTTTGGAGTGTTTATGTTTGTTTACGATTTTGGATGTATGTGTGAGGCTGGCTTTAAAGTGTCAGTGGCTATGAAAAGAGTGGAAACCTTTTAGAATTTTGGGTAAAATAAGCAGTAGTATACTAAGAAGTAGAATACAGTTTGCTTGGGTAGGAAGGAATATTTTATCATTTATTTAGAATCATTTAGAATTTTCTGTGCCGGGTGATAATAAAAAGCAGATTTTTTTTTTCATTCTTATTTTGTTTTTAATCTGCTACGAACGTGTCTCCTGATTACAGGCATCCAGGCAGACTGCTCCTCCCACCCTCCTACCTTGGTCTGTCGTTAGAAATAAGCAAAAACTCTAATTTAAAATAAGGCAAATGTTGTAGGAATTTCAATCAGTAGCTTACCACTCTTTTTTTTTTTTCAGATGTTCTGTACCAACTCAGAGGACGCGTCAGGAACCTAAGTGACCAATACGCTTTGAAGTCCCTGGTGAGTTTGGTCCTAATTTGTAGCCATTCTATTGTACTTGTAGATCGGAGGCAGTTCCCAAAATAGGGAATGTGGAGAACGATGTTCCTGTCTTCCTGATAGCTGAAATTCCTTTGTATGCCGATTTCTTAGCACACGTAAAGGGGTCAGAATAGATTCTTGGGTTTGTTTTTTAGTTTTTGTCCTTTCTTTCTCATTTCCCTCCTGTTTTTCTTTCTCTTATTTTATGTCTACCTGTTCTCTTTCTGGCTCTGTTTTCCATACATAAAATAGTGGATCATCAGTGACCAGTGAAGTTATGAAGGGATATAGTTAGAGCACCCACTGGTAACTTTTCTGGTTTCTTCATCACTGGTCAAACTCAAGTTTAATGAGTTTCAATTACCAGTTTTCTTTTGTTGGGGCAATCAAAAGGAAGAGCCAGGGAAAAAGAACATGAGGGAAAATGAGTAAGCAAAGATACTACCATGGAAGTAATGAGGGTAAGACCATAAAAGTTACATTAGTCATTTGTTTCCAATCCACTGCCCTCTCTTTCACCATGTCTGTACTTGCAGAATATTTATAATTTATTATAAATTATAATTTATAAATGTATTTATTTATTATAATATTTAGAAATCTTAGTTGCTTGCTTTTTTTGATGTAAACTTAGATTTCCTCTCACAGTAAATAACTGTGTTGAATTGTTAAAGTTGGAGTTTTGTTGCTAGTTGTGTTGCTTCAGCTATATTGTAAGGAGGCGAAAAAAGCTGGTGACAGCAAACACAGATTCCTCTCATGGTCTCTTAGGTCACTTGTGCCTTGTTTCCTTTTCTCCTTCTACTTTCACTTACTGCTGAAGGGTTCTGGTCATTTGTGGTGTACCCTTGCTCTTCTGATAGGATCTCACTGAACTCCACCTATGGGTGGTGTCCTGTGGGTGTGGGTGGTAGCCTGAAGCTTGTGCCTGGGCTGCCAAGACATGGAACAGTCACCTTCCGTCTTAATGCCAAACTTTCGCAGTGTTATTTTTGACCATGTGTAAACAACTGAACTATAGCTAAAACAGGGGTCATCAAACTTTTTCTGTAAAGGGCCAGATAGTAAATATTTTAGGCTTGCAGGTATCTAGTGGGAAAAAAAATGTGCAACCTAAAAGTTGAGAATTATGTTTTATTCAGTGGACATACTGAGGACTTAAGCCTGGGAGACAGCCTCTCAGCTAGTTCTGAGGGACTGTTCCGAAGAGGTAAGGGAGGAGCCAGGATATACAGGAGTTTTTGCAAAAACAAAACAAAGCAAGACAAAACAGGTAGTCAGAACATCAAAAGATTGCTGTTGGGCTTCCCTGGTGGCGCAGTGGTTGAGAATCTGCCTGCTAATGCAGGGGACACGGGTTCGAGCCCTGGTCTGGGAAGATCCCACATGCCACGGAGCAGCTGGGCCCGTGAGCCACAACTACTGAGCCTGCGCGTCTGGAGCCTGTGCCCCGCAACGGGAGGGGCCGCGATAGTGAAAGGCCCGCGCACCGCGATGAAGAGTGGCCCCCACTTGCCGCAACTAGAGAAAGCCCTCGCACGAACCGAAGACCCAACACAGCCAAAATAAATAAATAAATAAATAAAGTAGCTATTAAAAAAAAAAAAAGATTGCTGTTAATCTTTTGAAAAAAATTTGAAGAAAAACAGACACCACAAGATAGTGAATTTAGCATTTTTCTATGCCTGGGAAGATGCAAGAGTCTGGGCTCATTGAAATCCTTCCTTTGATATGTACCTTAACTATTTAGGACCTGTATCCTGCTTTTATTTACCCTGAATCCCCTCAGGGTGCACGGTTGGGGGTGGCTGCAGTGGCTGAGGGCTTGATGGCTGCAACATCCTTTGTTTACTGATATGGCAGGTGACATTCTTCCTCAACACAGGCAATATAGTCTCTGTCTATTTAACTTCGCTGTTGCAGTGCAAAAGAAGCCATAGATAATGATAAACAAATGGGTGTGGCTACATTCCAATAAAATTTAATTATGGACACTGAAGTTTGAGTTTCCCAAACTTTTACATGTCATGAAATATATTCTTCCTTTGATTTTTTTCAACCATTTACAAATGTAAAAACCATTCTTAATTTGTAGGCTGTACCAAAACAGGGAGCAGGCTAGATTTGGCCTGCAGACTGTAATTTGCTGGATGTGAACTAGAACATTATTCTTTGCCATGTTATTCTGCACCACAAATTTAGTGGTTTAAAACAAAAACTGTTTATTTATTTAGCTTGACATTTGTTGGTCGGCAGTTTGGATGGGCTCCACTGGGTGGTTCTTGACTAGTTTCATGTATGTGTCTGTGGTCAGCTGTTGGTCATATAGTTGGCTCTGTTTCTAGGGGTTACTGGCTATTGGCTGGGGTAATCAAGGCGATTGAAGGTCATGTATCTTTCATCAGCTAGCAGGCTAGCCTATGCTTGTTCACATGGTGGTTCTAAGAGAAGCCAAAATAGCCAAGCCCCTATGTCTGAGTACTTTTTGAGGTTCTGTGCTGTCCATTTTGCTACTGTCTCATTGGCTAAAACAAGTCACATGGCCAAGTCCAGCGTGTGGGAGAGGACTAACTAACTAAGGTATGGATACAGGCAAGTGTGAACAGTTAGAGTCTTACTGCCATAACCTACCATAGAAGGCCCCTGTCATGATGATTTATATCCCTTCCATAGGCAAAATACATTTCCTCCCTCCTAAAACCCCCTAAATTTCATCTAGTCACAACATCAGGCTCAAAGTCCAGGATCTCTTGATATATAATGATGTCCGAAGTAAGTTTTTGGATGCAGCTCTTCTTTATCTCGTTGCACTACAAAGATAAGTTACAACATACAGTGTTAAGACAAGAACATGATAACTACAATAGGGAGAACCATTTGAAAGGGGAAGAGTGGGGGACATATAGCAGTCACTGGTCCATAGAAGTTCTGAAATCCTGCCAGGCGTGTGCTGCCAGATCCCGCCAGATCCCCTATACTCCAGGATCAGGAAATTTTCCCTGATTAGGCTGAGCCTCAGCTTCCTGGGAGTGTTTCTCCAGTCTGTTGTTTTTTTTACAGCTCTCTGGGAGTGGTACCCTCGTCCATTGTTCTTCACAGTTCTTTACTCTGACCTCTGAGATGTCATACCTTATTTATAAAAAATGGATTGTGTGTGCAGCTGAATATCGTCCTCAGCCTTCTTCATTCTTAAGGAGTTTGAGGGGCCCAGAGGCTCTTTTTAGTTTGAGCTGACGTGGTCTCTTTCAACCCAGGATTGCTGTGCTTTTATCAGTGTAATTGACTTCAACATTTTGAGAGCTTCCTATGAATCTGATTCAGGTCTAGAAGCCACATTCACAATTCTTATAGATACAGTTTTCGTTCTTACTTGGGTGTGTCAAGCTGCTGGGGAAGCACCCTGAAGAATTTTGAAAGTCATTGTTTTTTTTTTTTTGATCTGCGAGTATCTACTATAAATGTCCTTAAAAATTTTAGAGTTCTTAACAAAGGACTTATAGTCACACTTTGATTTGATCTTTATCCTGAAGCTATTTATTACTCTGACAATTTTTTACTGACTGGGGAGATTGAAGATAAAGAACAGTTAACTCTTTGCCCAGCATGTCCTGGCCCCTCTATAGTCCCCCTAAGTTCTGCTTCCAAAAAGAATTTTCTTGAGCTCATCTCTCCTTTCCAGTACCTTGCCATAGGCAGCTAAAAGAAGCCAATTGACAAGTTTAGCTTTTTGTGAGGTGATCTCCCTAGCCAAATCCAGAAGTTTATGAACTACTACGGGCAAAGTTTTTATTAATTATTTCACAACTACGTAACTTAGGTCACTATTTTTCTAGCCTGCTATAGCGGTTTCCTTATCCCTTTCATAGCCTCTGCTAACTGCGCTCACCACTTTTCCAGTCGGCATAGTTTCTTTGCAGCTTTTCCAGCCTCCACTAGCCACCTATTCCAAAGCTAATGCCACATGTTTTGGGCTTTTGTTACAGAAGCACCATACTTCTTTTTACTAATTTCTTTATCAGTTCTTGTTGCAGCAAAACAAAGCATTCCAAAACTTAGTGGCTTAAAACAATCATTTGTGTCACTCATGTGCTCACTCACTTAGTGGCTTAAAACCATCATTTGTGACACGTGTACTGGAAAATCTGAGCAGGCTCAGCAGGGCAGAACTTGGCTGGTCTTGGCTGGACTCACTCATACATCTGCAGTCATTGACAGTTAGAGAAGAGGCTTGACTTCAGGTGTTGGCTGGCTGCTGAGGGGCAACAGGGAGACTGGGCCACGTGTCTCTCATTATCAAGCTGGCTAGCCTGGGCTTGTTCAGGCAGTGGTGATGGCAGGGGTTCCAAGATCAGCCAGAGAGGGCCAGTCCCAATGTGCAAGCAATTTTTAAGTCTCTGCTGTGTCACATTTACTGCTGTCACATTGGTTAAAGCAAATCACATGGCCAAGTCCAGACCAAAGTGAGTGTGGAATTACCCGAGGGCTTACACTGAAGGAAGGGGTGAGTACAGAAAGGTGTGAACAAATTCAGGGCTATTATGGCAACAATCTGCTAATCTTATGCGGAACAGAACAGACTACAATCTGACACATAGAAAGCCTGCCAAGTTTCTATGCTAGCAAAAGAGCTGCCAACGTGCTAAAAGGTCACTAAGTTTGCTGAAATTGCAAGTTTTGGGTGACTAGTTATGCAGCTCGTTGATACAGATGTGGAAAATTCAAGTTATGGCTCCAAATTTGGTAAATGATACTTGCTGAATATCAGGACTATATAGATTTCTCTGCTTTTGGAGCTTGAGCTATCAAAAATGCAAGGGGATAGAAAGAAAAATGCTTCTGAGGGTAGACAGCGTGAAAAATAACAAAAATTAATACTCTCTAACATTTACAGGGTGTTGGTCACGTGCCAGATACTGTGCTAGTAGCTTTCATGGATTATGTCATTATCTCTTTTAACAACAGAAAAATTAACATTGAGAATTTGAAAAGAACTTTTTTCTTTTTTTAGATCTAGGGAGCATGACCTCCTCTCAGTATAATGAGAAAGCTTTTACATTATGGTGCTAAGGATTAGGGGATCTCTTTTCAAACATCACTGGTTGGAGGTTGGAGTTTATAGAAAAGTGTAGGGGTCTACACTTTACTTTGGGGTCTACTGGTCATTTGTTCCATTTCCTAATTGCATGAGTATTACTGTTTGGGGCAGTTTCCATCTTTATAATGAATCCAGCTGAAACTGAAGTCCTTTCCTTTTGCCTTTATCAAGTAAAACATTCTAGTATAATAATTGGCTCTTGGGAAGAGAGCATATTGCGATTCTCTTTGCATATTTCTCATCCATTCTTTATTGACCCCAAAATGCGAAAGAAGAAAATAACAGAGATTTTCCCGGAATGAAATATTTGCTTTTCATGATTAACATAATTTATAAGGATTCACAGAAAAGTTAGCAAAGAAGTGACAAGGAGTTAGACTTGAGTAGAAGAGTAAAGAAGTAGAATTATTAAAGGTGTTTTTCTTCAGAAACTTAGGTCAAAGTGAAGATTAGGATGGAGGAAGCGGACCAGGAATATATCAACGGATCAAGAATATAGCAATATATCAACGGCTTCCCTTTAAATGGATAGAAACTGACATACACACACGCAATTGGAATTGAGAGATGGATGGGTGGGGGTAAAAGAAGATTCTGTAAAGACATAAAACTGATAACCAAACTTTATTTTTGTATTTAAAAAGCAGTACTTTCTCCATGAGAGAAAAAGTTTTTTTTTTTAAAAAATTAAGCTGAGTTATAAGCAAGAAAAAAAATTTGAAAAGTGTCTCAAGTGTTCAAGTTTGTGACTCTAAAGTACAATCTATAACTGGCTAACTATGGCAAAAGTAAAAGAAATTTCAGCAGTTAAGAAGGTACCTTACTTTAGACTGATAGACATATATACCAGACTGAACAAATGGAAAATTCTTAAACCCTTACAGAAAAACAAGCGCGTTGACAATATAGTTCAATGTTGAAGGAAGGTAGTAAGTCCACTCGATTGTGGAATGCTTAATTTTTTTAAACCTTGATTTCCTCCTTCTTTTTTTTAAAGAATATTGATGCTTTTGTCATTGTGATATGACTTGCAGAAATTCTTATTAGTTTTACTTTTTAATTTTGAAAAATTTCAAACCTTCAGAAAAATTAAAGAAACTCTACTGAATTCTAGAATACCCGTATACATTTCACCTAGATTTATCAATATTTTCTCACATTTTATCTCTTTATGAATATGCATAATTATCATCTATCTATATGTATCTACCTAATCATGCTGAATTATTTGAGAGTAAGTTGAAGATGTCATGACTCTTCACCCCTAAATACTTGAAGCATATATGTCCTTACAGCCTCATGTATTCATTTCATTTAATACAGCTTAATTATAAAATTCAGGAAATTTAACATTAATACAGCACAAATTACCTAATATACAGTCCATATTCAGATTTTTCCAATAGTTCTAATAGAACTATTTTTAGAGAAAAACAAACAAATAGAACAAAATACCCTTTTTCCCTTCTCGGCATCAATCCAGAATTACATATTGCGCTTAGTTATTGTGTCTCTTTAGTCTCTTTTAATCTGGACCAGCCCATCAATCCTTTTGTTTTTTTCATGACGTTTTGAAAATAACAGGCCAGTTATTTTGTATAACATCCCTGAATTTGTGTTTGATTGTTTCCTCATGATTAGATTCAGGTTGTGCATTCCTGTCAGGTGTACTGTCTACATGGTGTTGTCCTTCTCAAGGATATGACCTCATGTCACACAATGTCAGTTTATCTCATTATTGGTGATGCTAACTTTACTACTTTCATTAGGAGGTGTCTGCAACTGTCTCTACTTAAAGATGCCGTTCCCTTTGCTAACTAATATGTAAACCAAGAGGAGATACTTAGGTCCTATTCCCCAACTAACTTTTGCCCAGAGGCTGTAACGTTTACTGATAATTTTTGCTTAAATCAGTTATTACTATGTTAGTTACCAAATATTTTATTTTTACCAATTTTGATCAAGCAGAAATTTTTACCAGTGATTTTTTTAAAAAAGGAGTGTAAAACAGGTTATCATAGGGATTAATACATCTGTAGACAACCAGAAGGGCCCAGTATTACTACAGGTAATTAATCTGGAAAGGCAAAAAAAGAGAATAACTCCATTGAAGAACGAAGCTATTGCAACAAATACTCTGAATTTTTCGTTAAGCAGCAGAATGGTAGTAAGCTAGGTCTATGAAGTGTAATGTGTGCATCAACCATTTCCCCCTGCATAATCTTAAACTGCTTTGCATTTATTCACAATCATGCACAGTAATAATCAGGAAAATGTTTGGACTATACAAAAAAAAGAGCTTGGCACCAAGTATAATAGAACAGAAATATGAAAACAAGGGAACCAGGTAAGTCATTTAAGATTGGAAGATGTTTACATAAAATTTCTAAAGCAATTGATAAATGATACTACTTATATTACTAGTTTTTCTTTCTCTATTTCTGGCTAATTTTATTAATAAACTGTAGCTTTAGATTAGTCTCAGGTGCATCTAGTGAATTCAAAAAAGAATGACTCTGCAATCAAGTATCATGTCTTGCTGAATAAAATGTGTATTTTGTGCAACCTGAGACTGAAGGCTTTCTCAGCTTCTTGGAGTTTTAAATTAGACAGCCCCCACTTCTTGCAGACACAGTTGCTTATTTGTCAGTTTGAGTTTGATTTATCTCAAGCAGGAGCTAAAACTGTATTAAAATCTTCTGTTAAGCATGTAAAATTCCACCTATATACAGTCAGTAAGCTAAACATCTCTAATAAAAGACAGCTGTGTTCTCATTGGAAGCAAAAATAAGATAGTAAGAGATTTGTTTCTGTGAAGGAGGATATGAAAAGTATTAGAAACCAAGTGTCTTCTCTTTATAAAGTGGCGCTGATATAGAAGGCAGTAAAAATATTTTTCATGATTTTTTTAAAGTACACATAAAATAACCAGTGAATCTGTGTATTCAGCTGTTGATCAGTTTAGTGATGGGCTGAAAAATTAGTGAATTAATGAGTGTCCTCTGCTTTATTCATTATTTCACTATATTTTTTTCCTTTCTGATTGCATCTCTGTGAGAATAAACCCAGAATATAAAGTTATATAACATTGATGGTTTTATAATTATTGTTTCCATATAATTTCAGAGATTATTTTTGGCTTCTTGACATTTTTGTTTTGCTCATTTATTTGTACATGTTAAAATTTAAAAATTCTATTAGATAAATTAAAAATGTTATGAGTATGGATTTTTAGCCTTAAAAATATGCATCCAAAGAGAATGGCCCATTCACCCTAGAGTTGATTAGCTATCTGATTAACTATCTTGTAAATTTTTGTCCATATGTATAGCATAATGTACATGAAAGGAAACAAAGGTTAAAACTGATGACTTCATGTTAAGAAACTTAAGCCGAAATTAAGGCAATGTGGTTTGATTACAGCTTAGTCTTTAGAATTCTGTTTTGGTTCACCTGATTATGGTGGTGCACTGAAATTCTGGGATTCATTCATTTATTCATCTTGAACATTTATTTAGTGCTGACACATAGAAATTGTTTAATAAACAGTCATTATAATGCTTTTAATGCATTATACACATCGCACACATCCACACGTGCATTTTGCTGACATGGATTCCTCACAGATTGCATATATTATAAAAACAAAATTTAAATTTCAATGTGGTTTTAGGTTTATTTCATACATTTAATAAATATTTGAGGGCCGTCCATCAGCCAGGCACTGTACCAGTCTCCAGCAATACATCTCTGGGTAAGATATACGGACCCTCAGCCTTCAGGGAGCTTATATTTCTGTAGGAAAGACAGAAAAGAAATAAGTACACAGGTAAACAACATAATTAAATATTTTCATGAACCATGAAGGAAAAGTGCCCAGAGTAACTGGTCTTGGCAATTAAGTGTGTGCCTATGTGTGTGTGCATGCCCCTGTGTGTTTGTGTGTATGTATATGTATGGATGTGTTCTGTGTGTGCATGTGTATGTAGTTGACCCCTGAACAATGAGGAGGTTAGGGGCACTGACCTCTGCCACAGTCAGAAATCTGCATATAACTTTTGACTACCCCAGATCTTAACTACTAATAGCCTACTGTTGACCAGAAGCCTTACCTGTAACATAAACTGTTAACACACATTTTGTATGTTACATGTATTATATACTGTATTCTTATAATAAAGTATGCTAGAGAAAATAAAATGTTATTACAAAAATCATAAAAAAATACATTTATAGTACTGTACTGTATTTATTGATACAAGTTTATATCATCTGTTTAAGAAGATGAATATTCTGTCATTACCTATGTCAATGCTGTCTTATAAGATAAAAAACACTGTAGATGTTATACATATTACTAATACTAGACATCAAAAAATGGTAATGTAAAAAAGAAATTCATACTTATTTACAGGTATAGCGTTATTCACGCATTGATAACGAAGAAGCAGCAATATGATTGCTAGTATAATCGATACAACTTCTTCACAGTAGCCTAGCCTATACATTAATGAATGAATTGAATACAGTTTTTATGGGATACATTATTACCACGTTCATAGTACATTTTTGGAAACATTGTTAAATTTTTCAAAAAACCACTTACCTGTGATGATAGGCTGACATGCAGTTTCTCTGATTATAAGAGAGAGAGGCATACTGTATGGTAATGTAATTCTTTGAAAGTTATAAAACAGTGTTAGAAAACTAACATGTTAATTTTATATTAAACATCACTCACCTTATGCCTATGTCAAGTTAGGCTATCCACTTCAATACAGGTCTTGCACATGATGTTCTACATGATGAATACTTAGGCAATGATGATGACGGCACAAAAATGTCTCATACAGTTCTTGCTGTACAGTTACTAGATTTTCACACGAAGACACACACGTACCCAACAGATACATTTATTAACTGTACGGCATGGTAATTATTTACTCTTCATGAAGTGGAAGTGGATCATTTTAAATGTTTTCATCCTCATCATCTTCATGTTGAGTAGGCTGAGGAGGAGGAGGGAGAGGAGGGGCTGGTCTTGCTGTCTCAGGGGTGGCAGAGGCAGAAGAGGTGGAGGAGGTGGAAGGGGAGGAAGGAGAGGCAGGTACACTTGGTGTAACTTTATAGAAATACACTGTAATTTCTGCCTGACTTTTTTGCTTTTTCATTTCTCCAAAAATGTTTCTATATGGTACCAGTCCTTCTTCTACCATTTGCTTTAGTTTCAGTGCCTGTATCATGGAAGTGTCCATGTCATAAAAAGAAGTCAAAAGCAGTCTTGGATAATTGGAACTCTTCCAATTATTGTCTAACATCAGTCTTTTTCTGGCACTGCTTCTTCTACGACTTCTTCTTCATCCTCTGATATTGGTTCAGAAGCACTCATCTCCATCAAGTCATCTTCTGTTAATTCTTCTGGTGTGTTGTCTATAAACTGTTGAATTTCTTCAAGATCCATACCTTGAAATCCTTGAAACAGGTTATGGCCACCTGTTTTGCCATAACCACAATCTCTTTCATGATTTCCTTGATAGGCTCTGTTGTAAATCTTGTGCTGTCATGCATAACCTCTGAACACAGTTTTCTCAAGCAGGAATTTATTATTTTGGGCTTGATGGCTTTCATAGCTCTTTCTATTAACAAAGATGGCATCTTCAATGGTGTAATCCTTCCAGACTTGTACGATGTTCTCTCTATCAGGGTTTTCTGCCACAGCATTGAAAAACCTTTCCCTAGAAGACCATGTGTAATGAGTCTTAAAACTCCTTATGACCCCCTGATCTACAGGCTGAAATAAAGATGTGTTTGGGGGCAAGTAGACCACTTTGATGCCTTTGGTGTTGAACTCATGGGGTTCTGGGTGACCCAGGGCGTTGTCCAATATCAAAAGAACTTGAAAAGGCAATCCCTTACTGGTAAGATAGTTCCTGTCTTTAGGGACAAAGCATCAATGCAACCAATCCAGAAAAAGGGTTCGCACTGTCTAGGCCTTCTTGTTGTACAACCAGAAGTCTGGCAGCTGGTGTTTATATTTTCCCTTCAAGGCTCGGAGATTAGTAGCTTTACAGATAAAGGTAGACCTGATCACAAACGTGACTGCATTTACACAAAATAGTAGAGTTAGCCTATCCCTTATGCCTTAAATCCTGGTGCTTGCTTCTCTTCGTTACTAATAAATGTCCTTTGTGGCATTTTTTTCCAGAATAGGGCACCTTGGTCTGCATTAAAAACCTGTTCAGGCAGATAGCCTTTCTCCTCAGTGATTTTCTTTTTTTTTTATTAATTAATTTATTATTTTTATTTTTAGCTGTGTTGGGTCTTCGTTTCTGTGCGAGGGCTTTCTCTAGTTGCGGCAAGTGGGGGCCACTCCTCATCGCGATGCGCGGGCCTCTCGCTATCGCGGCCTCTCTTGTTGTGTAGCACAGGCTCCAGACGTGCAGGCTCAGTAGTTGTGGCTCATGGGCCTAGTTGCTCCGCAACATTGCGCCACCAGGGAAGCCCCTCGGTGATTTTCTTAATGGCATCTGGAAACTTGTCTGCTGCCTCTTGGTCTGCAGAAGCTGCTTATCCTGTTATCTTGACATTTTTAAAGCCAAACCTCTTTATAAAACTATCAAACCATCCTTTGTTGGCATTAAATTCTCCAGCTTTAGATCCTTCACCTTCATTTTGCTTTAAGTCGTCATATAATGATTTTGCTTTTCTAGAAACATATTAGTGTATATAGGTATGCCTTTCTTATAGCAATCCTGCACCTGCATGTCTGCATTTTCAGTACAAGATTAGAAGGTATTTTTGCCAAAAGTGCAAGGTTTTCATGGCTGCTGGCATAGCTGCAGTGATGGCTTCACAAGTTTCCGTTTTGTTTTTTTTTTTTTTTTAAAAAAAAGGGCTTCCCTGGTGGCTCAGTGGTTAAGAATCCGCCTGCCAATGCAGGGGACACAGGTGCGAGCCCTTGTCCGGGAAGATCCCACATGCCACGGAGCAACTAAGCCCGTGCACCACAACTTCTGAGCCTGCGCTCCAGAGCCCACGAGCCACAACTCCTGAAGCCCGGGTGCCTAGAGCCCATGCTCTGCAACAAGAGAAGCCACTGCAATGAGAAGCCCGCTCACCGCAACTAGAGAAAGCCCGCGCACAGCAACAAAGACCCAGTGCAGCCAAAAATAAATAAATAACATAAATAAATTTTTAAAAAACACAAAAAAAACAGTGGTCCTTACGCTGGATTCATTTATCTTGAAATGGCAGGCAACCGCAGCTGCCGAGCTCACTCTACAGTACATATCAAGCAACTCAACTCTTTCTTGTAACATCATGACTTCCCTGCTTCTTGGGAGTACTTCCAGCATCACTAGTGGTGTGTCATATGGGTCCCATGGTGTTATCCAGGGCTTATGGTATTGGACTAAATAAAAAACAAGCAAGAACCATGAGAGATCACTTTTTACTGTGATCGCTTTTTACTTTTTACTGTGGTAGGCAATTTACTGGAGAGACAAACTGCTCAGATGGAGAGGATTAGTGTCACATGGCATTTTAAGCGGATTTTTAATAATGATTTTAATAATGACTTTGTTTGTTTACATTTCTCTCAACTGCAAATGGCGCCATGTACGGTCTGTAAGTGTTTGTGTGCGTAAGTTTGATAAATTTTAGCTTTTTATAATAGATTTGTATATGTTTTATGTTAGTAAATTATAGACTAGTATCTATCTATATATTTTATACATTCATGACATACCTTTTTCTTAATTTTTGATATTTCTAGGCCATGTGCTTTGTCTGTGAGTTTTTTCAAATTGTCACAAATCTCCAAACATTTTTCTAATATATTTATTAAAAAAATTTGTGTGTAAGTTGACTCGTGAAATTCAAACCTGTGTTGTTCAGGGGTCATCTGTTATTTACGTATGTGATACTGTGGATTGGGTAGTCAGAGAAGTCCTCTCTGAAGGGCATCATATAGACCTGAAGAATGAGAAGAAATCAGTCACGTAAAAGGGTGTGGAATGTTGTTCCAGAGGCAATCTTTAGGATTTAATATGATTTTATGATAGTTTTATGATTTTTAAGTTTGGAAATAACCAAATAACTCATCTAGTCCTCCTGAGGCCCCAGAAGTTCAAGTTACTTACCCAGTGTTGTACTAGCCAAGACTGGAATGCAGAGGTGGCTGCTACTCTGTAAAACAGAGTCAATTAAATACATAAAGACATAAAAGCAGAAAATTATCATGTGCGGTATTAAGGGAATGGCGTCGGAAGCTTAGAAAAAGCAGGTCTCGTGCATCTTCACATTTTCCATTTCATCTAAACTCAGTGAAGAGTTTAAAATTGAATATAGGTAAGTTGGCTAAAAAACTATAATTCTGAGTCATCAGCAGCATATCTGAAAGGAACAACACAGCCAAGCCTGGCAGCTCCTATTTTTCAGATTAGAAATTAACTGCTATGTTGTCAGGATGAAATGGTATGTTTTATTATTGAAAAGGCAGCTCTATTAGCTTCTTTGGGCCACAAGGGCCCATTTATTTAATTACTTCTTCCAGGACACTAAGTGGATCCCTAGTGACCAGGCCAAATTATAGCACCTTAAAATGTGAGCAACACATTCACTTTGATGGATAGTAGGTTTTCTTTACTTTCCTTCCATTTATTCATTTTTGTTTCACTAAATATATAAATAATGGAGGAATCCAGTTTTTTTTCACCTCTGTTGAAAATAGCTTAGGGCCAGAGCATTTTTGATTCACTGTTAATAAAATAATATGATATAGAAATGAAAAGTAAGACAAATCTTCTAAATGAGGAACACAAGACTTGTTTTAGATTCCTTTAAAAAAATTCTTCAACAGACTTTATTTTTTTTTAAATTTATTTATTTATTTATTTATTTTTGGCTGCGTTGAGTCTTCGTTGCTGCACACACGCTTTGTCTAATTGCGGCGAGTGGAGGCTACTCTTTGTTGCGGTGCGCGGACTTATTGTAATGGCTTCTCTTGTTGTGGAGCACGGGCTGTAGGTGCGTGGGCTTCAGTAGTTGCGGCACGTGGGCTCAGTAGTTGTGGCTCGCAGGCTCTAGAGCACAGGCTCAGTAGTTGTGGCACATGAGCTTAGTTGCTCCCTGGCATATGGGATCTTCCTGGACCAGGGCTTGAACCCATGTACCCTGCGTTGGCAGGCGGACTCCCAACCACTGTGCCACCGGGGAAGTCCCCCAGACTTTATTTTATAGAGCAGTTTTAGGTTCATGGCAAAATTGAGAGGAAGGTACAGAGATTTCCCATATACCCCCTCCACAACCTCCCCCCAGCCTCTCCTACTATGAACACCGCCCCACCCCCCACCAGCCCCAGAGTAGTCCATTTGTTGAAATTGATGAACCAACATTGACACATCATTATTACTCTAAGTCCATACTTTACATTATGGTTCATTCTTGATATTGTACATTCTATGGGTTTTGGCAAATGTATAATGACATGTACCCACCATTATCATATACTGAATAGTTTCTTTCACTGCCCTAAAAATCCTCTGCACTCTGCCTGTTCATCCCTCCCTCCTCCATAATCTTTGACAGCTACTACTGATCTTTTTACTGTCTCCATGATTTTGCTTTATCCAGAATGTCATATAGTTGGAATTGTACAGTAGGTAGTCTTTTCAGATTGGCTTTATTTACTTAGCAATATACATTTAAGGTTCCTCCATCTCTTTTCATGGCTTTGATAGATCATTTCTTTTTAGTGCTGAATTATATTCCATTGTCTTGGTGTAAGATTCCTTTTTTAGAGCTCTAAAGTTAACAGAGATTTTGAATGAGAAAATTTAAAATCAGAGAAGGAAAAATAAGTTATAATTATATTTAAAAATTATTTTACAACAAAGCATGAAAACATAGATGGATTCTTATAATTAAGCATGCAAGAACATAAATATAAGTATTGTTTTATAGAATGTCTTCCCTCTGTTAACAAAGTTGAGATTTTAATGCTAAAATCTCAATAGAGTCAATAGGAAAAAATAAAAATTAAGACATCTAATAATGTAAATGTAGGTCATGGGTAAATATCATAGTAGAACAAAATCTGTATCTTAAAGATATTTAATTGGACCAGCAGATAGCCAGCCTTTCAAGCAAATTTTCTTTCAGATTCTTTGAGTGTGGTTGATATTTAAGCTTTGCTAGCCTAGCATTGAGCATCTCTTACTAATGGGTTATGACTTTATCCTTTAATTTTTAATTCTTAGTTTCACATGCTATAAAGGGACAATTCTAACCCTTTTAAATGAATTTTCATTGGTACTCAATTTAGTTGTTTGGGATAAAAATATACAGTATCTCACAGCTTCTTTCTCAAGAGAAATTAAATCTTTTCAAACATTACTAATTTTCAGAACCTTCCTATATGGTAGGTGGGAGATATTTATCACAATTCCTATTGGATGAATTGAAAAGCGTATGCACAAGCTGTGAGTCAAGCTCTTTGAGATTAATTCATAAATCAGTAGGGATAAGTGAGAACAGAAATTCTATGTTTTGTGTGTGTTTTTAAAATTTTTATTGGAGTATAGTTGATTTACAATGTTTTGTTAGTTTCTGCTATACAGCAAAGTGAATTAGTTATACATATACATATATCCAAGAAATTCTATGTTTTGATTCTTGGGATCTGGTGTTTTGCCTTCTAAACTTTGCCTTGTTGATGCTAGTTATGTAGCAAATTGGCATGATTTGTATTTCATTAAATCATAATATATGACAACCTAGGAAGCCCTTTAAATTCTATTTGATTTTCTTTCTACTAGCACTGCTCCCCAATGGTGGAATGGAGGTGATTCAGTATGTTACTGCTTATGATGGAGAGGTCTGATTTTAGAGACAGGAGCTCAGGTTGAAATCATGGCTCTGAAACTTATTAAGAGTGTGCTCTTGGGAAAGTACTTAAACTGTCTAAAGATGTAAAAAACAAAGTGAGAAAGAGAGATATATCTACATAATATAATACCTACATCATAGAGTTCTTACGGAGATAAAACCAAATATTGATTATAAAGTACCTGTAGAGTACAGTGCCTAACACACTGAAAATGCCCAGTGAAGATCAATTCTTATTAAAACCAGAAGGTAGAAACTTCTTGTTGTTATTTTATAGATCATAGGTTCCTCCAGCAATAGTGATTTAAATTTTAGCTTAAATTATTTAAATAAATATATTACTGTTATTTTTGGACTCAAATAAAAAAATTCCTTATCTTGCTTTCTCTATAGCGCAGATTTGTGAGGTTTCATCTTTGTGGAGAAGAAAAAAAACCCTCCCACAAACCCCTCTGTGCTTCTAATACTATATCCAAGGAATGTAAGCTTTTGTATTGGAAAAAGTGTCTTTGTTTTCCCACTATCATGGTACAATTAACATTTTAACTATTGAGTATTTGTATAAACACTGAAGTTTTTTTAAAATAAATTTATTTATTTATTTATTTATTTATTTATTTTTAGCTGCATTGGGTCTTCGTTGCTGCGTGCAGGCTTTCTCTAGTTGTGGTGAACGGGGGCTACTCTTCATTGTGGTGCGTGGGCTTCTCATTGTGGTGGCTTCTCTTGTTGGGAGCACCGGCTCTAGGCACGTGGGCTTCAGTAGTTGTGGCACACGAATTCAGTAGCTGTGGCTCACAGGCTCTACAGTGCAGGTTCAGTAGTTGTGGTGCATGGGTTTAGTTGCTCCGCAGCATGTGGGATCTTCCTGGACCAGGGCTTGAACCTGTGCCCCTGCATTGGCGGGAGGATTCTTAACCACTGCACCACCAGGGAAGTCCCCTAAACATCCAATTTTAGAACATTATATGTTATGACTTGATGCTTATTTGGCGTCAAATAAAAATCAAAATTATGATTCAAGTGACATGGGCTACAACTTATATTATTTTAAATTTATTTATTTACTTATTTATTTATGGCTTTGTTGGGTCTTCATTGCTGCACGTGGGCTTTCTCTGGTTGTGGCCAGTGGGGGCTACTCTTTGTTGTGGTGCGTGTGCTTCTCATTGAGGTGGCTTCTCTTGTTGCAGAGCACAGGCTCTAGTCATGCGGGCTTCAGTAGTTGTGGCATGTGGGCTCAGTAGTTGTGGCACAGGGGCTCTAGAGCACAGACTCAGTAGTTGTGGTGCATAGGCTTAGTTGCTCTGCATCATGTGGGATCTTCCCGGACCAGGGTTCGAACCCGTGTCCCCTGCATTGGCAGGCGGATTCTTAACCACTGCGCCACCAGGGAAGTCCCTTTATTTTTTAAAATATTGGAGTCAAGCAGAAAGCCCTCATCTAAGTGATAAAATTAACACATTAATTTTAACACCATATTGGTGGGATTTTTTGTTTTGTTGGGAAAAAAAGCACATCCATCCCTGTGTCCCCAAACATATTTATGTCCTACTTATAATATATTAACCTAAAGTCAGGATTTATTCACACCTTCCACTGACTATTATTTACTACAAACTCAGTGAATATTTGTTGAGTTGGTTTAATACCATTCTTTTGTAAATGGATGACCTTATTTTATGGATATTCGTCTTTACTTCCCTGTTCAAATCATTGTATGGGCTCTAGGAAGACCCTTCACTCTTTGTTTCTTTAAAATACAGCTTATTTGTTTATGCTTATTTCACTTAGCATAATATCCCTAGATGCATCCATGATGTCACAAATGACAAGATTTCACTTTTCTTAAGGCTGAGTAATATTCCATTATTTATATATATATATATATATATATATATATATATATATATATATATATATATATATACACACACCACATCTTCTCTATCCATTCACCTGTCAGTGGGCACTTACATTGCTTCCATATCCTGGCTATTGTAAATAATGCTGCAGTGAATATTGGCATGCATATATCTTTTTGAATTAGTGCTTTTGTTTTCTTTAGGTAAATATTTAGAAGTGAAATTGCTGTATCATATGGCAGTTCTATTTTTAATTTTTTGAGGAACTTCCATACTGTTTCCCATAGTGGCTGTACCAATTTACAATCCCACCAACAGTGCACAAAGGTTCTTTTTTCTCCACATCCTTTCCAACACTTGTTATTTGTTGTCTTTTTGATGTTAGCCATTCTGACAGGTGTGAGGTGATATCTCTTTGTGGTTTTGATTTGCATTTCCAGGATGAGTAGTGATGTTGAGCATCTTTTCATGTGTCTATTGGCCATGTGTATGTCTTCTTTGAAAAAAGTCTATTCAGGTTCTCTGCCCATTTTTTTAATCGTGTTGTTTCTTTTATTGATGTTGAGTTGTATGAGTTATTTGTATTTTTTGGATATTAACCCCTTATCAGATATATCGTTTGTGAATCTTTTGCCATTCTGTAAGCAGCCTTTTCATTTTGTTGATAGTTTTCTTCATCAGGCAAAGCTTTTTAGTTTGATGTAGTCCCATTTGTTTACGTTTGCTTCTGTTTCCCTTCCCTGAGGAGACAGGTGTAAAAAAATATTGCTAAGGCTGATGTAAAAGAGCATACTGCCCATGTTTTTTTCTAGGAGTTTTATGTTTTCAGGTCTTATGTGTAAGTCTCTTAATCCATTTTGAGTTTATTTTTGTATATAGTGTGAGAAGGTAGTCCAGTTTGATTGTTTTGCATGTAGCTATCCAGTTTTCCCAAAGCCACTTATTAAAGAGGCTGTCTTTTCCCCACTGTATATTATTGCTTCCTTTGTCATAGATTAAATGACCATATAAGTGGGGTTAATTTCTGGACACTGTTCTGTTCCATTGATCTATGTGTCTGTTTTTGTGCCAGTACCATACTATTTTGATTACTGTAGCTTTGTAGTATAGTTGGAAATCAGGGCACATGATATCTCTAGCTTTGTTCTTCTTTCTCAAGATTGTTTGGACTATTCAGGGTCTTTGTGTTTCCATACAAATTTTAGAATTATATGTTATATTTATGTGAAAAATGCAATTGGTAGTTTGATAGGGATTGCTTTGAATCTGTAGATTGCCTTCAATAATATGGCCATTTAAACAATATTATTTTTTCCAGTTCATGAGCATTGTATATTTGTGTCATCTTCAGTCTTTCATCAATGTCCTATAGTTTTCAGAGTACAAGACTTTTGCTTCTTCGGTTAGATTTATTCCTAGGTATTTTATTCTTTTTGATCCAAATGTAAATAGGATTGTTTTCTTAATTTTTCTTTCTGATAATTTGTTATTAGTGTATAGAAATGAATCAGATTTCTATATATTAATTTTGTATCCTGCAACTTTAATGAATTCATTTATTAGTTCTAATCATTTTTTGGTAGCATCTTTAGGGTTTTCTATATATAGTATAATGTCATCTGCAAATAATGGCAGTTTTACTTCTTCCTTTCCAACTTGGATTCCTTTTATTTCTTTTCCTTGTCTGATTGCTGTGGCTAGGACTTCCAGTACTATGTTGAAAAAAAGTGGCAAGAATAGGCATTTTTGTATTGTTCATAGAGGAAATGCTTTAAGCTTTTCACCATTGAGTATGAATGTTGGCTGTGGGTTTGTCATATATGGCCCTTATTATGTTGAGGTATGGTCCCCCTATACCTACTTTATTGAGAATTTTTAATTATAAATGAATGTTGAATTTTGTCCAAAGCTTTTTCTGCATCTACTGAGATGAGCATATTCTTCAGTTTCTTAATGTGATGTATCACATTGATTGATTTGTGGATACTGAACTGTCCTTGCATCCCTGAGATAAATCCCACTTGATCATGGTATATGATCCTTTTAATATATTGTTGAACTTGATTTGCTAACATTTTGTTGAGGATTTTGCCATCTATGTTCATCAGTGATATTGACCTGCAATATTCTTTTCTTTTTTGTGTGTGATGTCTTTGCTGGTTTTGGTATCAAGATGTTGCTGGCCTCATAGAATGAGTTCAGAAGCATTATTTCCTCTTCAGTTTTTGGATGGTTTGGGAAGGATAGGTATTAACTCTTCTTTAAATGTTTGTAGAATTCACCTACCAAAGCTCTCTGGTCCTGGACTTTTTTTGTTGGGAATTTAAAAAAAAAAAATTACTGATTCAATTTCATTACTAGTAATCAGTCTGTTCATATTTTCTATTTCTTTCTGATTCAGTCTTGGGAGATTTTATGCTTCTAGGAATTTACCCCTTTCTTCTACATTGCCCAAATTGTTGGTGTGTAATGTTTCATAGTAATCTCCTGTGATTTTTTGTATTTCTATTGTGTTGATTGTAACTTCTCCCTTTTCACATCTGATTTCATTTATTTGGGCCCTCTCTCTTTTTTTCTTGATGACTCTGGCTAAAGCTTTATCAATTTTGTTTATCTTTTCAAAGAACCAGCTCTTAGTTTCATTGATTTATTCTATTATTCTTTTAGTCGCTATTTCATTTATTTCTTTTATAATCTTTATTATGTGTTTACTTCTACTAACTTTGCATTTTGTTTATTCTTCTTTTCCTAGTTTAGGTGTAAGGTTAGGTTGTTTATTTGAGATTTTTCTTGTTTCCTGAGATAGGCTTGTATTGCTATTAAATTCCCTCTTAGAACTGCTTTTATTGCATCCCATAGATTTTGGATTGCTGTGTTTCCATTTTCATTTGTTTCCCACTTTTTAAAAATTTCTTTTTAATTTCTTCAGTGACCCATTGGTTGTTTAGTAACATATGGTTTAGACTCCACTTGTTTGGGATTTTGCAAGGTTTTTTTTTTTTTTTTTCCAGTTGATTTCTGGTCTCATACCATTGTGGTCAGGAAAGATGCTTGATATGATTTCAATCTTCTTAAATCTGTTGAGTCTCGTTTTGTGGCCTAGCATATGCTCTATCCTGGAGACCATTCCATGTGCCTCAAGTGCCCTAATTTTTAATCCAAACCTTTTCCACTATGGCCTACTGATCCCCAAATAACCAAATTCTTATATCAACATTACCAAAGGAAAAAACTTGTTAAACACAAAGCAAAGTGATTCCTAAGGTTATGTCTAATCTGGGGTACCTTATTAAAAACGTCTCTTGAACACATGCAATGCAATTTGTAGACACTGATGCCAATTTTCAGATTTTTTAAAATAGTAGTCACATCACACTGACGGTCAGGAGTATTTTCTCATAAAATAGAGGATTGTATATGTGTGTGACCCCATCTGTACCTTTACTGTGCCTCCCTGCTCCCCATCCTGTTCACTCTTGTACCTCTTGGCTCATTAATTTTCTCATTTTGTTCAGAGGGAAAGAAATTCTGCTATGATGAATCTTGGCTCCTTACTCTTAATCTCACCCTCTACTGGTATCAGAGATGTTATGAACTCTCAAAATAAAACCTCACATCTGAAAACTCCACATAATCTAATGTCAAGTGAATTGACTTGGTGGAAGTGTCTTAGCATTATGTATGGATCATCATGTGTAAAGAAAATCACCTCATAATATTCTTCATCCAGCTATTGTCTTTAAAATTTAGGAAATTGACCAGCCATCAGATATATTTAGCAAACAAATACATTTAAGTTATAGGAAGGAAATTGAAATGGTGGTTTTGTTTTATTTAACAATGCATTCTTAGTTGAATTTAGTCATAGTATGTGACTACTACATGTGCAGTTTTTTTTCATTGCTTGAATATTTATTTACTTAAAGTATAGTTGATTTACAATATTAGTTTCAGGTGTACAATATAGTGATTCAGTATTTTTATAGATTATATTCCATATAAAGTTATTATAAAATATTGGTTATATTTCCCTGTGCTGTACAATATATCCTTGTTGCTTATCTATTTTATGCATAGTAGTTTGTATCTCTTAATACCATACCCCTCTCTTGCCCCTCCCCACTACATGTGAAGTTTTAAAGAAGGGAAGGCATCACTTACTTCCTAATTGGACCTGGTGGGAAGATCTTCCCATTTGTACACAAGTACCTGGAGGGTGTATCTTGGGACATACAATAGACAGTTGGGGAGATTTGCTTGAAGGTTAACTTCAACTTTGAATTTCTTTCTTTTGTTGTTTCTGTCCAGGGCAAGGGTTATTTGAAAGAAGTAAAGCAAATACACCAATAAACATGCTCATGAATATGTTATTAATTAATATTTTATAATATAGCATGGCAAGTCTAAACTTCAGATTAGTGCAAGCCTTTACACATCTCAGCATGTTTAGCATATTTTATGCAAATAGTTGTTAAGAATAAAAATTCTAATTTCAAATGAAGAAAATTCATGACATGCACCTTGTGTTGCGGTTTAATCACTGTATACCCAGGAAGGTATCGACAGTTGTCCCGTGGAAGCTATTAAAGTTGCTGTCCAAGGTTAAATGAAATTGCAGTTTATCAGAACAGCATTGAGAAAATAAGGGAATCTGTTCATGGCTCTTGATTAATGCCAAGCGTGATCAACACAAGGGGGTTCATTAAGCCATACATCATGTGGGTAATTTAACATGTCATTGTGCCGGCTGTCTGCTTTGACGATGCACAGCCCTGAGTTTCAAAGTTGTATCTCTGACTCACTGAGTTCTACACAGAAGCATCCCTCATACTTCTTTTGCTGCACATTTTCTATTATGCATACTTAATTTTTTAGACATGGTAAACATTTCATATAAATTATTTAATATGCTTTGGGACAAAAATATATTTTGTTTTTGTAATGGGTTCCCCTCACACTATATATGTTAAAACTTATTAGGAAATTCTTCACCTTTTGAATTTTTCTTTTCCCTTAATCACATATATGTCTTAAAATCTGATGTGACTTGGAAAAAGCTATTGAAATTATTAACTCAATCCGTGTTAATTAATTTTTAGTACTCTTATTTGTGTGCTATAGTTAATACCACTTTCACAGTACAAATTTACAAGAAATGTTTTCTCGTCATTGCTTATTATATAGCACCCATTATTAAAATTTGATTAGGTTTGGGCAAATATTACTGCCAAACTATGACATGAGGTACATTATTAGTAATTTTGTTATGTATTAGAATGTTATTTAAAACATAACTGTCGGACTTCCGTGGTGGCGCAGTGGTTAAGAATCTGCCTGCCAATGCAGGGGACACGGGTTCGAGCCCTGGTCCGGGAAGATCCCACATGCCGCAGAGCAACTAAGCCCGTGCGCCACAACTGCTGAGCCTGCGCTCTAGAGCCAGCGAGCCAAAACTACTTGAGCTCACGTGTCACAACTATTGAAGCCTGTGCACCTAGAGCCTGTGCTCGCAACAGGAGAGGCCACCTCAATGAGAAGCCCGCGCACCACAACGAAGAGTAGTCCCTGCTCAGCAACGAAGACCCAATGCAGTCAAAAATAAATAAATTAAAAAAAAACAAAAAACAAAACAAACAAACAAACAAAAACCATAATTGTCATTGCAAATATTTCCATGTCATTTTAGGAAATATACCAAGCATGGTAAATGATGGAATGCTTTGTGTTTATATGTTTCAGAGATTTTTTCAATGATCTTAATTTTTCTAGGCATGATGAGTCCTTTATTTAAAAGTATAAGAGCTATAATTTTGCCTTCTGGTTTTATTTAATTTTTTTCATAATTAAATTTGCTAATTTTATTAGTACTGAATATAATTTGATAGCTTATAAAAGAAGTAAAGTATTTCCATATAAAAGACTAAAAAACCTGTGATTTATCATTTCACGTTATTTATTTGTTATCTAATACGTGGAATTCAATACAATCATGCTTCATCACTCTCACTTCAAAGTAGACTCTCCTGGTCACCAAAGATTTATGGGATACAGTGAATTAGAGGCCAAGATCTCAGCCATAACATCAGTGTCTGTTGCAGGGAAGGACATGGCAAGGGAAATATGACCATGGTTGGAAGCAATCTTAATACTAAAATTTTTGGCTACTGGAATTTAGTGAATGGGTTCCACGTTGTGCTTCTTTTAGAATCCTGTGAGTGCATATGCAAATTAGTAATCTGGACAGAGACCTAAAACTTCCTAAAATATCCCAGTATGACAGTTGTATACTGATGACCAGGGTTTGGAATTTCCCTATGTTTTGATTTGTATGTCTAATATCTTATAAATTGGAAGCTTTAGGGGTTCTTTAAAAAATGATCTCCCATATGATATTGTAATGCTTTTAAGGATCCAAAAACAAACAAACAAAAAACAGGTAAATTATTTATAAGATCTAAATATACATATGAAAGAAACTATCATCACTGATGTGCAAAATATTGAGCTATGTTTGTGTGGGGTGATAACCTTGTTGACATCTACCATTCTTGGAAGGAGATTAGAATGCCATTTAAGAGCTGATGAGACCAGAGGCCAGCTTTTAAAGGCACACCTGAATAATGGAATGCTATTTGCATTTCAGTCTCTCTTTCTTTCTCTCTCTCTCTCTTTTTTTTTTTCCCTGTTGGGCTGTGAATGCACTATCTATAATACCCTCAAAATAAACTATTTGATTATTTATAATTCGGTGTTTGAAAATGTATTTTAATTAGGTCCAAGACCAAATTAGAATGGTGTCTAGTGAATACCAAGCATTTTCAAAGGCAACACAACATAAAGTGTTTTCTTTTCTGATATGTAAAGTGGGGAGGATGATTTCACTTGTCAGCTCTCAGTCACAACTCCCAGCCATTTACTGTACCTATATGATGGGTTCCTCCTGAAAAATGCTGCAAAAGTCATTCACATACTCACGGTCTTTTCCTTGAATACTTTTTTTAAAAAAGGTACTGTAGTGTTTTCTGCCACCATTAATTACCAAGGGTTTATTTACAAGACAATAATTAATTATACCTCTGGGAAGCTAAAGAGTCAACATGAATCAAAGCAGGCTTGGTAAGGAACATGGAAGTCTCACATAATTAAGCAGGGCACTGGAGACCAATTGTTTATAGAATGATTTTGCTAGAGCTAATTGACACTAATTATTTAATCTGATTTTCTTCTTCCTAGTTATTCTTCTACAGAGTCACTGCTTTCTGCTAATGATGCACAGGGAACTATCAAGGTGTGCTATGCCTGCATTCAGTGTAGCCTCCCATGTAGGAAATCAATAATGCTTAGATCATTTCCTAACGTGCTACAGAGTATTATATAAAACAAATCACAGAAGAAGTCAACAAATCATCAATGGTAAAATACATACCAGGCAATCACTTGTATTGATGGCTGTTACCTTTTTCTCATATAAGACTGATCCAGTTTTCACTCAGGTTTAAGTTTAGATCATTTAAAATTTAAAAATAGGTATAAGCAATGAACTCATAGTTTCCACACAATTTTTTTAATGTGTAGGATGAGGTGAGGACTGTGGTGTGATTGAAAAGAAAAACAAAGTTTATATAGCTGTTTAAGTACAAAGAAATGTTCCAGTTGAGCGTATAGTGAAACTTAGGGAACAAATCATCTATCTGCAAACATGCCACATTTTACGCAGGATCTATGCTGATGGGTAGATGAAAGCTGGATACCTACGGTAGCTGACTAAAAAGCATACGATGTGAATTGTGTTTTATGGTACCAGTGTCTCTGTGGTTTCTGCTTATGGATTGCTCCCTCCTCTGAATATCAGTGTTTGATGACAGTGTTCATAGTTAAGATAATCAAAGATGGGGATTAATTTACTGGTTGCATGTTTTGATTCATTCACTTCTTAACCCTCCACCATATTCAGGCTGTTGTATTTTGTATAAGATTCAGGTTCTAAGTATCCTTCTGGCTAAAAAATTAGGAAAACTGGAATCTCTAACACCTTTGTAGTACTGTGAAGAATAATAGGTTTATCTTTGGATCCCTGTCACCCACTTCATCCTGTGTATCCCCCTCCTCACCTTTCTGGTGATGTCCTAAGCTCATCTGTACTAGTCTCTTTGCCAGATCATTCTGTCCTCCCCCTTTATTTTCTTTCTCTGCCATTAAAAGTTACATGTTCTGTAATTTATCCCTCAGTCTCTCATTCTTTGTTTTCCAGAGTGACAGTCAGCTAAGGAGTCCATGATTGATTTTAAAGTGCTCATTTTCCCACATCATTGCCTGTTCTGGATTTTATCAATATTTTGTTCACCGTAGAGTGCCCTGGAGAACTTAGTGTAGTGGGAGGATTTAGATGTCAAAAGACATATTCTGGGATATTGTAAGAAATGTAAATGGCAGATTGCAAAGTTCAAAGTATGAGGACATTTACCCAACCTGGGGATCAGTTAAAGCATCCTAAAGAGAGTAGTTAGTCTCATTGGTTACATCAGAGAATTCAATAAGCATGATTGAAATCCATTCCTGAGTTAAGTACCTCACTAAGCCAAAGAGACTTTAAAGGCAGTTCTCTTTTAGAAGATACTGTGAGATATAATAATCATCCTTATTTAATGCTGGGCTCTCTTCTAAATGCTTTACATGCCTAAATCAATTAATCTTCCCAACAGTCATATGAGGAACACAATTTTATGTATTTAGTTATCCTCATCTTACAGATAAGAAAGCTGAGGCATTGAGGTTATATAACTTGTACAAGATCATATAACTGTTCAACAGCGGAGCTGGAATTCAAGCTGAAGTGGTCTGGCCCCAAAGTTGAGCTCTTAACCGTGGTGTCTGAAGAGGACTGGCTGATATTTTTATGCCCATGTCTTTGGTCAGTATGGTTCTCAATCCTGGATTCTCATTAGAATCACTTGATATGGGAGGGGGACAGAGGTTGGATTTTAAAAGAAAACATTAATGTCTGAGGGGTGGGGTCCAGGCAAGGACACTTTTCAAAGTGTCCCCACCTCTCCCACCCTGCTACCCACCCTCAGTGATTCTAACGTGCAGCCCAGGTTAACAAGTCCTGCTCCAGGCCCTGGGGTGGGAGCTGTTCTCCACCTGCCTCCTGTCTATGCCCATCACCCACAGTTTCTCAAGGCTGTAAAAGCGTGTCACTAATCCTCTGGCAGGAAGCAGTTCCTCAGGTGCCGATTCTCAGTGTCCATGAGTCAAACTCTACAGACCCCAGGTCTCTGTGTTTGTGAATAGATCAAAATTGTGGTAACAGTTGGCCTAGGACAGACCCAGACAGAAGGCTTCCTGGATGTCCAGCCTGATTCACCAGTGGTGTAATTTTAACAACCTAGTGACCCTGGGATCCCTGGGGCCTACTCCCTTTCATACCCAGTCATTCTCCAATATATCCCAACCATTTAATATACTTTGCACATGTCTATGAAGAAACCTTAGGGCAAGACCTTTCTAGGTAGGTAAATTTAAGTAAACCCTCATAACTCGATTTATTAATTTTAGAGGACTCTTTAAAAAACAAAACCACAAGCTATTATCACAAGCAACATAATTTTAAAGATTCCTTATTAATATGATTATCAAATTGTGCCAAAAATGTCTTTTTAGAGCTAGTTTGTTAGAATCAGGATCCAAATAAGGTCTTTGCATTACATTTGGTCTAAGTGACTGATATATAGTAGCCCTCTCCCCCTTATCAGGCTGTTTATTTGTTGAAAAACTTGGGGGTCATTTCTCCTATAGAATAACCTATGCTTTAAATTTGGCTGATGGTATTTTTCTGTCGTTTAGCATGCTTTCTATTCACTGTGTTTCCTGTAAATTGTTGATAAGATCTAGACCCTTGATTGCATGTGGATTCTGATTTTTTGCAAGCATACTTCATAAATATGTTTATTTCCTACTGCAGCACAGCAGGATGCGCATAATACCTGGTTGTCCTGCTTTTAGTGGATGATGAGATTGATCAGTGAGTTCAAATGTTGCCATTCTGAAACCTCCATTATAAAGTTCCCCATCAACCTTTTGCCTAATGGCTTTTAGCCACTGAAGATGGTTGCAATATCAGTTATTTCATCAGGGGTTGCAAATGGTGATATTCCAGTTAAACCATTCCTTCTTCATTTATTAGCCACGTTTCTTCTTCATATAAAGGAGAACTTTTGCTCATCAACTGTTTAATTAATCTGAAATCAATTTGTACAGAAAATGCAGTAAAATTTTTGATTTTTTTGCCCATCAGTTTTCAGATTAGTGAATTTGGCGTCCTGGCAACTTTTAAAAGAAACTCAGGGCTTTGTTTTGTTTTGTTTTTGGCGCCGTTATAAACTTAACAGCTTTCAATGCATTGCAGTCATATTCTTCTTGGTACTTACATTATCCCATTTCCTAATGGAAGAACCACTTGAAGTTGATTGTTATGCCCATTTGATGTGACTCTAGTAAACCTTGATAGCATACTTGCTATCAGGTATCCTAGGTACATTCTGTTTAGTTTCTCCTGTATCTCTGGAATTAGCAGTGGTTTCTTTTTAGTGAGAAATGGTATTAAAGGTCATATTCTGGGCCCTAGGAGTGCTCATTGCTACTGGGTTGTCAATGGTTTAAAATTTTTTTATTTGGCAGTTATGATATGTTTTTAAGAAAGAGAAATAAATTATGAAGGTGTACTGATATTTCCAATTCAAATATAAATTTGCAGCTTATTTTACTTAATCCTTTTGATTTTATATTTGTTTCTCTTTTCTCTTAACTGAAAATCTGGTTTTCTAATTAACATTAACATAATCTATAATCATTTTATTTGCTTTATCCTTCTCTCTCCACTTGTATGTGTATTTATATGTGTGTGTGTATATATATATATATACACACACACATATATACATATATATCTACATATATAGTAATTTTACTAACAGCTCTTAGTAAGGAACTCTTAAACTGAATGCAGTTTAATATTTCATTGTGGTTCTTTTTGCCTTTTTGATCTCTACTATCAGACTGTACAAATACTTTGTTTTAAAGTGATTTTTTTTTTAATGAAGTTTTTTTTTTTGATGTGGACAATTTTTAAAGTCTTTATTTAATTTGTTACAATATTGCTTCTGTTTTATGTTTTGGTTTTTTGGCCACGAGGCATGTGGGCTCTTAGCTCCCTGACCAGGGATTGAACCTGCACCCCCTGCATTGGAAGGTGAAGTCTTAACCACTGGACCATCAGGGAAGTACCTAAAGTGATTTTAAATAATTAATATGGCTATTCCACCATATTAATAAATGGCTAGATTCACTTTCAGTATGTTTTCAATTTTAAAGGATTCCCTTTTTAAAAAATTTTATTTTAAATTATGTAAGACAGTTACACAGTTCCTGAGTCAAAACCATAAGATAATTTAGAGAGATTTAACTCCTGTCTTTGTTCCCTTCTTTCTCTTCCCATGTAGGTACCTTTTAAATTTGTTTTTTGGGTTATCCTTTCACCGTTTCTTTAGTAAATACACACATACATATGTGTGCATACACACACGCACACGACACACACACTCACAACACAGAATGCCCCTTTCTCCATCTTACTTAAAGATAGCCTGTAATACACATACACTTCTGTCTCTTGCCTATTCCACCTAAGGATACATCCCGGGGCTCACTCATTCCTCTGCAGTGTTTACAGGTCTTCCTCATCACGTTTCATAGATGTGTGGTATGGGTGGCTACATCAGGCTAAGTCTCCTAGTTTTTTTGGTTCCAGCATGATCTCTCACATTCAGTTCTTTTAGCCTCTGAAGAAGCCCAGCCTTTCTGGTTCACCTCCCCACTTCTTGTCCAAATTGCCTTCCACCATAATATACAAAGCTTCAACATTTGCCCTTGCTTGGAGCAGGCATTCCATAAATGTTGAGTGCAACAGTGAAGTTTCTTTCATTTCACTCAGAGGGTCCCTGAAGTAAAGACTCACCTTTCCTTCCTTGAGCTGCCCCTTATTTGAAAGCCTGGATGACCTTACAATAATCTTATCTTTTCCTGCTCTCAGTCTTGCCTCTTTCTGAATCCAGCTTCTCTCTGAGCTCCCTTTCTCAACAGGCTAATGGATCTGATCCCCCTTCCCCCTACTCCTGGGTGGTAACAGATTTCAGAATATGGAGATTTTTCTATCTTGAATATTTCCCCACTTCTCTAGAATCACCCCTCTCAGGAACTCATCCCTTCTCAGTTACACCATGAGGCTATTTTTTTAAAAATTGTTATTTATTTATACTCTAGTTCATTTCAGAGGAGATTCTAGGCACTTAACTGTGACTATATTAAAGTTATTTAGTGACTGGCCAGAATATTGGATGAGGGTTTTAAATTATGGACACACAAACTCACACATATACACCAGACAAATTTATCAGAAGCACTTTGATATTGAAATAGTTGCTAAGATACTAGGTGTGCAATAAGTAAATTAAAAAGTCATGTTCAATAGTATAGATAATCGCAGGGTATAGCTTCTAAACTTTTACATATATCTTTAGAGGAATGTGATTCCTAAGGTTAATCAGAAGCTCCTGCAGTCTGTGTTCGCCTTATCATAGTTACTCGTCCATCTGAGTTTGGGAATTTGAATTATCTCAAAAGCTAAACTTTAACTAAATTCTTCAGTGGACTTATAAAAGACATTCTTGAGGGTAATTTAAATTTATTTTTTCAAAGGAAGCTGCTTTTATGGTGGATATGGAGACATGAAAGTTGACAGTACATTTGCTTTATTTTCCTGTGAGTAAGGAAATTTAACAAGACACCGATATAAGAATAATTGCTCACATTTTCTCCCTCCCAAGTTTTTTATTCTGAATATAAATGTAATACAGGCTCAGATTATAAAATATAGAGTATACATACATGTAGTAAGAAGAAAATAAAATCTTTATTTTCCTAAACAACTGTGATTAGTGCTATTAATATTTTGATATATTTCTTTCCAGGATTTTTCTAAATATAAAACAGAAATTTATATAATTTAAAATGTAGTTGAAATTGTATTATGTATAGTCTTTTATATCCTGCTTTTCTTCACTTGTCATTATGCTTAAACATGTTTAAGTTATATCATGAAAAATTCTTTATAATATAATTTTAATACTTTCATAGCATTCCATCATACAGAAATTGCAAAATTTGTGCAACAATTCCTCTGTTGTCTAACAATTATGCTCTTTACAATTTTTAAAAGTATAAACCACTGTTTATATTTTGGATAATTTTCTCAGGCTCTACTTCCGAAAGTGAAATTACTAAGGACCAATTGGCTCAGTGTTTGGTCTGTTACCCCCACTCTTATCAAGATGGTCAAGTCAATCAGGAAATGTAGGAGGTATAACTTTTGTCTTAATTTCAATCATGACACGTAGGATGCCCGTCAAGAACAGTTGTCATTAGTTAAGAACATCTCTCAGCATGAGTAGATTTGTGTCCTGGCAGGTCTCAGGTGGTTCAGCACAGAGTAATGCAAGGACGCTGAATAGAAGACAGGATTCCTGGGTTCTAGTCTCAGCTTTTCCATCATCATCTTGTATGACATCAGCAACATTAACATCTGTGTGCCTTAGTTTCCTAGCCTATAAAGTGAGAGAATCTATAAAATTATATTTATGAAGATTCCTTCTGATCCCCAAATTCTCTGTTTGAATATTTGGAAGATTTTATGTTTGGAAATTGGACAAAGGCTACTGTCTAAAGATGTGGCTGATTGGATTTCTGCTATCAGCAGCCCATCAAAACCATCCTTTTTTGCAAATGAGGAGAGCACAGCTTTACTTGTTCTTAGGCTCAGCCCTAGTTGTTCTAGTTCATACAGCTTGTACTTGAGGAAGTACTGAGTTACCTGGCAGTCTTCTTTAAGTCCACCTCCCATCCTCTGGCAAACTCTTCCAGCTCTATGTATCACAGTCTTCAAGAAAAGTTCTAGAGAAAATTATCTGGAAGCTTCTGTGCATTAATAACCCAAACCTTCGATCTGCCAATACAGGGAAACATGCAGCTTTCCACTAAGGCCCACTCATCGGTCACTTGTCCATTCTGTGACAAATGATACCTAATAGATAAAGACAAAACTGATCAAGAAGTTCAAAACGTCTCTGGGAGCATGAGGTAGAGGAATATAGAATTAATTTGCCATTGATCTTCAGCCTAAAGTAAAGATTTACAGAGTGGCAATTGTAGCCAAGTTATCATGTAGCTATGACATTAGAGAATTGCTAACGACATCTCTTCTAAGAACAAGAGCAGTACTTACCAGCCATCTACTCTCACCCTCTAATGGAAAGGGACAACCCTCTGAGAAAGATCTCAGAGCAAAGTTTGTTTTACCACAGTGGTTCTCAACTTGTAGCATGTATCAGAACCATGTGTGTGTGTTTTAATTTTATTGAAGTATACTTGATCTACGATGTTGTGTTAATTTCTTCTGTACAGCAAAGTGATTCAGTTATACATATATATATGTATATACACAGAACCATGTGTTAAAAGGCAGATTACTGGACCCTCTCCCCAGTGTTTCTGATTCAGTGGGTCTAAGATGGAGCACAAGAATTTGCATTTCTTTCTAATTCCCAGATATGCTGATAACACTGGTCCAAAGACCAGACTTTGAGAATCACTGGCCTACTGGATTCGAAGCACTCTTCACTGTAATCACACTGATGCCTTCCATTTGAATGAAAGGTGAGCTAGCAACAGGACGTTAAGTAGCTTTTATAAGGAGAGGTGAAGGGTGGTGATTATAGGTGGGGCTGGCAATAGATATTCTACAGAGACTAACCCAGGGAGCGGCAATAGAGAATGTGGAAGTTAAAGCTAATAGCTGAAGGTGGTCCTTGTGGAAATTGGCTGTCAGAGATGTAGCTAAGCCTAGAGAAGAAGCCACCCGGATAAGAAGCTAAATAGTCAGCAGCAGTAGGCTCCTTACAGGATAATAATCTGGAGGTGAGTTATTACATTAAACTAGTTAAATATCAGCTCTTATTAATTTACACCTTTCTCAACTAGTAATGCTCCCTCTAGCTTTCTCTAATAGGAATAACAGTGATAGATTACTAATAGAATGGGCTATTGTGGAATATTGGCTGGCAGGAAACATCTCCTTTTCTTGCATTTTTTTTCCACATAAGAGTTTTTCACATTTAAATGATCTGCATCTTGAAGTACCTGCCACTTAGAAAAGAAGTTCAATATACCGCAGCATGCAAGGATATGAACAGGAGGAACTCTGCTTTATAGTTTTTGTCTTCTAGAAGCACTCCATTTTGTTCAACTTTCAGCCAGAGAATCAATGGGGAGCAAACCAGAATCAATTTTAATTGATTGTTCAGGTTTTTTAATAATCGGCATTCTTCCCTAATGCTTGACAGAATAACAACTAGAGTCTGATGCCCTGTAATTTTAACTCCCATTCTAAATGCATATTACTGTCCAGCAACTATTGCACCTACAAACAGCACACTGCCCGATGGTATGTCAGAGGAAATAGGGGCGCAGAATAAAGGAGAAATGGAAAATTGTGCTTATATGTGTTTATTTACATGCATGCACACAAACATGTGGGCTCCAGCTGCCATGGTTGTGGCCAAGTTGTCCATTTTTGGTAATAAAATAGCGTGTAGGGAAAAGACTTTTGCAAATATTAAATTGATATGCTTTAATTTCCTCCTTATTTCATGTTTGCAAACTTCTACCTCCAAGATTATGTCATGAGGTTAATTGTTCCAAACAGGAGAGAACAGGATTAGCAATAATCTTGAAACCAATTTTGGATACTAAAGGACATTGGAAATCTCTTTAGCAAATGTGACCGACAGCATTGTTGCTTATCCAATAGCTATCTCCCCACCCCCCCTTTCTAATCTTCCTAACAGAATCCAACCATTGTGCCAGCTTCAAGGGATGAATTTTGAGTGTTTAAGTAAATTATAGTTATCCAAAATGACTGAAAAGTGCCCAAAAGAGACTCTATAAACCAATGGTTCTCCATCTTGCTGATGTACAGAAGCCTGGGATCTACCCCCGTAAATACTGATTTAATTGGTGAAGCATGAGACAGAGCACTGGTGTTTATAATAGCTCAACAGCAGCTATGGATGAGAATCACTGGCTTAAATTTTTGGAATCACCAAATTTTAAAACAAATTGGACTATGTATTTAGTTCCCCATCGCACTTCCTACTATAAGAGTATTTTAAAGACTAAATAATGAAACCTGTACCTCTGAGTTATAATATGAGAAAACATGTGGACCTTCCTAAATAATACCCATTTTGAGCCCTGTCATGGATATTTTCCATATGCTCTCATTAAATTCTTATGATACTACAGCAAAGGGTAATTAATATCCCCAGTTTTATAGATGTGAATATTGGGGCTAGGCAGGGATGTAGCTAGTGGAGTCAAACCCAGATTTCTTGGGCTCCAAAGTTCATAATCTTTCATCTCTGCTGAACTGCTTTTCAAAAGCTTTCTCTTTTCATTTGCTTCCCAATACCTGATTCTTATTCCCTGTTGATACAGAGCAAAGCCAAGACAGTAACTTTGGATTTCTGTCTCTCCAGTCTAAAGCTCCAGCTCCTAAATTTAAGACTCAATCCAGTCATGACCCAGCCTTACTGGTCTACTTTTTGGAATCAAGACTGTGTCAATCAGCCTAAATCCTCAAGCCCCGTTGTACTGAAGGTACAATAATATAGTACCTTCAGCTCCTAGGAGCTTTCCAGTGCCTTCAGTCCTAGAGGAACAACAGAGATTCCCATGAGCTTCTTGATAAGCATTTTCAGATGCTGCTTTTTGCTTCTGGAAACATTTGTTATGAATCAACAGGAATTAAATTCAATAGCACATTTTGTCTCAATCCACTTTGGGATATTAATGATCAGGATTGGCTGTCTACATTCAGCAGTCTGACCGGATAAAAATCAAATTTCAATTTTAATGAACTGTAATTGTTAATGCATCTTGCAAGAGAGCCCGTGTTGTTCCAGGGCAAATTTGGTTCAATGTCTGAATTTCTTCTCTTAACCACCAGTGGCCAAAAACCACTAAGCCATTTGTTGCTAGTGTTTTGCTTAGCTGTCAACCAAATATTTTTTACCCATGATAAGTGTATACTTCTTGGGAAAAAAATTCAAGCCAATATTAACTGACATGATTTATTTTGTTTCTGATATTTCTCTTACTTCACTCATGTTTCAGTCCATTGCTTCTAAGCTGTTGAATTCTATTAAGAAGGCCTATTTTCCAAATCATCAGAGTAGTTGTGAAAAATATTAGTTAACTTTCTGAATAGTATAGTACCTCAATTCATGTTGGTTTGCACTCACTGAACATGCCGGTTTTTTTATTGTGTAAATATGACAGAGGTATATTGATCTCTTCTCTTAAGTGCTTAATCAAACTCTGTTAATACTGCTAGCCATAAACTATCTATCAGAAAGGCATAGCTTTGAAATGTTTGCATCTGTGAATTAAATGAAATAATTTATCATGAGACTTTTTTCTGGGCCTACTGAGAGTTGATCCTAGATTTTTCATGCTGTGTTATTAACTTCCATGTTGGCTTTGTCTAATTCTATGTAAAGTATGCTGATTTATTAGAAGGCTCACTTTACTGTGAACTATAATTGGATACTCTTGAAAGAATGAGTTTCATTGATTTAGTCAATGACCACAAATATTACTGAAGTAAGCCTCTTAACAGTGTAGGGATGTATTTTGGCCATGATCAATGTTTCTGAATCTTCCCTTGTATTTTTTTGTTTTGTTTTGTTTTGTTTTATTTAGTGCTATCTGCATTGATTTAAATCTACAGCAGTGTTAAGTGCTAAATTTATCTTGACACAAAGTTTCATTACTTTCCTGGAGATGCAAACTTTTCTTTGTTTATTATAGATTAAAAATATTCCCTGACAGTCTGAAAATAATCTATTTGTACTTATGTCAATATGTGTCAGCAATAGACGATAAGTAAAGTGAAAAATTAAAGACATTGCCCTTAAAATAATTGAATTAAGTTTATTCTTTTTTAAAACCATTGCAATTATCTACCTTTGTGCCTCCTAAAGGAATTTTGAACTTTCTGAAAACAAAAGATAAAGTTCAGCAGGTTTGAATCTTTTCTGTATACCTGTGAGTGAGTAGACATTGACAAGTGATGTGCTAAAGGATGAATAATGAGCGTGATCTTGACTCAGAGTCCCTAAGAACCAGCTTTTATCAAAAAAGTGTGCTGGCTCTGCAAGCAACTTTCTATTCTACTTAACAACATTAAGCCCTAAGAAAAAAATCAGGAACTAGACCTAAAGTACATGTGGGTTGTGTATCAGTCTTCTGAATTATACATCATGGAAAAATGTAAAATACAAAGCTTAGTAGCATTTTATTAGAATTATAAGACAAAGAGGGAAAAAGTCCCCACAGCATATGTATGCATGGTATACCTTCTGGTTAGAGTAGAAGTTACTTGACAGTGTTTGATTTTTATATCCCTCATTTTATTTATTTATTTTTTGAGTTTTTTTAAATTGAAGTACAGTTGATTGATTTACAGTGTTGTGCCAATCTCTGCTGTACAGTAAAGTGACTCAGACACATACAGACAGTTTTTAAAAAATAAATTTATTTATTTATTTTTGGCTGTGTTGGGTCTTCGTTGCTGCATGTGGGCTTTCTCTAGTTGCGGCGAGCGGGGGCTACTCTTCGTTGCGGTGCGCGGGCTTCTTATTGTGGTGGCTTTTCTTGTTGCGGAGCACAGGCTCTAGGCACGAGGGCTTCAGTAGTTGTGCCACACGGGCTCAGTAGTTGTGGCTTGTGGGCTCTAGAGTGCAGACTCAGTAGTTGTGGCCTGTGGGCTCAGTAGTTGTAGCTCGCGGGCTCTAGAGTTCAGGCTCAGTAGTTGTGGCGCCTGGGCTTAGTTGCTCTGCGGCATGTGGGATCTTCCTGGGCCAGGGCTCGAACCCGTGTCCCCTGCATTGGCAGGCGGATTCTTAACCACTGCGCCACCAGGGAGGCCTATTTGGTTTTCTTTCAAAAAATAATGTAAGCAGGCTCTACATGCACATAGTATAAAATTCAAAAGGTAGCAAAGAGATTTGAGGTAAAAGTAAACCTCCCCTCTACCATCTAGTAGCTAAGCTACCTAATCCCTCCCTGCAGGCCACTAGTTACCTGTTGTTTGTATATACCACCAGAGACACTTTCAATGAACCATAAGTGTGTATCTGTATGTGTGGATGTATACACAAACAGTAGCACATTGCAGAGTGTTTCTACCTTGATTTTCTCCTTTAACAATGCATTTTAGAGAGTTTTCCATATCGTTACACCCAGAGTTGTCTCATACTTTACAAAACTGCATAATAATCCATTCTATGGATGTACCACAATTTATTTAACCAGACCTCTGTTGATGGACATTTAGGTCATTTCCAATCCCTTGCTATATTGAATAATATTATAATGACTGTCCTTTTACATGCATTATTTCTTACATGTGCAAGTATATCTGTAGGTTATACTCATGAGTGGAATTGTTGGGTCAAAGGGCATATTTAACCAAAATTTTGGGAAGCATTGCCAGGGTGATATTTGAATGTTTAACAATTTACTACAGCACAGGCTCCAATCAATCAGGATGGATGCCAGCCATAGACAACTGGTAAAGGCTGGATATCAGATGTGAACACTGTCAAATTGCCCTCCAAAGACATACTAATTGATTGGTCTGCTTTAAATCATCTTTATGAGAATAGATACCATGCTCTTCCATTATTATTTCCATTTACAGAATTTGCTAAATCTCAATGGTTTTTGTATGAACATTATTGCCAATAAAACGTTACCTGGAGACACTGGTGTATTGGAGTGGTACAGGTGCTATATTCAGACTGCATATTAAATGTAGTATATAACAAAGCCAAGTTCAGAATTGTCTATCAATGTTTACACCATGCAGAGCTGCCCATGTGACTGAGTAGGTGACTAGAGCAGAGGGCTTATCTGCCTCTCTCATTAGAAGGTAAGCTTCATTGGAGCAGAAAGTTGTTTTTATTTCCCACAACAATATCTTCAACACCTAGAAAAATGCCTGGTGGTGGTTGGAGCTCAAATCCAACTGATCCCTACTGATTAAATAAATTAATATTGAACTGAGTATCAGGAAGATAGAGAATCTTCCCTACAAGGAGAGTGAAAAGTTGTGAATATTCACATAGTAACAGTTATTTTTCTCATTATACCTATTTTCTGATTCCTAAAGTTTGGAGATTGGTCACTTATTAAAGGTGTGTCCTGAAGTCAAAATTATTGAAGGTACATAGGTTTTACCTTCAAAATTATTGAAGGTAAAACCTAGATTTCACCAGTAGGTCTTTTAATTCAGCTCCTTGAGGAAGAGTGTCTGTGTCTGAATATTCTTAGACCATGATTATTGCTAAAGTTTGCACATTTTATAATGTGGTAATTGTATTTAGCTAGCTGATGTCTTTTGTTTTGGAGGGCTGGGGTGTAGATACTTGCGAATGTAGAATTTAACACCTGAAGTAGTAATTATGTGTACTTGGAAATTACAGGGTAGGCATTGGCAATTGGAATGGAAAAGGCAGGTTATAGAAAATAATATGCAATATATATAGATTTATGTGTTGAGTGCTGTGGGGACACATAGCAAAAAATGCTTGCTATACCTTAAAACAAAGTTGCTAACTTTCTTAATTCTCTCCCACCTCCCTTCCATCTCCAATTCATGAGGAACAAAGAGGCAAAGTCACGTGACGAGATGATGATTCCAAAACACTACAATATTAGCATGGAATTCAATGCTGTCTCATAAATTTAGGTTGTCTTGGAAAAGCATGATTAGAAATATGGTGTCACATATAATATAATGTCTTCCCAACAAACTGAATTATTTGGACTTCTTCAGCTTTTCTCCCATGTAAATATAATGCACAGGGACTTGAGATGACTTAAAAAAAAAAAAAAAAAAAGCCCAGACTTTCAGATGAGCAAGAATTAGCTAAATGTAGTAGTAAGAGTATATAGATACCTTTAAAGAGCATGAATACTATGCAGTTTTCTGGAAAGGCTCTCACCATAAGCTCCATGAGGACTGGGTTTATTTGGTTCACCATCAGATTTCAGCACCTAGCACCTGGCACATGGTAGGTACTCAACAAATCTTTGTTAAATGAATAGGAAGAATATTCTTTGTGAGGCTAAAAGAGGGGATTCTCAGCAAAAGCAGCAAGTGGTCAGCATTTGTTAAAGTGTTAAACTTCATGAAGCAAAGGGGTTGAGTGTTGGGTTATTAAATAATGCCCATGATATCAAGCCTGGATCCCATTAAGCCCCAGGCTAAGGGGTGAACAGTTAATTTCATAGCTGTACTAAATAGTTATATCACATATCAGTCAAGGTGATATATTCCTCTAAATCCCTTGGAAAGCACCCAAGGGCAGAGGCCAGAAATCATTATAAGCTTGATTTGGAAAACTGCTAATAAAGTGGGTCATGGAACTTTTTTTCAATGCCAAGAAAATAATGTAATAATGGGACTGTGTCTTTCCCCTTTTCCTTTGAAAATGCTTTTAGTATTAGGATCTATTCAATCAAAGGATTTAGGAATATTCCAACCATAAATGTTTCTGTGTTTTACATTTAGTAGTTATTAAAGTGGATACCTGATGAGTTGTATTATCAGATTAAAATCTCTGTGAATCAAAGGGGAGAGAGAGGAGTTTATTGGGATGTGTAAAGATCTTTATATTAGGAAAACTCACAATTAAAGTTTTGTTTGAGGGAAGTAAATGGGAAGATTTTCTGTGTGAGAGTTGAACGCAGATATATAATGGAAAAACGTTTAATAGATAAGGTTTTAGAATTTTACAAAGAGCTTTCTGTTATAATATGCAATTAAGCATATTGGGAAAGCTATTGAAAATAAAGCATAGCTCTACATTGTTAAAAAATGAGGCCTGGAAGCAGTATTCACAATTAACAGCAGGTTAGTTCATCATCCCTTGATTTACAGTGATTTAACAATGTAGCATGGCACACATTTTTCAAAAATCCAATTGCTAATCTATTTAAGGCCAAAATGAGTTGGAACACTATTAGAACTTCATTTTGGTGTTCTGACCTAAAATGGAAATGCACGTACGAGTGCTCTCAAGTTTGCATTACTTCTGGGTATTACATCATGTTTCTCAGACTGTTTTTCATCATGACTGTGCTGCATTGCTTTATGCCCTTTTATTCCTGGAAAAGGGAGTTCCACCTTGAATCAGGGAATCAGATTTTCACCTCCTTAGCAGGAGAGATGTCAGTCAAAAGGTGATTTAGCAGTTTCCAAGGATTCTCGGACTTTTGCAGAATGCGTTGAGGAAAGTATTGCATTCCCCACACGGAATTTTCCTGGAGATCATGTAGTGAAGCTGCAGCCTCGTTAACTGGTGAATGAGGCTGGTTGACTGGGATCTCCTTGGAGTACTGCATCCAAATTTGACTCCATAGCCCCAACCTACGGTTACTGGTTTGTGTGATGTTAAATTGTGACAAGTAAAGGGAGATAAAGACTGAACAGCTGGCCCCCAAATGCCTTCTTAGATATTTTTTTGATGGCGCCCATACATGTTCCTTTGATAAGCAGAAAAAACTATGTAAGCACATCTTATCGATCTCTCCTCACAGCTGCTGTGCAGATGTAACCTGCTTTAAGACAATCCAGTTTATGAAAATCCACATTTAACCTACTCTTTACAAAGGAATAATCCCTTGAGCGTCTGTGCGGAATTTAATAATCTGAAGAACCTATATCCATTTGCTTAGTTCTGAAGGGTTTTCTACATTTTAAAATGTCTAGGCGTACTCTGAAGCGCACGGAGTGAGGTATGTTTCAGTTCGTTTAAGCTGAGTGCTTGCAACCACAAGCAAATGTGTGGCTTTTCCACACAACTGTGGAAATCCAGCACTTCTTGTCAGATGATGTTGGTAATTTTGGGGGTAGGGGAGGGGAATGGCAGTTGTGCAGATTTGAGAATGAGCTAGAAACAGATTCCCTGGGTTGGGTCTTGAACCAGAAGGGATTCCACAGCCCTTTCTGCTATGTAACAAGACCAATAGTAGTACTTCCTAAGTGGGATAAGACAACTCTTAAGAGGCCTGGAAGCTGAAAAGGCAACTTCTCTGTGGGTCATTTTACTTTTCATTTTGTGGGAATCATTGAAGCACGTTCATGAAACTCAGAGGCAAGGACACCAAGTACGGAGGTAAATGATTAAAGAGCTACAACTTCATGAGGGAGAGCAAGGGCAAGGTTAGGGCCACAAGAGTCCATAGGCCTTGAAAGTAGAGCTAAGTCAGCTTGCCCAGGCTTTTCCTGGAAACACAGCAAGACCCAAAGGTGGAAACTTTAAACTTTTCAGAGGCAAGAGTGGATCATGGTTTTGTGGGGACTGAAGCTTATATTGGTACAATTTTAGAAATACAAGGTGAGATGTAACATAGGGCCTCTAAAGTGGTCTTTGCTAAAGAAAGGCCCTGAAGCTTATGATATGATTTATAACATAATGTATGATTTATCCATCTTTGTATAAAACAAAGTACACATCACTCTTGAGAAATAATAATAATATATTGAGCTCTTGCTATGTGCCAAGCATTATGTTAAAACCTTATTATATTAGTTTCCTAGGACTGCTGTGACCAAGTACCACAACTGGATGGCTTAAAACGACAATTTTTTTTTTTTTTTCTACAGTTTAGAGAATAGAAGTCCAAAATCAAGTTATTGCCAGGGCCTAGTTCCCTCCAAAGCCAGCTTCTGGTATCTCCAGGCATTTTAGTTTGTGGCAACATAACTCCAATCTCTGCTTCTGTCTTTACACGGCTGTCTTCCCTCTGCATCTTTTCTTCTTATAAGGACACCAGTCAAATTGGATTAAAACCCACCCTAATTCAGTATGACCTCATCTTAAAATTTTATTGTATTTGCAATGACCCTATTTTTCTAAATTAGGTCACATTCACAGGTTTTAGGAGTTAGAACATCAACCTATTTTGGGGGGAAACAAAGTCCAACCCATAGCACTTACAAATGACCACTTTAATGCTCACAGTAATCCTGGGAAGAAGTTACTATTATCATCCCCATTTTACAGTGGAAGAAATTGAGACTCAGAGAAGTGGTATTACTTGCCTGAGGTCACTGAGCTAATCTAGCACTGGGTTTCCATAATTCCAGCCAAAGCCGACTCCTCCTGTTGCCACACAGTTAATTCTGATGGAAGTGAGTTAATCCATGTTCTTCTGCCTGTAGCTATAATTACAGCTAGAGCTTTATTTAATAGGAATCAAGAAAAAGGGCTTCCATCACCCATTTCTTTATTTTTTTTTTAAATTTTACACTTTATTTTTAAATTTTATTTATTTATTTATGGCTGTGTTGGGTCTTCGTTTCTGTGCGAGGGCTTTCTCTAGTTGCAGCGAGTGGGGGCCGCTCTTCATCGCGGTGCACGGGCCCCTCACTGTCGTGGCCTCTCTTGTTGCGGAGCGCAGGCTCCAGACGCGCAGGCTCAGTAGTTGTGGCTCACGGGCCTAGTTGCTCCGCGGCATGTGGGATCTTTCCAGACCAGGGCTCGAACCCGTGTCCCCTGCATTGGCAGGCAGATTCTCAACCACTGCGCCACCAGGGAAGCCCCATCGCCCATTTCTTAATTCTCCTTCAAGATGTTCTTGAACTGCTTTAAGGACATCATCCTTTAAACTTTATTTGGTAATGAGTGACACTTAGAGGGTCCATTCTAGAGTGTTGGGCGGGGGGAGTCACATTCTGGTGGTTCTAATCGTCTTTTTAATTCCCTGCTTAAAACTGCCCAAAATTTCCTGGTTCTGAGTTCTTACACACACACTTTTTTTTTTTTTAATATATATAACTGGAATCAAAGCAACACAACTAAAATGTTTTTAGATGTTCAATGGTCATGTGGTGCTACCATGTATTTTTGAAAGTAGTGAAGAATTCCTTTTTTTTCTCTCATGATTTACCCAGGTCATGGAAAATAGAGATGGCTTGATGAGTTCAAAGAGAATTAAAATATTACTCATAGTCAGAAATTTTCCAGCTGTTTGGAGAATCCCACAGCTTTATTTCCTGGGCAATAGAAGAACTCCTGGCCAGAGAAATGGTCAAGTATATGGTGAAAGGGAGAATGGAGCTCCCAAATATCACAACTTATTTAACCTTGCTACACCCCAGTTTCTCATTCATAAAATGTAGAAATGAGTAAAGATTCTTAAGAATCTTTCCAGGTCAAATTATTACTCTAAAAAGCTTTCATACAATGTTGAAATTTTTAAAAATGTGGGCTAAAATTAGCCATAAAATCAAGTAAACAATTTAGACTAAACACCCACCATTATTCTATTTTGCTAATTGTTCATTTTTTGGTGGTAGAAATTTTTGCTTAATAATATGTGTTAAATGTCAATCAGTGTTGAATGGATATGTAGAGTTTCTATGGCTGTGTGTCCTTTTTTTGCTTTGAAACACATAGTATACATTATCTGTTGAAGTATCTCAGATCTAGAAACTCTAATGTAACTGGGATGGGGATTCCCTAACAGCTGGTCCCACCTAGTACCTGTGTGAAACGCCACACTACCCCAACTTCTCCTGTAGGGTACTTGCTAATTGTATTCTGGGCAGTTAGGATGGGCTCAGCAAAGTCTCAGGGGAGGGATGCAAGTCCTTCTGTTAGACAATGCTGATGTAGGTGGGCAGCTGGAAAAGCAGGCCCTCAGCCCACAGTGGTGAAAACTTCTAAAGAGGACAATTACTACTCCCCAATTATGGCCTGAAGAAATGCAGGCATCTACGTGACACTGAGAGTGCTTATCTGTGCCTCTATAGTAATAGTACTTAGTTCCGTGCAGCTCTCCCAGGTAGGCTGTCTCTTAATAATATCCCTTCTCCTCCAATCCCCCAAAATTATGCTCTACCTTCCAGTTTCTCTCCAGGTCAGGCTGGAGAAGCATGACTTATTAATAACAAACACACAATCAAAACCACAAAATAAGAGCCCGTTAAGGTAGTGCTCTGGACCACACAATTCATATGTTGAAACCCTAATCCCTAATGTGATGGTATTTGCAGATGGGCCTATGGGAGGTGATTAGGTCTCTTGAGGGTGAAGCCCTCATGATGGGATTAGTGCTCTCACAAAAGAGATGTGAGAGAGCTTACTACCTCTCTCTGCTTTTCACCATGTGTGTTTACAGGGAGAAGGTGGCAATTCAGGAAAAGTGTCCTCACCGAGAATCAAATTTGTCAGAATCTTCATCTTGGACTTTCTAGCCTCCAGAATGATGAGAAATTAATTAGTTCGTTGTTTAAGCCACCCAGTCTATCGTATTTTGTAATCGACTAAGACAGATGGGTATTATCTCCCTTATACTGTATAAGTAAATGAACAGATGTAAAACTCAATCTTTTAACCTCTGTAAACTAACGTCAGTAATTTATACTTTGACTCTTTCCTGCTGCATAGGCCCTAAGAGGTGCTGAAGTGAGATATAAAGGATCTTGTTATTTTGTTTATCTTTTAAAAATATTTTCATAAAATTAATTAATTCATTCATTCATTAATTTTAATTTTGGCCGCGTCAGGTCTTAGTTGCGGCATGTGGGATCTTTTGTTGTGGCACACGGGCTCTTCGTTGTGGTGCGTGGGCTTCTCTCTAGTTGTGTGCAGGCTCCAGAGTACGTGGGCTCTGTAGTTGCAGTACGTGGGCTCTCTCGTTGTGGCGTGGGCTCAGTAGTTGCAGCACATGGGCTTAGTTGCCCCATGGCATGTGGGATCTTATTTCCCCGACCAGGGATTGAACCTGTGTCCCCTGCATTGAAAGGCAGATTCTTAACCACCTGGACCACCAGGGAAGTCCTTGTTTACTTTGATAATTGATATTTTATTGGTTATTTTGAGAATCAGTACGTAGACATTTCAATTTACACACAATTTTAAACATATACACTGAAAATCTAAAAAGCTCTGTAGTTTTGATTCTTTGCTAAACTGTTATTCCAGTGACTTTCCAGATCAAAATTTGGAGGCTAATTTTCCTTAAGAGGATACCAAGTATCAATATCTTCCTGTATTGATAAGCTGTTACATTATAAGTCCCACTGACTCACAATGTAATATCAACTACGCTACACACCCCAAATTTCAATCTTTCATCACACATTAACAAAGTTATTAGGCAAACTGGACTACTACTACTACCATTATGTGACAGAGGACACATAATTCTGATAAGGAAAGCCAAGGTCAAGGAGTGTTTTTCTTTAGGGAACAATTCTACTACATGGGAATAGAATTAATTTAAAATGTCCAGAACATATTAAACGTACAACTGTGACTACAAATTGCCATTTGGTATGCTTTGTATTATAGGGTATAAAATGCCCCCTCTCGTTCTATGGAATGTTAGGCTGACACTGAAGACCGTCAAAGCTTCGCATAATTCAGTACTTCACTATTCTCTGGTTGTACCAAGAAATAAACAATGAGCAAATTATTTCACTTCTTAAAAAAAGCATTTACACTTAAAAAATGGGATGAGGTGGGATTCTCTCTTTTTTAAAAGTGTGTCTGTTAAAAAACTCCCACTTAGAAAATAGTTGACTAAAAATATTTCTCTGGGTTGTACAAAAAGGGAAATAGGAACCACGGGTAAGATCTGGCATATGATATCAGTCGTACTTAGCTCCTTTCTCTTCGTCATCAGAGGCTGGACTCTCCTCATTTTTAATTTCTCCATTTTCTGCAAGTTAATCTTTAGTTTCTTGTTTACACACTCCAGCTTGTTTTCCGTTTTTCCTCCTCTTCCCTTTTGTTTTTGTCTGAAGATTTAACCTTTCCTGTTGCCATTTTAGGTTTTGTTTCCACTCTTGCAGAAGTAGGTTTAGCTGATCTAAACCTTGTGATCTTCTCTTGGGCTCCTCCTTCACCTCCCCTTGGCTGAGCTGGCCTTCCTATTGGGCAACCCCCTCCCCCGTTGTTTGATGATGCCCATTCATTCATTCATTTGTCTAGGCAACAAATATTTTTTGATGTGAATCACAATTCTAGGTAAACAATGAGGAGGAGCAAACCATTTCTTGCCCTCATGGAGCTTACAGTCTTGTTTGTTAAAAACAAGGCAATTTGTCAATGTATGCTGAAAGTAGAATTATAATTCACATTTTCCAGTATTTATTTGTACATTTAGCATTCACTAGGTTTTAAAGGTATATCGTATATTTTTTTGCTCTCTATTTCATCGTCTGTATTTGTGACATTGGTATTTGTGTTAGATGATTGGATCCTCGAGAATAGGGATTTTTCTTTTTCTATCTCTGGTGGAGGCCTGCTTATAACAAATGTATCTTAATCAGCACTTGTTAATGATTTTGTCGTTTAGACTCACACAATTTTAGCCTTGGAAGACGCCTTAGAGATCATCTAATTTAATCTTCCTGTTGTATAGGTGAGACAAAGGAGGCTTAAGGTGATAGAATTTTTTAAAATAAAGTACTGGAAAGGTCTGTGATCATTAATATTGTTGCCAGGTTCACATAGCTTATTTGTTCAAAACTAGAACTAGTATCTAGTTTTTCTGGATTTGAATTTAAGATCTGTTATTTCCTAGCTGCACAATTTTCGCCAATTTCTTAATTTCTCTGAGCCTCAGTTTTGTCACAGGTGAATTGGAGATAAAAATAATGCATTCCTCTGAGGATTTTTATGAGGAGTAAATAAAATATGATATGTAAAGTTCTTGGCATACAATAATTCAAAACAGACAGCCTCTGATTATATGGATGACCTATTTTTAATATGGCTGCCAAATATTGGCGACAGAAGACTTGGGGAGGTGGACAAGGATCTGAGGCGGGCTCAGCATATTCTCCAGCTCTCTCTAAGAGACAGTTGGAAATAGTCTTCCATCTTCAAACTAAGCAAGTTCACCTGATTGTTGTGAGCTGCAGGGAGGTGGCAGAGTCTCACCCGGATACTACAAGAACTCAAGTGACTAGCTTGAGTACTAAAAAGAAATATGTCACCTTTTTTTGTTCCCCAAGAAGGTGAGTTGGATCACACTGATTACAGGATGATTTCTCCTTAAGCCTGCCATCAGTGGCTCATTCTAGCATCTTTCACCACATGGCAGAGATCATATTCCCATCCTCTAGCAGGTCAAAAATAAGTGTAAGAAGTATCATTTAAAGCTATGAAAAGATAATATTATCAATTCTTTCTTTTCACTGAGAGTTTTCATTATCTTATACCTTAATCTCTGCAATTATTTGCTTTCTTTGAAGTAAACAGTATCTAGGGAAGAGAAACATGGAAGCCTTTATGTTTAATAGTACCTGATTACCCAGGCCTTTATTTGGTAGAGGGGATTTGGCTGTGAAGAATAAGAGAGTAGAATATACTTGTCAAATGAAATAGTAATTTTTATTCCATTATCTTTTTCTATACTGATTACCTAATCAATGGCTATTTCTGAGAAGGGAAATATTTTAAAAATATATATGAGGTGAAATATGACTGAATAATAGGGTATATTCATTCAATGGAATCAAAAATTACCTGAGACTTACCTGCAATGGAATACTAAACAACCTATTAACATATGAACATTGTTAAATTAAAATTTTGAGTGAAAATTTTTAATTGGATTGTTATTAATATAAAATGCTGCTATACTCTAATTTAGGAAAAATATATTTAAAAAACGTGTGGAAGAGATGCTCATCAACTTCAGGATAGTGGTTCCCTCTGGGGATGAAGGGAATTGCGTTGAGGAAAGAAACAAAGGATGCTTCAACATACTTTTTTTACTTAAAAAAAAATACAATAAAAAGTATCTTAAAATACAGTTGGATGTAATACCCTTAGAATAAAAAAAATGGAGGTGTTTAGACTAGACTAATGGTCATTTTCTATGTTATTCAGATTAGTATTATTTTATAGAACTTCCTGCAATGATAGAAATGTTCTATCTCTGTGATGTACAATCAGGTAGCCACTAACCACATATGGCTACTGAGAATTTGAGATGTGGCTAGTGTGACTGAGAAGCAGAATTTTGAGTTTTGTATAACTTTAATTAATCTCAGTCTTAAATTAATTTAAATTTTAATGTGGCCAGTAGCTACCATATTGGACAGCACAGATTTAGACCATAAACCTTCCATTTAACTTCACTTTGTGAAGACCCTATCTCACTGTTCTTTTAATGCCAATGTGAGTGTGAATATTTGAAGAAAACTCAATAATCTCTTGTTAATAGCAAGTATGGCAAAGGGCAACTGAAAGTTATTGGGGTATTGGGGGAAGTTAGAAAAAGAAACCTTCCTGACTGTGTTTACACTTGTAAAGTGTAATGAGGAGAAAGGTCACTCTCAGGTTCCATTGGGTGTCTATAGAAAAGAAAGAATCAAAGCCCTCCAGGTACCCATGGGGGGTACTTCAGATTTGGTAACAGATTTGATAACTGAAGACTTAATTTCCCTAGTGACTCAACTGATACAGGAGGTTTTATCTTTTTCAGAAAATTAAGAGTAAATTGGCTGGCTCAATAGACTCACTGACTCCAGTTAGATAAGTATTTGCCATGTTTATTAAGTTGTTTATGTAGTGTAATAATACAAGTGATTTAATAAAGATAAGACTGCAGATAAATGTCAGCATACTTCCCACTCTGCAGCTGGTCCATTTCAGGCAGTTAAAATAAATTAAAAGATAAAATGCCACTCACAAAAAAATTGATCATTGTCCAAGGGAAACATTTAAAATGGAAAGAAATCTTCCACTTTCAGTGCACAAAGAAATATGCATATGTGTAGGAAATGAACCTCTCAAAATCTAGAGATTCTTCACCCCGAAGGAAAGGGACAGGAAGCTATGTTTTGTAGTTGTTTGCCATAATGAGATATAATTAAAATGTACTTACAGTTTGTAGACAAGTATTAATGACTAGTGTTATTTATAGCACAAATAATGGAGATCTTTGAATTAGATAAAATAAATGCTATTAATTCTGTTATTTATCTATCTTTATATACATCAAGGTGAAAGCTTACTAGGGTATAAAATGTAGATGCTGTCACTGGAATTTAAATAACATAAAGGGGATGTGAATTTTACCCAACCTTCACTGTTGACATTGCTTTGAAAAAAAATTTATGCTTTTAACTGTAGTTTCTCTAGGAGATAATCTGATATTTGAAAAATATAGTAAAAAGGGTGATAACAAAGAAAGAGGATATATCTTTTATAGTGGTCAAATCATTATTTCTGTTGTCTTCCAGATAAGGATGGATGAGATTCCTTTCCTCTGTTCTCTCAAAGTACCCAGGACAAATCTCTACCATTTCTGTATGCCCTTACCTATATTTTCCATCCAAGGCCTATATCACAATTCTGTGCATATAGTAACGGTTCAAAAGAGTATTTAAAGCACGGTTTAGTTTAGAAATGGTGGCCCAGTAGGCCCATGGTGAGCGCTTGCTGAGTTCTGAGCCAGTGACCTTTCTTACAAGACACCACGGTGGCTGTCACACAACAGGAAATGTTGGATTGGAGCATGAAACATGAGGCTGATGACATCAGTTCTTGGTTTGATCAGGAAAAAAGTATTTACCAAAGTTCTAGATTACTGCTTCTTTCTTCTTCAAAATTGTATGGAATGTTTACTGTTTCTAGTATTGCACTCAGTGTTTTTCAAATGCTCGACACACAGAGACATCAGACATTTGCCATTTCAAATACCGGGGATGAGATGTCCACCTGCCCTATGAACTGAGAAGCTGGCCTTTGTAACCAGGTGTGGTAGATTGTTTAATGGCCACAAATACCTCCAATTTCTGTACCAGGCCCCTTTTCGATATGACTTTGCTGTTCCTTCCATCCAGAAATGGAGTCTTTCTCTATACCTTGAATCTGGGCTGATCATGAGATTTGTTTGACCAATAGAATGTGCCAGAAGCATCATGTGTGAATTCTAGGGGCTAGGACTCTAGAGGATTTGCAGTTTCTGCCTTTGCATTCCTGGAACACCCCCCTGAGACCTCCATGTGAAACAACTTTTGCTTGCTGGAGGACGAGAAACCATTTGGTGAACTGAGGCTTCCCAGGTCACATATAGAACCAAGTAACAGACATGCGAGTACAGTCACCTTGGATCTTCCAGCCTCTCTGATCTTTCACCTGATGCAGCCACATGGGTAAGCCCAGGCACAGCCAGCAGAGGAATTGTTGTTTTAATCCATTAAGTCTTGTGGTAGTTAGTTGTGCAGCAAAGGGTAACTGAGACAATGAGGAAACAGCTTCTCAAGTGAGATTGTTGAGATAGCATTTAAAAAGATAAAGAACAGGGCTGCATTATTAATTTCCAGGTCCTTTAGGGAAAGGATCTGAATTCCCTGGTATAGAGAGTGACATGAGTCACTTAGTAGTGGATGACAGCTATTTTCATTAGTACAGTACATAAATGTAAAAAGCAAATTACAAGATTCATGTCCATACCTTATTACTAACTTGTCCATTTTGTTCATGCAAATATATTTTGTCCAACATCTTTTTTAGTGGTAGAAATTAAAATTATTTTCTTTGGCAGTTATGAGAATTAAATCACTTGATGACTGACAATAATAGTGATTGGTATTTCCAGAGATTCTATATATAGGAATGACCCATCTCAATTTCCCGACTTATACACGTGCTGTTCACTTGTGTATTTGTTAACCACAGGAAAGTAAGTGTGCTTGAAATGCTTGAAATACATTGATACGTACCCACACTTCTTGTCATTTTTCTGTAGTTGTTTTGTTCTAGTGGTGGTGTTTTCAGATTGCTTTGGGTCTCTAAATGTAAGAATTTAAGTTTTTTTAGAAGCAAAAAAAATTTTTTTTTAAGTTTCTTAAGTAGAAAAGATTTTTTTTTAAGTGGAGGAAAGAAGAGGAAGTAGTAGCAAAAACTACTCCTTAGTGCATCTTGCTATGGGAGTGCAACCTAAAGAAAGGCAGAAAGTTGACTGGTGGACCTTAAGTAAACAGTTTAAAAATATACTCATATTAATCAATATTTCTTCAAACACCATAACAGTACAAAATTTCAACAACAAGAGTAGGTATCTTTTCACCAAGTTGTAGGCAACTGAAAATGCTTCTTGATAAAACATTTTCCACTCTCAGCTCAGAGAAATAATAATCTTATAAAAATACAGTGTTCGGAAGGTTGGAAGAAAGAGCAGAAGATTGCAAAACTCGGCAGAAGAAGTCTAGAAGCTGTTAGAAAGTTCAAAAAGTCAATAAATGAAGCTAAATAGTAGTCTTCTAAAATCATGTTTCAGGTAAGATAAATAAGATCCTTTTCACCTTAAATTCTCATTTGACAGTATCCCAGCACATGTCTTAGCTATTAATATACTTGGGTAGCCTCAGGGAGACTTTCAAAAAGAGGTTCTTAATATACTGATATTCTTGTCTCCAGACTCATGAGTCATTTGGACACAAGCATTGAATTTAAGAGGTATTCACTTCCTCACCGTTGAGGAGCTGGTAGAAAAAACATAATTATTATATTGAAGATTCAATAAACATTCTTTCCTTTTCAAGGTAGATTCTCACAACACCATTCTAAAATCTTTTGTGCCTAGATCTTCTGTGAGGAAGGAATAAACCTGTCTTCAATTTGTCCCTAGACCTGTGGCTCTGGTCATCCCTCCTCAAATAAAAAGGCTGTGTGGTAAAATATGGAATAACCAGAGGTGCTCTGCCTTCAGAAAAGATAAGAAAGTCTATTCACTAGGAAATGGGCTCTGTTAATCTTTTTTCCTGTCAAGATTTCTGTGGCCTTGGGGCTATTTTAATGGGTATTCGTTGCTTGGAGAATTCTGCACTCACTCTTTAAAAGATGGACGTGGGGGAGTTGAATTTTTACAAATTGCTGAGATATTCCTCAGTCTTGGTTTAGTTTTGGAAGATTAGCTGAGATTGGGACAGGAAATTGAAGGATATCTTATTTCTCTTCAAAAGGGGCGTACCGGTGTGTGTACGCCTGTGCGGGCAGCTGTACACACACTCATGTGCATGTACGTGGTGAGCTTTAGAGAACTGGTTCTTCTGTAGTAAGCATCACATAATTTGTTAAGCTTATACGCATTACATGTCCACTGTGTGTAAGGCACTGTGCTGAGAGTGGCCAAGGAAGCTCAGTCTGAGCCCTCAAGGATCTCACAGTGTAGCAGATTTATGTTGTCTGTTCTTGCCTTTTACATTAAGCTAGCTGTATCCTAAAAATAGTACTCCTTATCTGAATGTACATATAGGTTTGAACAGTCACTAACTATAGAAGTGGCTTGGTAACATGGAAATGCCACATCTGTGACCAGTTCATAGACAGTTGGTACATAACTTCCTTCAGCACAAAAGGATAAGTTAGTGTACAAACCAATATTTAATGAGTGAACAAAGAGAATAAAATATCCTATTAAACTAGCATGTAATTTCTGCCTGTTATGTATAAATGATTTTTCATTTATGTGAGAATAGGTAAGAGGAAATTTTTTTTAATCTTCTGAAGCAAAGTTATGTTAGGTCTCCAATATTGCCATTAGGGAAGAAAAATTGGCACACAACTGTGGCATTTTAATTAGTTTTTTACTTCCTATTGTAATGACTCCTGTTATGTGTCCGTGGATTTTATGCTGGGTGGTTAAGTGATTCACGAAACAGTTTTGTGGTGGTATAATAGTTTTGTTTAAACCATAGTATATATAATATACTATATTGCCTAGACAGTGCCAGGCAACGTCCAGTTTAATGAAATATACTTTATGGGTGAAAGAATTCATGTAATATCCTAAGGTGCCTTAGTCAAATTTATGATAGCCAATTCATAGGCAGGCACAATATTACCCAATTAGCAATCTTGGCTTTATGAATCAATTGTATTATGTATTTTAAATTTCAGCGTCTCTAGTGGTCAGTCATCTTTCCACATTGAGTACTCAAATGCAGTTTCAAAATGAAGGAGCCAGAATCATTGAACAGCATAGCTACTTGGCCAGTTGTTTTATGATGCTGGTTATTGAGTATGTTAATATGTCTCTGTTGATGGCAGTCATGTATTTCTAAAAATGTTTTCATCAAATTAAATATTATAGAAGCTAGATGATTTGTGTGAAATATTTTTAGGCAATAATTATCAGATATGTAAGGCAAAGGAAAGTAAAATACTTCAATTGTTTTATTAATATCTCCTTGTGGGGTTTCTCAAGTATCGTATTTGGTGAAGAAAATGACACTTTTATTCAATAGAAAGTGAGCCAGGACCACGTCATTCAGCTCACGTTAATTGTACAAATTCATTAAAAAAAAAATAAACTAAGATAAAAGTACATGTAAAAAGAAGATGCAACGGAGACCTAGAACAGCTGTCATTTCATGAACAGCCATATTATCCACAATGAGTTTACCTTATGATCAATTTATCTATTGAACAGGTTATTTTAGAACTCAATTCCTTATTGAGTGGCTTTGTGATTGAGTGTTCTCTCTTTCTCTTTCTCTCTTTTCATCTTTATAGCTTTCTTAGAATTAAAACCAAATAAATACAACCTAACTTGACTTAGGTGATTCTGCTTCACTTTATGACTTTTATAATAGAACTGTTTTGTACAATTGTGGGTATCTTATTTTTAAAAATATCTACTATACTTTTGAATGTAAGAGGCGTTCAAAGTCTAAAGACCCTTCTGTCAAAGTTTAATTTTAAGGGGGTCTACTTAAGGTGGGCTGAATATTCAGATAAATTTTCTCAGTACAGAACTTTTAAGAATGCTTGGATAAAATTTTTAAAATAATAATTTAAATACGTTACTGAATTGAATGGAAAGTAAGGAGAATTCTTGGAGGCCAGAAACAAGGAGAAAGTGAGAATGGGGAGAGTTAAGCAAACATTGAAACCCTAAAGCTTGGACTACATCTGCAGGTAGACAGGAAGCAAAGTCTGAGGCTGGAATAGTGTGGGAGTTTGTATGGAGACTGATGAAGAAGGGACACCGAAAAGATGCTCGGAGATTGACCTGGAACTGCTTCCCCACAGAGGGAGAGAGCATGAAGATACTTGCCCATATTGACACTGGCTCTGGGTAAAGAGTTTAAAAAGAAAGTCTCCTCTGAGGATTGGTTCTCAAAGCCTATTCTCCCAAGAGTTTGGTCCAGGATTCATTCTACCATACTGCTATGTGGAAAAAACAAAAACGAAAACTCAGGGGCTTCCCTGGTGGCGCAGTGGTTGAGAGTCTGCCTGCTAATGCAGGGGACACGGGTTCGCGCCCTGGTCTGGGAAGATCCCACATGCCGCGGAGCAGCTAGGCCCGTGAGCCAGAACTGCTGAGCCTGCGCGTCTGGAGCCTGTGCTCCTCAACAAGAGAGGCCACGAGAGTGAGAGGCCCGCGCACCGCGATGAAGAGTGGCCCCCGCTTGCCGCAACTACAGAAAGCCCTAGCACAGAAACGAAGACCCAACATAGCAATCAATCAATCAATCAATAAAATAAATCTTTAAAAAAAAAAAAAAAAAGAAAACTCAGACTGATACTGTACATTATAGGTATCCGGGGTGAGATGGTCTGTGGCTCCTGGAAGAGGCGAATACAGACACACTTTGGAGCAACACAGTTGAAATGTAGAGGCTGAAGTGATAAGCTTTGAAGATGGAAGAAGGGAACATGAGTCAAGGAACGCAGGCAGCCTTTAGATGGAAAAGTCAAGGAAATGAATTCTCTCCTGGAGCCTCCAGAAAGAAATGTAGCACTACTGACACCTTGAGTTTAGCCCCCTAAAACTCATTTCAGGCTTTAAATTTCCAGAACTGTAAGCTATTTACAGTTAAGATTACAAGTTATTGTTAAGTTATTGTTATTGTTAAAAGTTACTGTTAAGATAAACAACTTGTTTTGTTTGAAGCCACTAGGTTTTTGGTAATTTATTGCAACATAATAGGAAACTACTACATGGTGATTAGATGAACTGGCTTCAGGAGAAAGTGTTTTAAGTAAAGATCTGATACCAGTTAGAACCACCAGAAGACCAGGAAGGGAATTTGTAGTTGGATTGAGAGACTGAAATATCTGTTTAGAACGTCACATTTATAAGGTATCACTGATTTCTCTAACTCATTTGGAGGCCAAATGTTTAAAATTTTGTGCATACAAAACACAAAGCTTGAATTTTAGGACTCTGCCCATGTATATACACATTTAGGCTGACAAACCCAGACTTACAACCTAGAATTTGCTGCCTAATAACTATGTGATATTTTTTCTGAAAATCAAAGTGTTCTAAATTGTTGACCAGAACTTTGATCTTAATACTTCAGTGTTTAAAAGAACTTCCCAAAGCAAGTATAGGAAGGGCTAATTGAGGAAACTGAGCCCCAAATTATGGTTTTCTATCTGATTTCTAATGTACATACCAAGAGACAGACAAAACAAAATGAAAAAATTAATAAAAGGGAAAGAGTTGAAATATAAGGACTCACATTTCAGTCTCTGACCCGAGATACTGTAACGCAGTTATTTTTAGTGTGTTTGTACCCTTAATCAGCCACTTTGCTGTAAGATATAAGGCCTTGGACAATACCAAGACATTTTTCTAGCAATTTTTACACATCAATGCCGAAACGTATGTGAGGCTGTTTCGACTATCTGTTGTTCTGGTGAAAGTCACAATTCATGAGCATGTCTGCTGGCTACACACATCCTAAATTAAGATTCTCAGTGGTGAAGGGTAGTGAGTAAAAGTAAATATCTCTCCCAATCAATACAATCCCATAATGTGATCTTGTGTGAAGAGTATTTCCACTTATCAGAAGACCATGTAGTATCAGTTGCTCATAGTGTTTTCTAAGTATTTATTATTTGTGTAGGTTTTGATTTTGGAATATATGAAATTCCCTGTGTGTTAGGGAGTTGAAGGTATCTCAAGACAAAAATATTCTGTAGAAAATTTGGGTGAAAATAAAAGGCTAGTTTCAAAAATCATCAAATCCCAGACTTTGGGTTTTCCTATAGAGTCTCTTTCTGGTTTATCTTTAGATCCCCAGAGAGTGTTTAAAACAATGTCTGAAACTTAGTAAGCATTCAGTATTTCCTCTATATATGCAGTCACTATGCCCACAGTCACTTGTTTTAATTCTGATTCCTCTTTAATATTCATGAGTAACTAACTTTTGGGAGTTGCCAAGATGTTTCCTTAAGAACTCCCAGGAAAACAAGAGTGGGAATATAAATGGGAGAAGAGCAGGACATTTCTCACTCCTTGGCCTCTTCACACTTGATTTCTGTGTCACATTGGGGATGGGTAGGGGGGGATGTTCCTTGGACCACCTAATGAGTATGCATGAGACCACTGCAAGAACAGTGCTTATGTGACTTAATAGCTGAACAGGTATGAGCTGAAGTACTAATGCAGCTACAGTTTGAGAAATATGGACAATCATTTCATCCAAGACTATAAACAATTCTCAAATACTACAAAAGAACTTTTAATGTGAGGTAGTATGTTCTCACTGAAACTTCTTAGGGTTCTAGCAAGCAGTGTTCAGCACCATCAGCATTTTAATCTTTTTTTTTTTTTAATTAATTAATTAATTAATTTTTGACTGTGTTGGGTCTTCGTTTCTGTGCGAGGGCTTTCTCCAGTTGTGGCAGGCGGGGGCCACTCTTCATCGCGGTGCGCGGGCCTCTCACTATCGCGGCCTCTCTTGTTGCGGAGCACAGGCTCCAGATGCGCAGGCTCAGTAGTTGTGGCTCACGGGCCTAGTTGCTCCGCGGCATGTGAGATCTTCCCAGACCAGGGCTCGAACCCGTGTCCCCTGCATTGGCAGGCAGATTCTCAACCACTGCGCCACCAGGGAAGCCCAGCATTTTAATCTTCTGTACCAAAGTAACATTCTTTCTCAGCCTAAAAATATAATCCAGACCACAGAGCCTACCTTTCCTTCTATGGGTGTCTTAATATTTAGATGAGCATAATATTAATGTGTAAAAAGTAAGGCAACTTCAGGAAAGAGTGAAAAGTGAGATTGAAGCTGAAAGTGCTATTATTATCTTCTTAATATTAAAAAAACTCCTTACAAGGGACTTGTAATGAAAAAAGCTGTAACCACATCATAACAGACCACCTTCTAGCTACCCAATTCAATGTGATCTGCATATCCATGAAACTAAAACTGAACCATAAGAAAATAGCCAGAAACTTAGTCAAATTAATGAGTATTGTTTTTCTACATCCAATAACAAAAATGTGCCTGCCACATATCAATATTTATCACACACAATCTCCTTAATCATCAACAAATTTGCAAGATGATCGAGAATGTAGTTAGACTGTTAGCTCTTACGCAGTTCTGCAATGGCTGTGTGCCTGAGCCAGGAACAGGAGTGGGGAATGTGTGTACATGTAGGTGTTGATGGGAGAGGGACGTGGTTTGCTTTTATATTAGTGATGTGTGTTTATTGAGAAATAGCTGTATAATATAGTATGACTTTTCCCAGCTTCCCCTTGTTGCACTAGACTCTGGGCATTTTATAAGAAAATGTTCATTTAACACATAGATACGTGAGTCTTATAGTCTGTATAAGTTTGTATAATTATGATATAGTTGGACATGACTATGAGAGATCCCCTAACCTTCATATGAATGACTAACTCATAAAGATTACCTTTAAAAATTTTTTAATTAAAAAAATTAAGAAATAGACACCTGGCAATCTTTGTGTTAGGGTAACACTTATTCTATTGTTTTATTGTCCTATTGGCCAAGTCAGAGTTTCCTTATGTCTAGCAGAAATGACTATAAGGTTCATTTTAGACTGATATTTTTTCTCATTTGAACAGGCCAGAATTATCCTCAAAAACTGTAGATACTTGAAAATAGACTTCAAGTCACCCTGGAGCCTCTTTTTGAATATGTTTTCACCTTTCCTTGTCAGGCTCCTTTTCCGTCCCTTTAGCTAGTCAGCTTTCTCTTTGAGTACAGTTGGGTCCTGTACAGTTTTTTTTAGTGTGCTGTTCAAAACAGGATACTTTTCTCCCTCTGACTAATGGGGAGGAGAGAAGAAGAATTATGTTTCAGCCTTGCCTACTCTACTCCTATTGATTTGTGCTGGTATCATATTGACTTTTAACACAATAGCACTGAATTGGTGATTCATATTCGGCTTCTGGCCATCCACCCACTCTCTTTCTGTTTTATTTGTTCTTATTTGCTTTTCCCCATCATGTCTTTGTGGTGCCTGATAATTTTTCCAGGGTATACTCTGTTCTTGCCGTATTAAATATTTTTTAGCTGTTCTTAATAGTCAAGTGTTAATTTCTTCTAACAGCAAAATAGGGGCATGCTTTATAAAACACTGATCTGAACACATGGCTAATTTTGCATAGCTTTTTTTTTCAAAAGCACATAATGTCTGTTCACCTGTGTATGCAAAATATCACCTTTCATAGTATGTTATGTATAGTAGATGCTGAATAAATATTTATTGATAGTTAATGCCCACAGACCATTGTACACAGTAACCATTTCAGGAGTTTGCAGGAAACACTGATTTTTTAAAAAGCATGCTTTGGCCTGTTTTTCTTTCCTGTTTACATTTTAACAATAAGGATGAAAAACTACAAACCAGAGGGCTTCTGTTGTTCTCAGTGAATAACTGAGATGGTGTTTGGTAGCATGCTCACAAGGTTTGTGGAAATTAACTTCACACCAGGAACTCTGTATTGAAATAGATTGTTTAAGAATAATTCTTCTCTTTGAGAAGGGTGAGAGATTAATCTGCAGAAATGTTCATGCTAGAGCTGTGCCTGTGTTGAAATTTGTCAGGGGGAAGATAAATGGGCCCTCCTTGAAAAGTAAATCGCACCATGGCTAATCCCTTGGGAAAGCTGGAGAATTGTTATGGTAGCAAAAGCAACCTCGAAAAAGGAGGCACCGTCCCTGTTTACTTAGGAAGGAGGAAGATGAGGAGAAGACATGGGTGTAAAATGAGATGAAAGTGTACTTGACTTTAAAAATATATTTATTCAAATATATACATGGGATGTAATTGTATCTGTATTTTGATTCTTTGGGGAATCATTTGCATACTTTAAATTGAGAGTCGTACTTAGGGCTGATATTAAAAACATTTAACAGCAGTGCATCTAGGCACTGACCATTCAGAGTGGATGTCAGGGGAGGTACCTGAGCCAGGTCTTGGTGACCCTACCCAGTTGCCAGGTGTTAACCCTTTAGTTGCTGACTCAAGAAATTTGGGAGAGGTTGGAAGACCACTTAGGAGGCTCAGAGTAGTGCCCATTTTCTAACATGTATGGAAGATACTAATATTTTAGTAAACAGTACGGCTCTTCTGGGTATATGATCTAAAATATCAGCCCTCATTCTAATAGAAAATTATCTAGTAATTTTACTGAAAAAAGAATGTAAATTTTCTCAAAAAGATGGCATATATTGAAGGAAAACTCATGAAATGTCTGTGAAATTTGAAATGTGCATGAAATTTGAATATCAGATAAATAACAAATTTTTTTAATGTAAGTATATCCCAAGAAATATTTGGGACAAACTTATACTAAAACATTATTTATTGTTTATCTGATATTCAAATTTAACTAAGAGCCTTGTATTTTATCTGGCAAACCTTAACAGAATGCATTTAGCAGGAAATGTATCAGTATCCTATTGAAAATGTAAATGAAAGAGAACAGAAAGGAGCCCAGCACACTGAGATCACCTGAACATCCTTGACAAAGAGCTGCTCTGGAATTCCCGTGATATGGCAAGAAATATATTAAATGCAGAATTTTAGAACTACAGATACAAAGGTTGCACATAATAAAATGCTTTTGAAGTTATACTGAGATTAGGTGGTACTTGCATTTAAAAGAATTGTCTTTCCCAAGTAGGAAAAGCTAATTCAGTCATCATCAAATAGCATTAATCAAGTGCCTGTCTGCATGGGACACTGCAAGGTGTTTTACAAAGTGAGAAAACAGACATGGCGGGTAGCCTTTGTCAGCCTGTAGTCTAGGCATCTACACTGAAATGCAATCATAAAGGAGACAACTGAAGAAATGTTGATAAAGGATCCAGAACCTCCACTCTAAATGGGGAGGAGAAAAACTTGTCTAATTTGTAGGAAAGAGTTTTGTAAATCATTTAAAAATGCAGTTTTATTACAGCCAGACCTTGGTATATACAATTACTGTATATAGTAGATCCAGAAATATAGGCTGTTGTGCAGGGTTTCTCAACCTTGGCAATATTGACATTTTGTACTGGATAATTCTTTGTTGTGAGGAGCTATCCTGTGCATTGTGGGATGTTTAGCAGCATCCCTGGCTTCTTCCCATTAGATGCCAGTTACATGCCCTCTCCCAGTCCTGCCAATCAAAACTGTCTGCTGACGTTGCCAGATGTACCCTGGGAGACAAAATTGCCTTGAGTTGAGAACTACCATTGTAGCAAAGTACGGGAGGGAGATCCCCAGCAATGGGGGTGCGGGTGGGGAAGGGAGGAGGTCTCTTCACCCACAAATGTGTCCATAAAAGAGTTAGTTTAAAACATCTGCAGTGTCCAGAAAGCTCTCACATTCAGTCACTACCTCGGGCATTAAAAATACTGATACCTGGCCTCACCCCAGAGATTCTGGTCTTACTGGTCTGGAGGAAGGCCTGGACAGCCTGATGTTTGAAAAATGTCCCAGGTGATTCTAGGTTTAGAATGACTCTTTGGAGTAGTGGTCCTTCAACCTTAGTGAGCAGCAGAATCACCTGGAAGGCTTGTAAACACAGCTTTTCGGGCCCCAGTATTCCTGATTCAGTAGGTCAAGGGTGAGGCCTGAGAATCTGCGTTTCTCCCAAGTTCTCGGATGCCACTGACGTTGCTGGTCCTCGAGCACACTTGGAGCACACTTGGAGAACTACTAGTTTAGAGATGCACTCCTGGCCGCTCTTCACCTTCACTTCCTGAGGGGAGGAAGTGTGGCAGAGCAGCACACGTTGGGGGGGGGTGGGTTGTAGAGGAGGAGCAGGCCTGTGTGGCCCCATCCCTGCTGAGCCCTTTTTGATGTCTCCCTTCTGCAGGCTGAATACATCCAGCTGTTCTCTGCGGTGCAGTAAAGCAGTCAGCTCCTACACCAGGACCTAGGGGTAAGTCTAGCTGAATTCTAGTTTGCAATTTGGAATACACTTGTGCTCACACATCTAAGCATATTCTCCAGAGCTTGATCAGTCATGAAGCTGACAATTTGCTCCTCCCCTGCCAGGCTGACTTATCTGTCTCTTAATTGGTTCTGACCACGGATGGGGAAAGAGAATAATTCATTGGACCCTTTCCCTTACCATGCATACCCTAATTCAGTCCCTTGGACTTCTGTCTTGTTCTCCAGCATTGGAGAGAGAAGGTCGGACCAGAGGGCATACATATAATCCCTTCCTGAGGTCTGCCCACATAACTCTTTTTTTTTTTTTTAACATCTTTATTGGAGTATAATTGCTTCACAATGCTGTGTTAGTTTCTGCTGTATAACAAAGTGAATCAGCTATACATATACATATATCCCCATATCTCTTCCCTCTTGCGTCTCCCTCCCACCCTCCCTATCCCACCCCTCTAGGTGGTCACAAATCACCAAGCTGATCTCCCTGTGCTATGCGGCTGCTTCCCACTAGCTATCTGTTTTACATTTGGTAGTGTATATATGTCCATGCCACTCTCTCACTTCATCCCAGCTTACCCTTCCCCCTCCCCGTGTCCTCAAGTCCATTCTCTACGTCTGCGTCTTTATTCCTGTCCTGCCCCTAGGTTCTTCAGAACCATTTTTTTTTTTTTAAGATTCCATATATATGTGTTAGCATACGGTATTTGTTTTTCTCTTTCTGACTTACTTCACTCTGTATGACAGTCTCTAGGTCGATCCACCTCACTACAAATAACTCAATTTCGTTTCCTTTTATGGCTGAGTAATATTCCATTGTATATATGTGCCACATCTTCTTTATCCATTCCTCTGTCGATGGACACTTAGGTTGGTTCCATGTCCTGGCTACTGTAAATAGAGCTGCAATGAATATTGTGCCCACATAACTCTTGATAAAACATAATTGTTGGAAACATTATAAAAATACGAAAAATGTTGGGAAGCATAAATTTAGGCTTTTGGGGTTGTGGCAACATTAAGTTTGTAAGTGTTCATTAAGATAGAAAATGAAAACAAAGAAGTCCTGAGAATTCTCTGGAATAACCCATCAGTGTCAAGGCCGAGTTCTCTGTACCCCTCCCTTCTCTATCCTCCCCTCTGCTGAATCGGGTCTGCAAACTTCACTCTCTTAGTTACAGCAGTTGGCATTCTGGCGCATACTCATGTTTCTAACTCACTGTCTTAGTAATCCGATTTAAATTTTGTTTCCCCACTGTCGCTTGCCTGGGGATATTATAATTCCAATTAATCAGGTTAAAAGTTGGCTTAGAAGAGGGTCATGAGACCTCACTGATATTTGTTCACAGAACACTGCAGTAGTCTTTAAGGGAATTGCCTGCTAAAGTGCTATACATATTAGAGCTACACATAAATATTCATATATTCATTGATGATGGATTGCATGAATAGAATAATGGACAAAGGTGGTTAGGAGAGCTAGTCTATTAGAAAAATTTAAAATACAACCCTACTGTCCTACAAGTAGAACTTGAAAATTGCTCCCCAAGGATATTTCTCATCTTCAGCCTTGTCATTCTATGCAAATTCTGGAAGACCCAAGGGGAATGCTAACCCTGCCTCTCCACAAGGGACACTAATTCAGTATAAGTTTGATTGTGTGTTAAGTGTAAGGTGTCTTTGTCCGATGTTGTGAGGGATGCCAAGATCAGTTAGTCACTTTCATCCCTGGAGAGCGACTCTCCAGTTATAATCCTGGGCTGGAGTTTGGAGAAACTCCCTGGGACTGAATACGATCCCTTTTCATAGCCCATATAGTCCAGAATCTTTTGAGAGGACTGGCAAAATTTAGGCCACCCAATGGGTGTCCTCCTGCTCAGCCAAGTCTGGGAACTGTGCAGACAGTGAAAATAGCACAGGCTTTGGAGTTGGGACTGGGAATGAATTAGAGAACTTTTACTTGCCCGAAGTAAGTTATTTACCTGTCTGAGAGTCACTTTTCTCATCTGTGAAAGTGAGGTAATAAATTTTAACCATGTGAGATGACACGAAGTGAGATAATTATGTAAAATGTCTGGCACTGAGTAGGTATTCAATAAAGGGTAGCTGCAGTGTCACTATTGTTTTCATCAACAGCACCCAAATTAGATCCTAGGTCCAGATCTGAAACATGCAGTACTCTTGGGGCCATATGGAATGAAAGGGGAATCCTGAGGCTTGCAGAGGTTTGAAAGCAGACTAGTGGCCTCCCTCTTTGGCTGGCAGGAGCAAGGAGCAAGGACTGTTTCTCTCTCTGTGTTCACAACTTCACCTTTGGTGGCAGGTTGTGTAAACAGGGATGTGCCTCTTCAGGGCTGGGAAGCGATCCTTCCTGCCTCTGAGCTGGGTCCAGTTGTCATCACATGCTGTGGTCAGTGTTAGTCTCCACATTTTAAGAAGATTGTGGAGATATTTGAGAGGTTCAGAGAGGATCATGCTGGTTTGAGGGTTGCAGTGTGTCATTGTGATGGTTCATTTTATGTCATCTTGACTGGGTTATGGGGTGTCCAGATATTTGGTTAAACTTTATTTCTGGATGTGTGTGTGATGGTGTTTCTGGATGAGATTTACACTTGAATCCATAGAGTGAGTAAAGTAGATTGTCCTCCCCAATGTAAGTGGACTACATTCAATCCATTGGAGGCCTGAATAGAATAAAATGCTGAGTAAGAAAGAATTCTTTCTCTCTGCTTGACTATCTTTGAGTTAGGATATTAGTCTTCTTCTGCCCTTGGACCGAGACTCGGACTAGAATTACACCATTGGCTCTCCTGGGACTCTAGCTTATGGACTATAGATCTTGGTACTTCTCAGCCTCCTTAATTGTACGAGCCACTTTCTTACAGTAAATCTCTCTCTCTTCTATTGGTTCTGTTTCTCTGGAGAACTCAGACTAATACAGTCATCTATGAAAGATGTTAGATTACATATTACAGGAAACAAACAACAGGCGGGCTTGCCGTTCAGACACAGAAGGGGAAGGGGTACACATAGGAAGGTGCTGAGCAGTTAAATGCCATGTGGCAGAAAAAATGGGTTTAAATGCCACAGGCTAGCCAGAAGAAAGAGACTTGACAACAAGGCTGATTAAGTACTGCAACCAGATAACAAGGGTGAATGTGGGACCCAGTTCTGTAGAACCTGGAGAACAGGCTGAACATCCATGTTTCTTGAAACCTCGGGAGAAGGTCTTGTCTGGAGATAGAATTTGTGCTGAATCACTCCATGAATTTCCTTCTGAGACTGAGATAGGTTTATTTTGACCACTTGGAAGTCCAGAGGAACTTCTGGAAATTAGACTTTGATGGGATTTAATATAAGCAAAATTTTATTTATTTTTATAATTAAAAATCTAGGACTTGGACAATTGCTATTTTGCACTTAATATTTGCAATTAATGTTAAGTGACGTGGGGTAATTATGGCTTTTGCCTCTATTAGAAGTGAAGGTCACATTGACTGAGTGAGGACTTAGGACGTTGATTCTTCGCTGTTTCTTCAGTCCTTTTGGGCACTGACTTGTTTGAAAATTGATACTGAACTCAAGAAGGGGGAGGCGTCTTATGGGGTTTGAATTTAGGATCTCAACATTGGAATTATTTTTCCTTCCTTTGCCCATTCTTAATGCAATCAATAAACTTTTCTAATACACCAACTTTGTGCTAACTACTATACTGGGCATGGAGGATAAAAAATGAAGATACTAACTATGCCATCAAAGACATAATCTTTATTTTTCCATTATCTGGCACAATGGGTTATTTAGTTAGTGAGTTACTTCTTAAATGGAGCACTTGAGTGCCTGATTCTAAGTGTTATGAGTTGAACTGTGTGCCCTCAAAAAGATAGGTTGAAGTCCTAACCCCCAGTACCTCAGAATGTGACTTTATTTGGAAATAGAGTCTTTGCAAATTTATCTAGGTTATAATGAGATAATTAGGGTGATCCCTAATCCAATATGGCTTGTGTCCTTTTTTAATTTTTTTTTTTAAACTTTGGGTTTATTTATTTATTTATTTATTTATGGCTGTGTTGGGTCTTCGTTTCTGTGCGTGGGCTTCCTCTAGTTGCGGCGAGCGTGGGCCACTCTTCATCGCGGTGCGCGGGCCTCTCACTATCGCAGCCTCTCTTGTTGCGGAGCACAGGCTCCAGACGCGCTGGCTCAGCAATTGTGGCTCACGGGCCTAGTTGTTCCGCGGCATGTGGGATCTTCCCGGACCAGGGCTCGAACCCGTGTCCCCTGCATTGGCAGGCGGATTCTCAACCACTGCACCACCAGGGAAGCCCCGCTTGTGTCCTTTTAAAAAGGAGAAATTCGGACACAGAGACAGGGAGAATGCCATGGGAAGACGGAGGATTGGAGTAATGCATCCAACAAGCCAAGGAATGCCAGTAATTACCAGCAAACCACCAGAAGCCAGGAAGAGGCAAGGGGGCATTCCCCTACAGGGTTTAGAGGGAGCATAGGTCTGCTGATACCTCAATTTCAGACTTCTAGTCTCTAGAACTGTGAGACAATAAATCTCTATTTTATGCCACACAGTTTTTGGTACTTTGTTATGGCAGCCCAAGGAAACTAATGCATTAGGTTAGGAGACAGATATAACTAAGGAAAATACAATGATGTGTGTGCACTGATAAAGATGTAAAGGGATAGAAAGGTGCCCTCAAAGGGGGCGTTGGAAGGATCCAGTGAATAAGGATAGAAAAGAACTTAAATGTGAGATGACATATAGGCTTGGTCTTCTAGTGGCCTTTGTGCTAATCCTATCATGATGATCCTGATTTATTACTTCATCTCTGATTTAGGGTCCCCAAAATAGTCCGGCCAGGAAGAGTGTGGTGGCATACACAGTGAAAATCAGAAGTGACACTTGAGCCATTTAAAAACACTTAAAACATAAATACATTTCCACTAACCTTACACACATTTATGATTTTTAATTGTTGGACATTCTCTGTTTATCAGGCCCTGAAGTTGGTCGAAGTTTGGTTAGCATATTTGAATATTCATATTTCCTGGTATTTATATACCAGGATACAAAGGAGAGCCACATGAAATCCCTGGGCTCATGTACCCACCCAAAGATCAATCTGGAAAGGTCAAGGGTGGCTTTCTCTCTGCAGGCTTCAGTGGCTTTGATTTCTGAGTTTTTACAGGCAGGATAAGACACATTCTAAACTCACTTCTTACCTGACTTTTAAGCTTTCACATCTTCCTTTTCTGTAAGATTCTAGTGCAGTATCTACGTCCATACAAATGCAGCTACACAAGCTGATCTAGTACAAAAAGTCAGGGACACAGGGACATAGGTTTCAGGGTAGATGAGTTTTCTAACAAAAACTACAATATGTACAGAAAGTTACAGATTGTGACAAACGTCTTCTGCCTTTAGGATTAGCTGGTTTAAAAATCAATTTGATTAACCATGACATATAACAAGAATTTTCACAACAGTGCAAAAATAAAAAGTTACTTTGGGGTGGGAATATTTATCACAGCATATTTTTTGATAGAGATGACGGACTTTATTTTTAAACACATTCTATTTCTCCTATATTTTTCTTTGAGTCCTTAGAAGAAAGTTACTATACAAATTCTAGTTATTTTTATTGACTCCTATGTTACAGTGGAGCTAGATTGAATAGAGTTTCAAGTCAAGAGTTGCTAGATATTTTCAGGCCACTTGGCGCCTCAAACAGGTAAGCACTTTTTCTCAAAGAGAAGTGTCCTATGTGTTGATCTTACTCTGCTCCAGCATTTGGCAATTATCTGAAGTTTTAAACATCTCTTTAGAATTCCCAGCTTTTTCAGGGCCAATTTCTATTCAAGGTTTTTATAGCTATTCTCTTATGACGTTTATCATTCCAAGCATTTGAACATCCATATTAACACTCACATGTGTCTTTGCCATGCATTTTTTTCATTTGCCTATCCAAGCTCATTCTTCAGATGGTAAATTTCCTAAGGTCAGTGAGTGTGTGTATATGTGATTCTCTTATATTACTGGGTTTTGTCCACAGGGCATGTTCAACTCATGTTGCTATGGTGAAAATAAAGCCCAGAACCAACCCTGCAGCTCCCTCTGCCAAGGAGGAGGGGTCTTCCCTTCTCCCTCTTCTTGCCCCACAGTGATGCAAAGATTCTAGATCTCCATTCTCATGGATCTGTGAAATGCTTACTTCCTGTTTTACCCTCTCTTCTCTCCTAAGGAGTATGTGTGTTTTCATCATTTTCATCCTTTATCACAGAAGTAGAGAAGTGCTTGTCTCTTTGTGGAGTCACAGCCAACCCACCACACCTAGTCACCTAACCTCATTAGCATGTGTGCACAGGACACTAAGAAGAGGAGGGAAGAAGTTAAAGGGACATTCTGCCCAGTATCCTGACTTTTCAAATATTATCTCCCAAGGAAATAGACTATGAGACAGAACAGAGTTCTCATCTAGATATGCCATTTCCTCACTGGTGACCCTGAGTTAGTTACTTCATATCTGGGAGTTTTGGTTTCCTCATCTGTAAAATGGGAATAATGCACCCTGCTTGCCTTGTGGGTGTATTCATACAAATGCAAGGTAGAACTATTTGGGGGCCAGTTACAGCGATCATGAACCAGTCTTAAGATGGCCAACATATTTTTGTGTGTTCAGACCATTCTCTTTTGTTGACTGCCTCACACTTCAGCCGAGGGTGCACATCCCTTGCTCCTTGTTGACACTTCTAGGACTGTGATGGGGCCAGTTGCTTCTGGGAGAAGAAGGGCTGTGGTGGATTGAACAGATATCCAGTCGAATAGCAAAACACTTGCCAACCAAGTCTGTGCTGCATGAAATGACTTGGTAGACTATATTGAAACTAATAAATATTGTATTATGAAGTTTTACCAAATTTAGGAAATAGTTCCTGGGGAGCATTTCTCTAGCATGCTCCTGAAGGGGTCTATGTTGTGGAGCTTCCTTTGAGGAAAGAGCCTATATGCAGCAATTATTTGGTTGAACCACATGAAATTGCAATATTTAACCATTTTTGACCTACAAAACGACAATTATATGGAATTCAACCCGATACCTCTTGTTACAGCCCCGCATTCTGCTGGGGATTATGGAGTCACAGCCTGGTCCTGGGGCCCTGTAGTCATGATGACAATAAAATTCTGCTGAAGAGAACTCCTAGCTGTTACCAAAAAAATGTTTTCCTCAGATTTTGCAAGTCTGCCGTATGTCTTTCTTTAATTGAAAACAAAGACATGAAGTGTAGCTGCTATGTGTCTGGCAGAAGTCTTTTTATGCCTGGAATTAGTAAATTTCAAGATGCTTCTTTACAGTGACTGGCAAAAGCTGCAAAAGTAAAATATGTAAACAGAAAGAACTCCATGGCTAGGCGGGTGCATACTCCAAAGAGTATTAATTTGCATAATAAATAGTTCAATATTCAGGAGATTATAAAATAGCAATTACTGTTGAGTTGCTATATTAGGGCTTGCTAACAAACAAAGACACTTAAAATGCAATAGTTTGCTTTTACAAAGAAGTTCTCCTAAAATCTTTATTTTGAAACAAGATTCTATTTATTTTTTAAAGAGTTTTGACATCCTTTGCACATTTCTTTGAAAGAGAAGCAGAAATATTCTAGCTAAAAACAAAACCAAAAAATACTAATAAACAATCTATCACAAAAAAAAATGAGCCATTAATTTTTTTTATCTGTTAAAAAAAAAGGAGTACGTGCTTCGTAGAGTGCTTTCCTCATGTGAGAAGAGTACAGGGAGACCAGTGGGGAAGTGTGGAGTCAGACCATGCAGTAGTAGGCGGTATACTCAGGCAGGGGGTAGAAACAGAAGTCATTACATGTGAAAAAATCCACAGCCTGCTTATGCTAGTAGAAGGGTCGATCCTTCTAAAACACCATCGGTGTTTTTGAAAATGACTCAAGTGTTCCAGACATTGTATATCCAAGTGCAGTTTCTACTTGCTTGACATACTGTAAGCATTTAATATTGGAAAAGAAATATAGCTTTTTAAGTTGGTGTATTTTTTCAATAAATGTCATAGTTTGAATGCCCTTACATAGAACTTAATTTTTCAATAACATTGGTTTTAGAGTTTTATATGTGTATATATATATTACGTTAAGCCATTTGATTAAAAGTATATCTACACGTATAAACCTATTTTTATAAATCTTTGTTTCCTGCTATGAAGAGAACATGGTGACATCAAGGAAGTTTCTATTTACACTGGTTTGTCTGAGGAGATCCTTGTTAAAACGATGCTCTTGGAGTTGGGATGGCTTCATTTGTTAGGCTAGTGGTTGCCCCAGCATGGTTGAGAGCTGAAAGGATGAGAAAGGAGAAGACCAAGAAAACGAACATTCATTGATTACCTGTTGGGTGCTGGGAGCTGTGCTGAACAGTGGAAGGCTCTGTTAAGTTTATATGACACCCCAAAGTTTATTACACAGTTATATTACAAAGTTATTATATTACAAAGTTATTATATTACAAAGTTATATTACACAGTGTTAGGTTTATATTATACCCCAAAGTTAGCGACATCATCACAATGTTCCCAACAGCTCCAGGGCTTAAAAACTCCCAGGATGCCAAACAAAGGGACAGTTTATCTTTTGGTGTGCAGAAGCCGTCTCTAATTAAGACACCATAATTAAGCCCCCATCTCATTAGGAGATGCATTTCCAATAAAATTTTACTTCTTATATTTAATGATCTTTATCAAACATTTTTGAAATATTTATATTGTTTTGTTAAACTGTGTACTACTAATGCTTAAAAAAAAAACCCTCTATGCAGAAGAATTTTTTTTAGTACTTAAGACCTCATGATAACAGGATGTTTTTTAAGTTAAAAAAATTCAATTTATATACTTTTTTGCTGCAGAGAAGTATGATAACATAATCAATAAAGGACTTTCAAATATTAAACACTTATTATAGTAAGATAAAACCGTATGAGAAAAGAGAAATGGAAACACAATTTCAGAGGGAAAAAATGATCATGTAAAATTTGCAACTATTTAAGAAAATTTGGTTGAATCTATTTTTCAGTGGATGGTGATGAGTGTCAAATCACTATGGCATTTATGTCCCATTGAATTCACTGAAAAGAGTAATGTATAGTTGTATTTTAAAATGTCAGTATTACATCCTTTACAACTATTTTCACTTATGATTAATTTAAGATGTCAACTTGAAATGTATGAGGGACACGTAGTTTTTCATATTTATGGGCATTTTCTCCTGCCTCCTTATGTGTGTAGCCTCAAAGAAGATGCCCCTTGAAGGCTGAGACTTTAAAGAAGTTTAGAATTCAGTTTATCTTTTTTTGACTACTTAAAAAAAAGAACCTTCAATTTTTGGTACACTGCAAGGTAGAATATAGACAAACATGATTTCTTCACTCATTTCCACCACCAATCCCTGTCCTTGTTCTGTATTTGCTTATTGCCTTCCCATAGCACGTGAAGTCAAAGACAGTGTCTTGCTCAGTGGTGGCACTTTTGGAGTGTTTAATAGCTATATTTGAAAATTTGGCTCAAATATTCATTTCTTTATGGACTGCAAAAACTTTTTTTCCTATGATAATTTACTTACTTAGAAGCTCAGCTCATGTGATCAAATATTTCTTTTAGATGTAGATGAATGACAGTCCAGGCTTGTGCATTGTGCAAACTGTGTGTCACGTTCTTCTGCCACCATGCCTCCTGGCTTTCCTCTTGGTGACTAGGTGTCTCCTTTTCTCTACTAGGATGGGTATTTCCTCCATATGTCACATGTGGGAAAAAAATTTAGAGAAGTCACTGCTTTTGTTACAGCTTCTTTGTCCTTCCAGGTGCTCTTAAAATCTTAGCCACTGTCAGTTGAATCATCTTTAAGCGATCACATTTACTCCATATTAGACGATAACTAGGGACTTCCCTGGTGGTGCAGTGGTTAAGAATCCGCCTGCCAATGCAGGGGACACGGGTTCGATCCCTGGTCCGGGAAGATCCCACATGCCGCGGAGCCACTAGGCCCGTGCGCCACAACTACTGAGCCTGCGCTCTAGAGCCTGCGAGCCACAACTACTGAAGCCCGCCTGCCTAGAGCCCGTTCTCCACAACAAGAGAAGCCACTGGATGAGAAGCCAGTGTACAGCAACAAAGAGTAACCCCCGTTGCCACGATTAGAGAAAGCCCGCACTCAGCAACAAAGACCCAACGCAGCCAAAAGTGAATTAATAAATTAATTAATTTTAAAAAAAAGGAGATAACTAACATTTGGTCTTTGTATCCCTCTGACGTCTTGATACTTCCAAATCTTCATTCTATATCCCGTTTGCTAATATTTCACATTTTGTCCTTTAAAATTACTATAAGTACTAAACTGATACATGCTAAGTATAAATGCAAAGTTGTCAAATCCATAAATGTTGTTGCTAGGTCTGGTCTAACTTAGTCATAATTGCAATTCTGCTTTATTGCAAAAGAGAAGTCTAGGATGCCATCATAAAAATCTTTTGAGCTCCCATATAACGTTTCTGCAGAGGTTATATTGGGACTTGCCAGTATTCAATGCTACTTACTTTTCATGAACATGCCATATCAGGGTGGCCTGCCCTTGGAAATGTAGCAGAAGTTGAATATAAATGCCCAGGGGCTGTTCCTGGTGCAATAGCTTGTTTAGTTAATGCAACAATTCTTCCCATAAATATATTGATAACCCTGGTCTGTCAACATCAGTATAGTCTCAATGATATGTCAGTTTTTAGAGAAAATCAAAACGTAACTAAAAATTTTGCAGGCCCTGACTATGAAATATGTTACAACTTTCATAACCAAACCTTCTACTTTTTGTTTGCTTCACCTGAATTCTTGTGGCAATCAAATCACAAAAATAGTCTCAATAATTCAAAAAAAATATGCAGCAGTATTAAATATATATTCAAGGTATCTTGTCACCTGAATCAAAATGTGTTCTCTTATCTTGACATTTTTCCATGAGAAATCAGCTAACATTACCCTAGAAGGTGTTGTCTAAGAATGTTAAATGAACTTTTCTTTCTGGATGCCTTTTTGGCAACTGAGAAAGATCAATAAATCATATGAAAACTCTGGCTGAAAGGAAAATATCTCAATATGATGTGAAGCTTGTGGCATGTTCAAATTGCAGTATCTGGTGAGGCAAAGAAAACTCATTAAATATTATTTCACTTTTTTCAGAAAGATCTTCAAAATTATTATTTCAATTGATTTCTTTATGAATTTTTTACTAAATATTTGGAGTTTAAAAAAAAAATCTTTTGAGCTCCTTGAATCATCAGATAACCATCATTATTATCCAGTGGAATAAGCTTCATTTTAAAAAATTTAATATTAATTATTTTATCTTTTTAAAACTTGTTTTATTCAAGTATAGTTAGTTTACAAGGTTGTGTTCATTTCTGCTGTGCAGCAAAGTGATTCAGCTTTACATACACACACACACACACACACACATATATATATATATATATGTATATATACATATACATTCTTTTTTGTCTTCTTTTCCATTATGGTTCATCACAGGATGTTGAATATAGTGCCCTGTGTTACACAGTAGGACCTTGTTGTTTATCCATTCTGTATATAGTCGTTTGCATCTGCTAGTCCCTAAACTTCATTAATTACGTTAGTGACTTTAGCACATCTCCTAATTCAGAAACTCCTGGGTTATGAATGTGACAATGATTTTGTAACATAATACTGAAGGGCACGAAATATGAAAGGGCCATCAGATATCAAAGACAGGTTTTCAATTAGTTCTGCTAATAAGCTACTCTTCCCTTTCTTTACACCACAGAATACCCTGTGAATAGGCAATGGCAGTAGACTGAGCAGGGTTAAGAGCAGCACTAATGCCCTGGGATACACTGGTAGCCTCTGCACTAGATGTTACAGTATTGAAATAATTTTGCATCATTTGATAGACAATCACTGGCCCAGTCCCAACTGCACCTGTCTCACCTGTTTTCGTGAGCTACCTTGGCTTCAGTCTGGACCTCTACACCCACCCAGGATCTAGGAATTAACTAGGTGGCCCCTGGCAGGACAGCTGGTCTCACGGATCCTGCTTCAGTACATTGACCAGCATCTGTTCTGATTGGTCAGTACCTAGAACTTCTAGTCGCTGAATATTTTAAATATTACCCATGGTTAAAAGTATCATTTTATACTCTTGAACTTGATTTTTGGCCCTTTGCCTTTTCCTTTCTTCGCAGAACTGTTGGGCCCAATTTTTCACAGTTTGAGAACAGGAATAAGCCCAGGGTTGATAGCATATACTTGATTTATGCACATTTTCGTGCATTTGCTACTTGTTCCTTGGTTCCGTGTTTCATGATGGTGGTGTCACTGTTCTCCTACACCGTAATTTCCCTGCGCACTTCACTGCTCCTTCATCGCACAGGAAACTGTAAGGGTCAGTGATCTTCGGTGCCACCACTTCCATTTCCTCATTACAAAAATTGACCTTCTTTCTGTTGTTTGAAAGGGCTCAGGCCACTGTCATTCAGATCTCAGGACCGTTGAACAGTAATAACAGTATAGGAGGAACAGGCAACCACCGCAGCAGCTGGGCATTGTGCGCTCTTCCTGGAATCCATTTTGGATTTCTTAGTCTAGCCAGCAGGCGCTGTTTGCTGCCTTTTGCCAGCTTTATATTTTACAGTAATTCCCCACTTGTCATTAAACCATTTAGTTGTATTAAAGCATTGTGCTCTACTCTGAATATTTGCCAAGGTTCTTGTGCTTTCTAGGCAATTTCATGTTCATAACTCACATCAAGCAACTCAGTTTGTACAACTAGCGTCACAGAAAAATTTAGTTAGTAATTCCTGTTAAACGACCAATTGCCTTCTCATCATCTATGAATTTGGTGCGAGTGTGTGTGTGTGTGTGTGTGTATGTGTGTGTAAGAGGTACTGATGTGAAAGTGTAAGAGGTACTGATGTGAAACTAGTTCAGAAATGAAAAAATAAAAGCACCAACAAAAATTAAAACCAGACCTCTCAGGTTTTTCTGTAGGGTGTTTCATCTGTTTATTCTTTCATTTTGTATCTACTGCAATCCCACTGAGACCACTTTCTGTATATCTAGTTGCTCTTTGAATAGGAATGTTATTCATTGGAAGTAAGATATTAGGATTCAGAATTATCATTATTAACTTAAAAGTAATAACCTCTAAGTACTAGACAAAACTTTCTGTGTTAATAGTACAATTGATGTTCATGATAAAATCCTTTATTGTAACTTAGATATATTATCCCACTTGATCAGAAGAAGACAATTCACTAACTTTGTATTTTAAAAGGAGGTTGTATCATTTCTCCCATTCAGATCAATGTACAGTCATAAGCATATAGTTTACTACTATTCCTTTTAAAATAGGAGTTTCTTAGATTTTTAGAATCATGGAATCAGGAGCTATTATGTTCTTTTTTTTTTCAAAAACCATTTACTATATGCCACGGAGTGTGTCGAAGATAACACAGTAGAAGACAAATTCCCTACCCTTAAAGGATTTATAAAATAAGTTTATGTTTTGCAATAATCTTTTTCTTAAAGTGTTATTTTTAGAATTTAGTTTGAATGGAACACAATAGCTTTAGGATTTAATTAAATGACAAATAATTGTCTCCATCACAGGATGTTGTACGTTTAAAAGTCAGTGGATGGCTAACCAGCTGAACAGCAAGGCTGTGATACTAAATGAAATATAATTCAATCAAAAATCAGTTTTGAAAGAATTCTAACTTTCTATAACTTTCTGAGACTTTAGTTGAAGGCTTAGAAAAAATGATTTTCCAATGAGTAATTGCAATCTGTATTTGTAGGTAACTAATTTCATTTCAGATTTTCTTCATAAAAAAATCTTAAAGTATAGCTTTATGGTGAAAAGAAACAAACTTTTGATCTATGATGTCATAAAAATGTATGATATTTTAAAATATAATCTTTAAGTTTCTAAACACGTGGAATTAATATATTAGTTTCTTTTTATTTAAAAATGTTTAATAGTTTGTTAATGCAGTATACTTTAATGGCACCCAGTATAATGATTTGGTAATAATTACTCAAACATTACCTCTAGCTGAGAAGCTCCTTTTATATATACGTTTTGTACTGCTTGCGGTAATGTGCACGAGAGCTTAGCTTAGGCAATTCTGAACAACATTAGCATCTCTTATTTGAAATGGAACTTTAGAATACAAAAATATAATAATTTCCCTGAATAAGAAAAGAATTAATTATGCAGCCTAAGGAGAGAAATAAGGAGCAAGCAGGTGTAACACACACCCCAGAGGAAACAGGCCCGTGTGCAAACATACTGCAACTCTATGTGATTAAGGAAGAAAAAAGAAGTCATACATTTCATATTTCTAGGAGAGCAGTTCTTTTTATCAAGTCAAGGAAATCCAGTACGTGTCTGCATCCAGATTTTGTTCATGGCCTAACTGAGCCAAGGATTTAGAAATAGCTTATTCTGTGGTCAGAATCATGTGATTTTCACCAACCGATGCGCGCTGTTGGTGGAATTTCCTGACCAAGGCTTTTTATATGAACCAAGGGGTTTCACAGCTGAAGGAAAATGAGGCAGTTAAACCTCCACATCTTAGTCACAGATGTTGTCATAATGACCATTGGCAGCAAACAAGATTTCAATGGGCTCCAGCAATGCCAATCAGAAGCTACTTCCCTTTGGGCTGATAGAAGCATGAGAAGGGATTCCCTGTAGAATAGAACTTGTACCTTTAATGCCATTACTTATAAGAGGGGAAGAGCATCTGCTTGGGGAAGAGGGTCTCACTGATTTTTAGGTAAAGGTTGGTTCCACCCAATCTGAACATTTTGATTGCTTGATTTTTTTGGAATAGAGGCATCCACCATCATTTATTTGTCATCAACAGTGTGTAAATTAGTTTGAATTTATTTAAGATAAGATTCTCTGCCATGGTTTTGTCTGTAAAACTGGTTATCAGTTGTGAACCAATAATACAACTTTCTAAAAAAATTCTGAAAACCAAGGTTGTTTTCAATTTACTGTAATTTTTCCATTGTGCCCCAAACTACTTGTAGGAGGGGAAAGTAGAATTGTCTGAACTACAGTGGGGATATTATGGTTGCAAAAATGGAGGAATTAACTACATTAAGTTAAAAGCACTTTAAAAATGGAAATGCAGATTAATTTTTTTTTCTGGGAGACATGCCCAGAAATTTGAAGTGATAGGAAGAAGTACCTTGGATTATATTATCAATTCTCTTGACATAGCAACTTTAATCTAGAGCTGGAAATACAATGCTGTAAGAAAAATACTTCTTTCAACTTACGCTGAATGGAAAGAGTACCCCACCCCCCAAAGCCACAGAGGTAAGAAAGCTGTCTCATTTTCTACACCTCACTATAAAAATAACAGTTTTCCTCCTTTGTTTTAAGGCTGCTAATACCTTCCTTCCCAAAGGAGGACACTGTCCAGGAGAGAGAAGTTGGTCAATTTGCTTTCTTACATAATCAGACAAACTCAAATAGTTGTTTCTTCATCCTTGCTAGTTCTGACCAGGAGTGTATATTAATTGCTGTAAAACAGTGATTCTCGAGTCTTTGTTAATCTGTAAATCAGCACAACAAAAGGCCTTATGCCACCCTATCCTTAGCTGCCATCATTAAAATATTTCTCTAGGATGAAAAAGAATAGTATTTCCTCTGATGGCTTTGCTCATAAATGAGGTAGTCCCTATTTTTTTCTTAAAACTTATGGCAAAGGTAATAGTACAATGACTGTTATAAAAAACTGCCTAGAGTCAAATCATACTTGAAACACTACTGTTCCAAAATAAATATTTCCTATTTATAGGTTCAGCCCATGGGTCACTGGCACCCTGCATGGCTTTTGTAGGAAAGCAGTGCCACTTTAAATAAATTAAAAATTCCCATGCAAAACAAACAAAATATTAGAAATGCTGCCTTCAGATAGATTTATCCAAGCATAAATACTGTTGGAATAAACACTGTTGTCTGAATAGAGAAGGGAAAATGAGTAGATGAAGGGAACATTCTTGAGTGATTTTTTTAGGTGCACTTGTATCATGTCATCTTATTTAAGCAGACTAACAAACTTACAAAGTTTCAGACAATGAATGAAATGTGATATTATGAAATATGCAAACTAATTTTTTACAGAAGTGTTGCATAAAAATGGGGGCAGGAGGTGGGGAGAGGGTAGAGAGAAGGATTACAAAGAGGCAGATGTGAGGAGACTTTTGGGGTTGATGCAGATGTTCATTATCTTGATTATGGCGATGGCTTCACAAGTATATACATAGGTTAAATCTTATTAAGTTGTTTTCTTTAAATAAGTACAGTATATTTTTATGAAAATAATGCATTGATGGGACTTCCCTGGTGGTCCAGTGGTCAAGACTTCACCTTCCAATGCAGGGGGTGCGGGTTCGATCAATAGTCGGGGAGCTAGGATCCCACATGCTTCACGGCCAAAAAACCAAAACATAAAATGGAAGCAATATTGTAACAGACTCAATAAAGACTTTAAAAATGGTCCACATCAAAAAAAAAAAATCTTTAAAAAAAGAAAAAACAAAGAAGAAAATTATGCATTAGTAAAGCCATTAAAAAGCCAAAAAAAAAAGGGGGGCTTCCCTGGTGGTGCAGTGGTTGAGAATCCGCCTGCCAATGCAGGGAACACGGGTTCGAGCCCTGGTCTGGGAAGATCCCACATGCCGCGGAGCAACTGGGCCCGTGAGCCACAACTACTGAGCCTGTGCATCTGGAGCCTGTGCTCTGCAACAAGAGAGGCCGCGACAGTGAGAGGCCCGCGCACCGTGATGAAGAGTGGCCCCCGCTCGCCGCAACTAGAGGAAGCCCACGCACAGAAATGAAGACCCAACACAGCCATAAATAAATAAATAAATAAATTTAAAAAAAAAAAAAAGGCAAAACAAATGTTAGAGCTATTAAGAATGTTGCCCAGTGGTGGCAGTTGGGTCTAGTTCCATCTAGATATAATTGCCTTCCTCCTTTCATTTTTGTTTAGTACCTCTGGGACAGGGAGACTGGAAATAAGCAGAAAATGCAAAATTGCCTTATAACAGATATTTGGGAAATGACAGCAAATATTTGGGAAGTGAAACAAACAAACACAAACAAAACCCAAAAAACCTACATTTCCTAACTTTTTGGAAAAAAATAAAACAGATAAGAATCCCAAGAGTTTATCCTTATAGAGATGATGAACAGTCTAGTCGATAATTTGCACATTTGTGAATTTGCTTTTTTCATCAAGTAAGAACAGATGAAACACACATTTTTAGCCTATCAGATGGTGTGCTGGGGGAAATAGTAAGTAGTATCAGTCCCTGCCTTTTAAGTGTTTATCATCAGTCTAAAGAGGCGACAAGCACAGGCTGGAGGAATGTCATCATAAGGAGGACTGTGAGGGATATTGAAACCAGAGAGCCACATGCTTTGCCGCGTTCAGGAAGCACAGCAATGGTGGGGGAGCAGGCTGGTTGCCCAGTGTCCTGGCAGCCGTCCCACTCTAGCTTGGCTTCCTTGAGTAATGTGGGCACCATATCAACTGTCTCTGTACCTCATTTTTTTTTTTCAGCCTTCTTCTTTTCTTGTTCATCAGTCACAGGAATATCGTGCAAATTGAGGAGATGTCTCTAAGTACTTCAGGATTCTTAAAAGATATAAACAGATGCAAAAATACTGTGAGGTTCTAAGAAGTCCATACTTTTCCTTTTACATCTGAATAATAATGAAAACAATCTCATTATTTAAGAGTAGATAGCAAAACATATTTGTGGTTTGGTTTCAGGTTCTCATGGAAAATGCAAATGAGAAATGTGTTGTATAAACAAATCAAAAACAAGCAATAGTTTTTCCCCAGTTAAACCAGAGTTTAGAATACATCTCTTTTAATTGTTTTGACCTGGGAGAATCTTATTTTGGGGACAAACTGCAAGATTCAAAAAGTGGGAAAGGTCTTCTAGGAAGTATTCCTATTCGAGGAGAAATAAGTTCAGGGTCAGATGGCCTCGTAACACATTACAGGGTGCTAGAGTGAGAGGATCTGACATTTACTAAGACCTGTGTTGTGCCGGGTAGTTTGTTAAATGTTTTAAATGCGGTATCTAATTTCATCCTGCTAACTGTGCTACAAGTTAGGTACTGTTATTAGCGACATTTTGGAAAGGAGGAATGGAGGTTTAGGTAGTTTACTGACTTGCTAAGGCCACACAGTAAAGTCAGAGACAGCTTTTAATCCCAGATCTGCCTGATTTTGGAACCTCTGCTCTTAAACACAGAAGGCTCGGCACCTCAACCCTATGGCTTTCAACTCCAGAAGGAAAACAGATCTGTTTTGCTAAGGGCCAAGTTCCAAGTGCCTCATAAAATCTATGTCATTATATCTTTTACTTCCCTAGCCCTTATCTCTCCTCTCACCAAATACCATTATTTGATGTGTATTTTGAATGTGGTAACCAGATACATTTAGAAAAAAAATCTTGGTCTGGAAGCAGTGACAGGACACACTGTAAGCACAATTGGCAGCACTGTGTTCCCAACTCACCACGAAAAACATACGAACTCTTTGTGCCTAACACGTTACACAATATGCTCCTTGGCTTTAAGAAAACATTATTTCATGTTCTTACTCTACTCAGTCTGCCAGCCTCGAGAACCGAGAGGTTCATTGTTATATGCAGCTGTCATTTGTTCCATCCCCTGGCTCTCTCTGCCTTCAATATCTTTGTAGTATTTAGTGAAAGTAATTTTCAGTTGGAAATCTTCTGCCCTTTCAGTAAGTGCAAGTATAACACTTCATCAATGGCCAAAGAATTCCGAGCTATCTGGGATGTATCAGGATGGTTGATAAAACCTCACCGAGCAACCTATGATAGTACATCCCATCATAAATTAAAAAAAAAAAAAAAAAAAGGCAGAAAGGGCCTTTGTCAGTGTTTATCTGAAGCGCTTTTATTCTTTGCCCTTGATTTCCTCTTCAGAAAATTGATGCGCCCTTAAATTGAAGCAAGAGGGTTGACAGGTGATGGTTAGTGTGATAACTGCTCAGATTTCATCAGCCAGTGTTTTTCTGGTGGTGCAATTGTTGGAACTTTCAGCTAGATTACCTGTCATCCACTACATCAGATAAAAGAGGCAGAGTTGAAAGATGCAGTTTTGCCACTGTACCTTATAGGAAATGAAAAGTGCAGGTGTGGTAACAGTAGCAAGAAAGAAGTACAATTATTTTCTAATCAGGCTATTTCTTTGAGAAAGTTGGTGCCTAAATTGGCAACCATTGGGCAAAAAACCATTGCTGAATTTGCATTGTTAAATTTACAAGAAATGAAAAGAACAGTCACTCACACTGTAGGTAGTGCTATAAGCTCTCTCTTCACGATCGATTTTATTCCATAAAATGAAGTAGTCGTAGTTTATTTTTAGATGCAAGAAAAATGTTCCTGTTTTGGGTACATCTCAATATGCTGATGTTGAGCCTATATTTTGATCTGCTGTTAAGCTGTTTGAAACTGTGAAAGGAGACATTATTCTGCACAAAGTTTTACGGAATAACTTTGTGGCAAGAAAGATTGGAAATAGCACATTTTGGAGGAATTGTGCTCAGTTAAGTCAGAATAATTTTGTGACAAATATTTTTTCCAGATTTTAAAAGCAACATAGGAATCAAAATAGGAAAGACTCTGGATAAATGTGTTTTTATTTGTGAGATTGTTATATTTTGCACAATTTCCTAAACATCTGATTATATGGAATGAACTAATTTTATCCCTTTCAATCTGTCACTTCTTCAGAAGAGAAACAGTATTTGAATACAGTTGTCTCATGACAAATGGAAATCTGTTTTACCTGAAAAGTAAAAGGGGCACCTTGTTTCCTGATAGGATGAGAGAGAGCTATACACTGTGATCTTACCGCATTAAATAAGGCCCCTTTGGATCCCCACTAGAAAAGACACATTTTCAGAGTTTCCTACAATTACCCATGATCATTTATTTTCCAGAGTCAAGCTTAACATCCAAATCTGGCTTTTAGACAAGGAACAATTGTTTGTTATGGGGACAAGTTAATGATTTTCCATAGCACAGTCACACAGACCTGCCTATTTCAATTTAGTTGCACATATTCATCAGAATAAATCTTACCAGAAAATGTTTATCCCCACATTTGTGGAGCCTCCAGGTGAGTTTAGTTTAGTTTGTTAAATATTAATCAAATATGGGCAGTTGATACTTATTTACCATGTCCTTTCTAAAGTTTCCCTTTCTTTCTCTCTCTTTTATTTGGAGGTAGTTTGCTATACTAGAAAGGAGGCAGAACTAGGGAGATTACGTAACATAATGGTTAAGCATTTGGGTATTGCTTGGAGAAGAGTCTAACGTCATATGCACCAAACTGGAAACCTTATTGACCCCAAGAAGAGTGGCTGGGGAGAGGAGAGAGGCAGATTATTAACTTTTTCTTTATATGTCTCTGTATTGTTGGACTCAAATTACCTTTGTAACTAAAAGTTAATAATAAAATACATTTAAAACATTCTTAAAAACATACAGTCTTATAGATTGATAGCTTAGCTTTAAATCCTAGCTCCTTTATTCTCCAGCTGTGCAATTTGGGGCTAGTAATTTTTCTTCTTTGAGCCTCAATTTTCTCATCTGCATATGGCATTAATTAAAATACCCAGATTATAGAATTATTGTGAGGATTAAATTATATAATCCACGTGAAGTTCTCTACACATGGAAACTAACCAATAAACATCACCTTTTTGGAATAAGGGTGCCTAAATATCTCACTAATTAGATATAGAAAGTTTTCTGAAGTAAAAAATTTGAACTTCTTTGAGCCTGCTCTTTTTTTCTTTTCTTTTTCCATATAAAGTGGGTATATTAGAAGTGATGGTACCTGAGGCCCCTTTTCTAACAGCTCATGATTCCATTTAAAATGTAGTTGGGGGCTTCCCTGGTGGCGCAGTGGTTAAGAATCTACCTGCCAATGGAGGGCACACGGGTTCGAGCCCTGGTCTGGGAAGATCCCACATGCTGCGGAGCAACTAAGCCAGGGTGCCACACCTACTGAGCCTGTGCTCTAGAGCCCCTGAGCCACAACTACTGAGCCCACGTGCCACAACTACCAAAGCCCACGTGCCTAGAGCCCGTGCTCCGCAACAAGAGAAGACGCCGCAATGAGAAGCCCGCGCACCGCATCAAAAAGTAGCCCCTGCTCCCCGCGACTAGAGAAAGGCTGTGAGCAGCAAAGAAGACCCAACGCAGTCAAAAATAAAATAAATAAATTAAAAAAAATCCGTTTAAGTATATACCTTAAAAAAAAAAGATAAACAAGTAATTTTAAAAATAAAATAAAATATAGTTGGAAAAAAATATATATAGTTGGAAGAGTGTATGCATGTTGATTCCACGGCAAAAGACTCCAGTTGAGATCTTAGTCTACCATATATGTCCTCATTGCAACCATTAGGTTGAGTGTTATGTCTGGGAATAATATTCCTTTAGACAGTCACAGCCTAGATGTGACCTAATAGTTGGCCCAGAGCTGGGAGGCGCCTTGGGTGATACTTCCCCACAAAAAAATCTCTGCTTCAGTCAAGATGAACACCTCTGTATCTCTTCTTTGGCCAAGATCCCTACTTTCATGTCTTTAAAGCACAAAACCTCTAACCATCTAAGAAACCTAAAGTGCACTTTTCACTCTGTGAAATCGTGCCTCACCTCTCCAGCCTATAAGAAAATTCTCCTCTTCCAAATTCAAGATCTTTAATCCTGGCTACGTACTGGTGAGGTCATCTGGATCAACCTCTCATGACAGTTATATTGACAGGGAGTTCACTATATTTTGAGCCAGATCATTCCTTGTGATTGACTAGTACAAGTATTAGAAAGATTTTCCTTACATTGAGCTGAAATCAAGCTTCTCATTATTTCCACCCTCTTTTCTTAGCTTGGCCTCCCCAAAGCTGTGCATAACCCTTCCTCTTCTTCTTCCATGAGATGGCCTGCCAAACATTTCAAATTTGCTTCACGTCTTCTTTATGCTTACTGTCTTCCAACCCGACTAGCCACTATCTCACTGTCCGTTGAAAGCGAAATAAGCAATACATGGTCCTTCCGCAGTCCTCAAAAGTCATAATTGCAGACCTCATCATTTGGCCTTTCTTCTCCACAAATGCTTTGATGTACTCTTTTTTTAAAAAAAAAAAAAAGGAGTTTTTTTTAAAAATTATTTTTTTAAATTTATTTTTGGCTGCGTTGGGTCTTCGTTGCTGCATGCGGGCTTTCTCTAGTTGTGGCGAGTGGGGGCTACTCTGCGCTGTGGTGCACGGGCTTCTCATTGCAGTGGCTTCTCTTGTTGCGGAGCATGGGCTCTAGGCGCGCGGGCTTCAGCAGTTGTGGCACATGGGCTCATATCACTCACAGTCGAAGCCTTACTCCAGAACTGCTCTGACAAGTATTAAATATAGTGGGGCTGTTATAGTTCCCTCCCTGAGTGCTGTATTTCCATCTAGGGGTATGTGTGTTAAGTTTGATTTATTTTGCCAACATTCTCCAAATCGCCCTAGAAATCTAATGTTTTAAAAACGAAAAGAAGTTGGTTTAGCCTAACTTGGTTTTAGTGAACCCATTCTGGCTCTTGTTAATCACCATTTTTAAAAAAATTTGTGGACAACCATCTGTTTAAAAATTCCTTTTAAAATATTTTCTTTCCGGAGCATCCATAGATCAAAAAAAAAAAAAAAAGAAACTTGATCTAATTCTCATAACTTATATAAAAAATTAACTCAAAAATGGATTATAGACTTAAACATAAGATGCAAAACTATGAAACTTTTAGAAAAAAAAAAAAACCAGCATAGTAAAAATCTTTCAGACCTAGGGAAAGGTTCTTAGATTTGACCCTAAAAGCATGATACAAAAGAGGAAAAATTAATAAATTGGAGCTTATCAAAATTAAAAACTTTTGTTCTGTGGAAGTCTCTATGATGAGGATGGAAAAACAAGCTGCAGACTGAGAGAAAACATTTGCAAACCACACATTTGACAAAGGGTGTGTGTCTAAAATACATCACAAACTCTGAAAACTCAACAGTAGAAAAAGAAACAAGACAGTTAGAAAATGGGCAAAAGACATCAAGTGACATTTCACTGAAGAGGATATACAGATGGAAAATAAGTGCATGGAAGATGGTTGACATCATTAGCTGTTTGGAAAGTGCATATTAAAACCACAGTGAAATGTTACTATGCGTCTATCAGAATGGCTATAATAAAAAATAGTGATAACCTCAAAAGCTGGTTAGGATACAAAGAAACTACATCACTCATACTTTGCTGGTGGGAATGTGAAATGGTACAACTATGCTAGTTTTGACAGTTTCTTATAAAACTAAACAAGTACTTATGAGCCAGCAGTTGTAATACTACTCAGCAAAAAAGAACTATTGATACAGCTTCCCTTGAAAGGTGATGTGGCCACGTCACTCCGTTTTGGCCAGTGGGATAAAAATGTATATACCTTTAAAAGAGCAGAAGTATGCCTTTTAACCTTCCTGCTGGCCGGAATGTGAATGTGATGGCTGGAGCTCAAGCTAACATCTTAGACTATGTGGTTTAAGCCCTGTATAGAGGATAGTAGAACCACAAGATAGAAGACTGGGACCCTGACAATTATGGAACTACCATACCAGCCTGAACTACTTACTCATGGATCTCTTTTATTTGAGAATAAAATAAGCAATACATGTAAGTTCTCTTTATTTGGGGTTTTCTGTCATTGCAGATGAATCCAAATTTAGCAGACACAGATGCTAAGAAGGAAGGAACAGAAAGAAGGGTGGTATGACTGGGGGATAGTAGCAAGGACAGAGTTGTATAATATGAAGTCCAAGATGTAGCTGAGCCAGGGTAAGAGTCGAGTTTTATTCAGAGTATGATGGAAAGCCATTTTGGAAGGCCATGTTTTGAGGAGAGGCATGATCTGATTTACATTTTTAAAATTTGTTTGCTGAATGTGGCAAGTGCGAAGCATGGCGTCTAGTTATAAGGCTGTTGACGTATTCTAAGCAAGGGAGACAGAGAGGAGTGGATAGATTTGGGATATTCTTTAGAGACAGGATTAATAGGACTTGTTGCAGGGTTATATTAAAGTGCTAAGTAATAACAAGAATAAAAATAAGATAAAATAATAGATTTGGACAAATAAATAGATAGTGATGGAGAAAGAATTCTGTTTCGGCTGTGTTAAGTTTGAATGAGGCCTGTTGGGCCTCCATGCAGAGAAGTCAAGTTGGCAGTCAGATATCTGAGGCTAGAGTTCAGGGAGAGATCACACAGAGATTAGGAGCCACTGGCACATGGCTGGACCTACTCACAGTGGGACCATGTATAGTGAGAAGGAAGAAGGAATCCTAGAGCATAGGCTTGCGTAAAAGCAAAATAGAGCGTCCCCACAGCTAGATGTGGAGGCAAGAGGGGGTGATCAGGGAAGTCTTCCCTCAGAAAGGCCTATGGTGAAACATTAAGGGTGAATGGGGATAAGACAGGCAAATTGGGATGGAGTGATAATGAAAGTATTCTAGGCACAGAGAATAACATGTTTAAGAGCACAAAAGCATTCAAGGGACTGAAAGAAGTTCATTAGTGATGGAGCAAAGGATAAGGGTGGGGGATGTAGGGGTGGGAGTAGGGGTGAGGGTGGCTGTTGAGGTTGAAGATAAAGACAGAGGGATGAGCAAGATTCAGATTTTGGAGGGGTTAGTAAGGAATTTGATCATCATCCTTAGAGTAATAGGGAGGCATTAAAGTGTTTAAGCAAGGGTACGACTTAATGCAGAGTTAAATAAGATAATGGTAAACAGCATCGACTCTGGAGCCCGACTGCCTGGGTTTAAATTTCAGATCCATCACTTTCTAGTGGCAAGACTTTGAGAAGTTACGTAGACAATTCATGCCTTTGTTTATTTGTAAAATGAGAATAATGATGATAGAACTAATGGTATAGGATTATTGTGGGGTTTAAATGGATGTAAAGTGCATAGAACATGCCCAATAAAGTTAACTACCATGATCAGATTTAAATAGCTAGAAAGAAAAGTGAGGCAGCTGTAGCAATATCCAAATGGGAGATAGTAATGGCTGAAATGGGGATGGTGGCAATGGCAAAAGTGAATGCTTCAAAAGATATTGAGAAATGAGCATTAGTACCCCTTTGGGGTTGATTGGATAAGTTTGGGTGGGAAAAAGAAGTCAAGAATGACATTCTGCTTTATGACTGAGGCAACTGGCAAGAATATCACATAGTTCTCTGAGAAAGGAAACTTAAAGAGTAGTTTTAAAGGAGAAGAGAATGAGTTCAGTATTAGACATGTTGAATTTGAGGTGCCTGTAAATTATCAGAATGGAAATGTCCAAAGATATTGAGATATAGCCATGTAGAGTTCAGGAACCTCCAGCTCTGGGCTAGAGTTCCACTTGGATATCATTCAAATGTAGACTTTATATTATGGATGGAAATTGAATTCATGGTTGTAGATAAGACTATCCAAAAAGAAAGTGAGAAGAACTTTGGACCAAAGCCCAAACCCACCAGATCTCAGGACATGTTCTTTGATGGATCAGCAGTTTGCAAAACATAAGTAAATATAGTATTGTTTCTTGAAAGCTCAGTTTCACTTGATAAACTTAAGATGCTTTTGTTCTATGAGTCAACAAGTATTTACTGGATACCTAAGTTGTACCAGATTACCCCTTCCTTCATGTGCTTACATTCTAGTAGGGATAGACAAAATGATTTGGCACATTATATAGTATGTTAAAAGCTGATATGTACCATGAAGAGAAATAAAGCAAGGAAAGTAGATGGGAATGCCCGATCAGGGCTTAAGGACAGCTCGTAATTTTAAATGAGGCCTTGAAAGTGCTCTCTGGGGCTTGAGTGGGTTATGAGAGTCATGGAACAATCTGTGGAAAGAATGTTCCGGGCAGAAGAAGCAACAAATGCAAAGGCTCTACAAAAGTTGCATATCCACAGCGTTGGAGGAACAGCCAGGAGACAATGTGAGTGGGGAAAAAAAGTATTTAGGGGAAGAAGAGTAAAAGAGGAGGTGAGAAGTGACAAGAAGCCAGATCACGCAGGGCCACACTGACCATTATAAGAATGTTGAATCATGCTCTGTAAAAATTGGGTGCCATTGGCTGGAGGTGATGGGTGGGGATTGGACCAGAGGACAGATATGATCTGGCATACTTTTAACAAGATTACTCCAGCTGCCATATGTAGACTAGAAAGATTGGGAGTGGAGCGTGAGAGAAAGAAATCCCTGGACCATACACTTCAGCTCATGGCACACTCTCACCATTGGTCTGTGTAAGGTCACTTTTTATTTGCTTTATTTATTTACACTCCTATTCCCTTTCCCATTCCCCTTTTCCCAATAGGCACATTTTCTAATGTAATGTCCCTGAATGTCTTCCTCCCTTTCTCCCTCCGCTTCTTCTTTCCTTTCTTCTTCAAACATTTATTGTACACTTACTAAGTGACACTAATTGGTGTTCAGTGTCTGAGCTCCAAAGATGAACAAGAAGCCAGCAGTTCAGTGGAGTGACAGGCAAATGATAACACCGTAATGCACAGTATGCTTCTATTATGAAGTTTTTTTGATGTGCTATAGGAACATAGCAGAAGGAGCCTTTATTTGCTATAGAGAATAGAATAATGGTGAAGGATGCTTCACAATGGAGACGATGTATTATTAATTTAAAAAATTCTCTCATAGTCTTTTATTTACTATATTCTTATATTCTTAATTTCCTTGGACAATAAATTGTCTAATTATAATTCCTTGAACACGAAATGGTTCTTAATACATTCATATGGTAAAAACGCAAATGGTACCGAAGGAACTCAGGGAAAAGTGTATCCCCTTTTCATCCTAATCTAATAACTCTTCTTTCCAGAGCCAACTTCTCTCATCACCTCTTGTTTACATATACACATAGTATCCTCTCCCCTTTTTATTATAGTAGCATTTTCTGCTCTTCATTTCTTTGGAAGTGTTATAGTTTTTCTGGGTCTTAAGAGACAAATCAAGGTTTACTAGGCAGACAAGGGCAAGGTGGGCATTCCATGCAGGGAGAGCAGCACAGGCAGAGGCATGGAGGTAACTGAGATGCTTCATTGTCGAAGAGCTTGGTGTGGAAGAGTGAGTATAGTTGACCCCTGAACAAAGAGGGGTGAGCTGGTTTAGCTCGTTAATCCATGTGTAACTTATATGTGGTCCTTCATATCATCAGTTCTTCCACGTCAACGGATTCAGCCAACCATGGACTGTGTAGTACTGTAGTATTTGCTATTGAAAAATGGTAGTTCAAACTGACATAGTTCAAGGGTCAACTGTAGTTCTGAGTGGCTAAAGCATGGATTATTAGAGAAGAGGCAAGGAAACTCTCTCTAGCTAAATCCAAAGTAGTTGTAGAGACCGATAACACAGAAAGTCTAAAGACCCCCATTGAATAAGGAACTTATCATTTTCTAAAGGTGGAATCTCAAGTCATTGGGAGAAAAGGTGGACTATTCAATAAGTAATGCTGGGGCAATGGTAAAGCCATCTGAAAAATGTTAAATTTAATCCTTTCTTCATATCATACTCTAGGATTATCTCCAAAAGTTTCAAAGATTTAAAAAATGAAGCCATAATAATAGAGAGGACAGCATGAAAAATCTCTTCATAACTTTGGAGTGACAAGGGCCTTTTAAATTGTGACTAAAGCCTTTACACCAAAATAAAAAATTTAGATACATTTATAGAAAAATAATTTTTAAACTTCTGAATGTAAACAAAGCAAAAACAATGAGCAAATCCAGAGAAAAACAACAAAACAGGAAAATAATTTCTTGTCAACCAAATAGCTAATTGCCCTGATATGTAAAGACACTCTACAAATGATTTAAAACTCAATTTATAAAAAGAGAGTTGAATTGCATTTTATAGAAAAGGAATGGCCCTTCAACATGTGAAAAAATGCACACCCTCACTTAACATAAAACTAAATTAAAACCACACCAAGAGATGATAATTTACCAGAGTACATAATCCAAAATTCCAAATTTCTAAAATGCAGAAATTTATTAACATTTTGTTTTCAAGGCTGTGGAGGAACAGGCAATTTTATACATTGCTGACAGCAATATGAAGTGATCATCATCTATGGAAGAAAGTTTGGCACTATCTGTCAAAGTAACAAATCATATGTACTTTGACCTAGCAATCCCCCTTCTGGGAATTTTCCCTACAGATAAACTTATACATATGTGAAATCACATATGTTCAAGGTTATGTACTGCAGCATTGTTTTCTGTAGCAAAAGACCGGCATCAATTCAAATGTCCACCAATGGGGGACTGGTTAAATTAATCATGGTATATTTATGCAATGGAATAATATGCAATGAAGTTAAAAAAAAAAACACTGGGCAACCTCTCTGTGTATCAATATGGATAGAGTTCTGAGATATATGAAATGAAAAAAAAGCAACGTGCTGAACAGTGTGTATAAACCTTTTGTTCCAGGAGAAAGAATATAAATGTATATTCTATCTTGCATAATATTATTTATACAAAGAATTATGCAAATGAACTATTAAAAATTGTACTCTGTATGGAGTACAGACAGTGTACTCTGTGTCTGTACACAGTGTACTCTGTGTGTATTAATCATCCACAAATTTTTTTTAAAGAATCTGCCTCTATCTCATTCAGCATTTTGATACTTCAGTTATTAGGTACTTATTCATTTCAGGCACTGGGGTTTTGTATTTGCTTTTTTTTTTTTCTCCTTTGCCAGTGGTTAACTTTGTAAGCTATGGTCCAGAGTAAAATCACTAACAGAGCCTCTGCCCATAGTATTTTCCGTGCATTGCAATATGGGGAGGATTGGAAATCACAGGAGGAATAGTATTTTTGACGTGTTCTCTGCCCTATGGTCAAAGCTTTTTGGTAAACTGATACTTGCTGTGTGTGGAGGAAAGGTTCCAGGACATTAAAATGATTGAGTTCTTATTCAAGGTCGACATTGCTTTTGCTTTAAAAATGGGTTAGGTATTCCTAGAAGACACACAGAGAAATAACTCTGGAAGTGAATTTAAAAAAAGAGAGAAATACTTGAAGGAAATGAGAAGGAAGAATGAAATGCCAAAATCAGCACCCACATGCAGATAGACAGGATCTAGGAAAGTCCAAAGAAACTACATACCCAAAAGATAATAGGGGAAGGGAAAGGAGGAAACTCATCAGCAGGGAAATGCAAATGACAAGAGGCTGTTAACACTGATTTATCTGGAGGTCATGGCTGAGAAATATCCCAAAGATCCCCAAGGAGTAGACCTGAACCATTAGGCCTGCAATATTGAGATGCCCTCATTTTATAGTCAAGGAAGACAAGCCCTTAAGCTGTGAAGAGAACCATTTAGGATCACACCAAAATCATGTCTGAGACTTGAGCCTACTGTTTTTGTTTTTGTTTTGTTTTGTTCTGTTCTTCACTTGCTTGTTTACTTTTATTTAGTGTCTCTTGCTAATTCTCCATTTTATTTCATTTGGAGGCTCATTTTAACACGCGTAATCACCGTCTATGTTTCCAGAAAATAGGAGGAAAGTGGGGGACGGTGGGGAGAGAGAGAGATTAAATCTTGCAAATGAAAGTAAAGTGATAACGGCAAATAGTGGACATGCATATGAAATAAGTAAACAGAAAATATCATTTGTGCTGAAAGTGGGCCTAGAAAAGCTTGTTCTGGGAATCAAAGGGCAAGAGGTGCATGACCGTGGCTCTGTACCTTTCTCATTCCAAGGCTTTTTGGTAAAATGATTACAAAGCATTTAAAAAAATCATCCTCTTAATTGTCTATAAGTCAAAAAGGAAGGAATTGCCCCTTCAGGGATTTTAGCTGTATAACGTATACTCTGCTACAGCTGTCTTACAAAAATTCTTCCAAAATATTCTTCAGTAAATTCTATTTAAGGCAGGTTTTTACCTCCAAATTGTTGTTTATTTATAAATAAATAAACAGCAATTTGTTTTTAATAAAGCTTAAGTTTATTCTTCATATATGTTTTTCTCTATGGTAGGCTAAGAAGTGTTTGAAATTTTGTTCCAGAAATAGGAGAATGTCACACGAATATGAACTCTTTCCTCCTGACAGTTAATACAAAAATATGTTTTCTATCCCAGTTCCTGGACCCACATCACACAAAGGTTCACCTCAAAGATGCTCACAATCTTTAAATGTGATTTAACAATAATATTGAGTCACTAATAACACTGACCAATTCCAAATAGTTATAACGTAGACCATTCTGTTTATTTTGGCTTAACTCTCAGAAAAAACAAACAAAACAGAAAAGATGCTACTTAATTTGCCATTCAAGAAAATATTTAACATCCTATATTTTCATTCTAAACTAAATAACTTTCAAATATCCTGAAGAATCAGGGATACTTAAGAGTGATCACTTTTAGGGCTTTAAGGCGGAATTTTCTCCTGCTCCTTCCCTGGAGCTCCTTCCCTGGGATAAGATTAAGCTCTAAAGTAACATGGGAATTATGAAGAAAGAAACTAAAAACAAAACCCCAAATCTTTTGGAAATGTAGGAAATCAGGTAAATACTAGTAATTAAAATTCTCATTTTATACTCATATTCTGATTTCAATCAGTCCTTTCCAAGTTTGTACCATCTACCAATTTTTTTTTTTAAAGATTTATTGATTGATTGATTGATTGCTATGTTGGGACTTAGTTTCTGTGCTAGGGCTTTCTCTAGTTGCGGCAAGCGGGGGCCACTCTTCATCGCAGTGCACGGGCCTCTCACTATCGCAGCCTCTCTTGTTGCGGGGCACAGGCTCCAGACGCACAGGCTCAGTAGTTGTGGCTCACGGGCCTAGTTGCTCCGTGGCATGTGGGATCTTCCCAGACCAGGGCTCGAACCCATGTCCCCTGCATTAGCAGGCAGATTCTCAACCACTGCGCCACCAGGGAAGCCCCCAATTTTTTTTTTATAAGCTTAAGAGCACATTGATTCTGATAACTGCAGACTGATCCTCCATAAACACTCTTCCTAAGGGGAACTGTAATAAAGGTTGTAGACTTCCATTGTCTCTGATGACATTATAAAATTGCCCTTTTTTTAAATCAACAGAAAAACACATAAAACTGGGATCTCCTCTCTGTTGATCTCGTAGGTTCCATTTTTTCTGCTTCCTAAGCTTAACAGCAGCTACCTCACTCTCTAAGTTAAGTGATGAAGTGGATACTGTATATAAATTATGTACTTATTGAGCCTTAGAAATCTTTTATACTTTCAGGGATTTTTTAAAAAATTTAAAACATGAGCCAGTCTGTTTTAGGAGCTGTCTGGTAAGCAGCTGTTTCTGTGTTTAGCATGTTCCCACAACCTTCATCCACAGCCCTAACTACTTTCCATCTCCCATTCTGAGTACAATGCTTATGACAAGCCTCTAAAAGTCATAACAGTGTTTATTTTGGGATAGGGCTTCAGTTCTAAAAATTTCTGAGTTGAAGAATAATGCCAGAAAAGGAGTGAAATAAGATAGACCAGGATTGCCAAAGACCTAATTGCTACCATGCCATTAATTCAAGTAGATTTATAATGATAGTTGCCATTTAATTTGAGTCGCCTGTAAGCCAAGCATTCTCAAGACATCTAATCTTGGAATAACCCTGTGAAGTTGTATCATTTTTCCATTTTACATTTCAGGCAAATGGGGTTCAGGGAGACTAGGTCAATTCCTCAGAATGATGATGATGATGATCATCATCATCATCTAGTAAATATCAGAGTTAGGATTTGAGCTTACATTTACCAGAGCTCAAACTCCTGCTCTTTCTACTTTTACATTAGCTGCGATCTAAAGCCTAAGGCTCCTTTGATTCTAAAGGGACCTTTTTTGGACTTCCCTGGTGGCGCAGTGGGTAAGAATCCACCTACCAGGGCTTCCCTGGTGGTGCAGTAGTTGAGAATCTGCCTGCCAATGCAGGGGACACGGGTTCGAGCCCTGGTCTGGGAAGATCCCACATGCCGCGGAGCGACTAGGCCCGTGAGCCACAATTGCTGAGCCTGCGCATCAGGAGCCTGTGCTCCGCAAAAAGAGAGGCCGCGATAGTGAGAGGCCTGCACACCGCGAAGAAGAGTGGCCCCCACTTGCCGCAACTAGAGAAAGCCCTAGCACAGAAACGGAGACCCAATACAGCCATAAATAAATAAATAAATAAAATTAAAAAAAAAAAAAAAGAATCCACCTGCCAGTGCAGGGGACACGGGTTCAAGCCCTGGTCCGGGAAGATCCTACATGCCGCAGAGCAAGTAAGCCCTTGTGCCACAACTACTGAGCCTGCGCTCTAGAGCCCGGGAGCCACAACTACTGAGCCCGAGTGCCACAGCTACTGAAGCCCGCTCGCCCAGAGCCCATGCTCTGCAACAAGAGAAGCCACCCAATGAGAAGCCTGCGAACCGCAACGAAGAGTAGCCCCTGCTCACCGCAACTAGAGAAAAGCCCATGCGCAGCAACAAAGACCCAAGGCAGCCAAAAAATAAAAATAAGTAAATTAATTAAATAAAAAAAATTAAAAAAAATAAAAATAAAATAAAGGGACCTTTGTTGGTCCTGTGGTTCTAGTTTGGTCAACATGGGAATTTCTTTCCTGAGTACTTTCAAAAAAAGATGAAATCATATTAGATATACCCTAGTGTCAGTATACTTTATCTCAGCCCATTAAAATAATTGATATTAGGAATAGAAGGTTAAATCGAAACCATAGTATTATATTAGCTGGAATGTCATACTTCTCAATGATTATGTATAAATTGGAGTTCACTCATCCATCCACCCATCCATCCATCCATTCATCCATCCATCCATCCACCCATGCATTTAACTAATCAAGAACTATTATGGAAAGCCTTGGCCCAACACTTGTACCGGGTGAGGTAACACAGACCTTGGAGCCGGATTTGCTGGGTTTGTACCCCCGCCCCAACATTTAAGCACTCTATGGCTTTGGGCAACTCAGGTAGCATGAACCTCTTCAGCACAGAGAGAAAGCTTCACTGGAAACTCACTGCAGAGCAGCGGGGGAAGCGGGATTCCACGACGGCAGCAGCAGGGCTTATGGCAAGAATCAGGGCTTACAGGCCACCCTGGGCAGTCTCATCTTCCTGCAGTTTGTAGACACTCAGGCTTAGGAGCTGTTTCAAGCACACAACCTTGAGAGAGTAAGGTGTTCTTGAAACTCTCTGTACCGAATCTGTGACTGAACCCAGTGAAAACCTCTATATAAACGTTTAAGATTCTGGCAGCACATGCGGAGACCTACTGTTTTACCCACCAGCTGCTGGAGACAACCTCGTAGACAAATTGCTACCAAGTCAGCTTGTTCTAGCTGAACAGCTATTGTAGACCCTCATAATCTGACTTCATAATGGAGACTGCCACATTCACTGCCGTGCAGCTAACAGAGTCTCGGTGCTCCGGCCGGCTATCAAGCCTGAGCCTCTGAGGTGGGAGAGCCGAGTTTAGGACATTGGACCACCAGAGACCTCCCGGCCCCATGTAATATCAGTCGGCAAGAGCTCTCCCAGAGATCTCTATCTCAACGCTAAGACCCAGCTCCACTCAACGACCAGCAAGCTACAATGCTGGACACCCTATGCCAAACAACTAGCAAGACAGGACAACAAGCCCACCCATTAGCAGGCTGCCTAGACTCATAATAATTTCACAGACACCCCAAAACACACCACCAGATATGGTCCTGCCCACCAGAAAGAAATATCCAGCCTCATCCACCAGAACACAGGCACCAGTCCCCCCACCACGAAACCTACACAACCCACTGAACCAACCTTACCCAATGGGGGCAGACACCAAAAACAAAGGAAACTACGAACCTGCAGCCTGCGAAAAGGAGACCCCAAACACACTAAGTTAGGCAAAATGAGAAGACAGACAAATGAGCAGCAGATGAAGGAGCAAGGTAAAAACCCACCAGACCAAACAAATGAAGAGGAAATGGGCAGTCTACCTGAAAAAGAATTCAGAATAATCATAGTAAAGATGATCCAAAATCTTGGAAATAGAATGGAAAAAATACAAGAAACGTTCAACAAGGCCCTAGAAGAACTAAAGAGCAAACAAACAATGATGAACAACACAATAAATGAAATTAAAAATTCTCTAGAAGGAATCAATAGCAGAATAACTGAGGCAGAAGAACGGATAAGTGACCTGGAAGATAAAATAGTGGAAATAACTACTGCAAAGCAGAATAAAGAAAAAAGAATGAAAAGAATTGAGGACAGTTTTATTTAATTTATTTATTTATTTATTTATTTATTTATTTATTTATTTATGGCTGTGTTGGGTCCTTGTTTCCGTGCCAGGGCTTTCTCCAGTCGCGGCAGGCGGGGGCCACCCCCCATCGCGGTGCACGGGCCCTTCACCGCCGCGGCCCCTCATTGCGGAGGACAGGCTCCAGACGCGCAGGCTCAGCAGCTGTGGCCCACGGGCCCAGTCGCCCCGCGGCACGTGGGATCCTCCCAGACCAGGGCCCGAGCCCGTGTCCCCTGCATCGGCAGGCAGACTCCCAACCACTGCGCCACCAGGGAAGCCCCGAGGACAGTTTTAGAGACCTCTGGGACAACATTAAATGCACCAACATTCGAATTATAGGGGTCCCAGAAGAAGAAGAGAAAAAGAAAGGGACTGAGAAAATATTTGAAGAGATTATAGTTGAAAACTTCCCTAATATGGGAAAGGAAATAGTCAGTCAAGTCCAGGAAGCACAGAGAGTCCCATACAGGATAAAACCAAGGGGAAACATGCCAAGACACATATTAATCAAACTATCAAAAATTAAATACAAAGAAAAAATATTAAAAGCTGCAAGGGAAGAGCAACAAATAACATACTAGAGAATCCCCATAAGGTTAACAGCTGATCTTTCAGCAGAAAATCTGCAAGCCAGAAGGGAGTGGCAGGACATATTTAAAGTAATGAAAGGGAAAAACCTAGCCAGCAAGGATCTCATTCAGATTCACCGGAGAAATTAAAACCTTTACAGACAAGCAAAAGCTAAGAGAATTCAGCACCACCAAACCAGCTTTACAATAAATGCTAAAGGAACTTCTCTAGGGAGGAAACACAAGAGAAGGAAAAGACCTACAATAACAAACCCCAAACAATTAAGAAAATGGTAATAGGAACATATATATCGATTATTACCTTAAATGTAAATGGATTAAATGCTCCCACCAAAACACATAGACTGGCTGGATGGATACAAAAACAAGACCCGTATACATGCTGTCTACAAGAGACCCATTTCAGACCTAGGGACACATACAGACTGAAAGTGAGGGGATGGAAAAAGATATTCCATGCAAATGGAAATCAGAAGAAAGCTGGAGTAGCAATTCTCATAACAGACAAAATAGACTTTAAAATAAAGACTATTACAAGAGACAAAGAAGGACACTACATAATGATCAAGGGATCAATCCAAGAAGAAGATATAACCATTGTAAATATTTATGCACCCAACATAGGAGCACCTCAATACATAAGGCAAATGCTAACAGCCATAAAAGGGAAAATCGACAGTAACACAATCGTAGTAGGGGACTTTAACACCCTACTTTCACCAATGGACAGATCAGCCAAAATGAAAATAAATAAGGAAACACAAGCTTTAAATGATCCATTAAACAAGATGGACTTAATTGATATTTATAGGACATTCCATCCAAAAACAACAGAATACACTTTCTTCTCAAGTGCTCTTGGAACATTCTCCAGGATAGATCATATCTTGGGTCACAAATCAAGCCTTGGTATATTTAAGAAAATTGAAAGTGTGTCAAGTATCTTTTCCGACCACAACTCTATGAGACTAGATATCAATTACAGGAAAAATCTGTAAAAAATACAAACACATGGAAGCTAAACAATACACTACTAAATAACGAAGAGATCACTGAAGAAGTCAAAGAGGAAATCAAAAAATACCTAGAAACAAATGACAATGAAAGCACGATGGCCCAAAACCTATGGGATGCAGCAAAAGCAGTTCTAAGAGGGAAGTTTATAACAATACAGTCCTACCTCAAGAAACAAGAAAAATCTCAAATAAACAACCTACCCTTACACCTAAAGCAATTAGAGAAAGAAGAATAAAAAACCTCAAAGTTAGGAGACGGAAAGAAATCATAAAGATCAGATCAGAAGTAAATGAAAAAGAAATGAAGGAAATGATAGTAAAGATCAATAAAACTAAAAGCTGGTTCTCTGAGAAGACAAACAAACTTGATAAACCATTAACCAGACTCATCAAGAAAAAAAGGGAGAAGACTCAAATCAACAGAATTAGAAATGAAAAAGGAGAAGTAACAACTGACACTGCAGAAATACAAAGGATCATGAGAGAGTACTACAAGCAACTATATGCCAATAAAATGGACAACCTGGAAGAAATGGACAAATTCTTAGAAAAGCACAACCTTCCAAGACTGAACCAGGAAGAAATAGAAAATATAAACAGACCAATCACAAGCACTGAAATTGAAAGTGTAATTAAAAATCTTCCAACAAACAAAACCCCAGGACCAGATGGCTTCACTGGTGAATTCTATCAAACATTTAGAGAAGAGGTAACACCTATCCTTCTCAAACTCTTCCAAAATATAGCAGAAGGAGGAAGACTCCCAAACTCATTCTACGAGGCCACCAGCACCCTGATACCAAAACCAGGCAAGGATGTTACAAAAAAAGAAAACCGCAGGCCAATATCACCGATGAACATAGATGCAAAAATCCTCAACAAAATACTAGCAAACAGAATCCAGCAGCACATTAAAAGAATCATACACCATGATCAAGTGGGGTTTATCCCAGGAATGCAAGGATTCTTCAACATATGCAAATCAATCAATGTGATACGCCATATCCACAAACTGAAGGATAAAAACCATGTGATCATCTCAATAGATGCAGAAAAAGCTTTCGACAAAATTCAACACCGGTTTATGATAAAAACTCTCCAAAGTAGGCATAGAGTGAACTTACCGCAACATAATAAAGGCCATATATGACAAACGCACAGCCAACGTCGTTCTCAATGGTGAAAAACTGAAACCATTTCCACTAACATCAGGAGTAAGACAAGGTTGCCCACTCTCACCACTATTATTCAACATAGCTTTGGAAGTCCTAGCCACAGCAATCAGAGAAGAAAAAGAAATAAAAGGAATCCAAATAGGAAAAGAAGTAAAACTGTCACTGTTTGCAGATGACATGATACTGTACAGAGAGAATCCTAAAGATGCTACCAGAAAACTACTGGAGCTAATCAATGAATTTTGTAGAGTAGCAGGATACAAAGTTAATGCACAGAAATCTCTTGCATTCCTATACACTAATGATAAAAAATCTGGTAGATAAATTAATGAAACACTCCCATTTACCACTGCAACAAAAAGAATAAAATACTTAGGAATAAACCTACCTAAGGAGACAAAAGACCTGTATGCAGAAAACTATAAGACACTGATGAAAGAAACTGAAGATGATACAAACAGATGGAGAGATATACCATGTTCTTGTACTGGAAGAATCAACATTGGGAAAATGACTATACTACCCAAAGCAATCTACAGATTCTGTGCAATCCCTATCAAACTACCAATGACATTTTTCACAGAACTAGAATAAAAAATTTAACAATCTTTATGGAAACCCAAAAGACCCCGAATAGCCAAAGCAATCTTGAGAAAGAAAAATGGAGCTGGAGGAATCAGGCTCCCTGACTTCAGACTGTACTACAAAGCTACAGTAATCAAGACAGTATGGTACTGGCACAAAAACAGAAATATAGATCAATGGAACAGGATAGAAATCCCAGAGATAAACCCATGCACATATGGTCACCTTAGTTTTGATAAAGAAGGCAAGACTATACAATGGAGAAAAGACAGCCTCTTCAATAAGTGGTGCTGGGAAAACTGGATAGCTACATGTAAAAGAATGAAATTAGAACACTCCCTAACACCATACCCAAAAATAAATCCAAATGTATTAAAGACCTAAATGTAAGACACTATAAAAATCTTAGAGGAAAACATGGGCAGAACACTCTATGACATAAATCACAGGAAGATCCTTTTTGACCCACCCCCTAGAGAAATGGAAATAAAAACAAAAATAAACAAATGGGACCTAATGAAACTTAAAAGCTTTTGTACAGCAAAGGAAACCATAAACAACATGAAAAGACAACCCTCAGAATGGGAGAAGATATTTACAAACGAAGCAACTGACAAAGGAGTAATCTCCAAAATATGCAAGCAGCTCATGCAGCTCAATATCAAAAAACCAAACAACCCAATCCAAAAATGGGCAGAAGACCTAAATAGACATTTCTCCAAAGAAGATATACAGATTACCAACATACATATGAAAGGATACTCAACATCACTAATCATTAGAGAAATGCAAATCAAAACTACAATGATGTATCACCTCACACCGGTCAGAATGGCCATCATCAGAAAATCTACAAACAATAAATGCTGGAGACGGTGTGGAGAAAGGGAACACTCTTGCACTGTTGGTGGGAATGTAAATTGATACAGCCACCATGGAGAACAGTATGGAGGTTCCTTAAAAAACTAAAAATAGAACTACCATGTGACCCAGCACTCCCACTACTGAGCATATACCCTGAGAAAACCATAATTCAAAAAGAGTCATGTAGCACAATGTTTATTGCAGCACTGTTTACAATAGCCAGGACATAGAAGCAACCTAAGTGTCCATTGATAGATGAATGGATAAAGAAGATGTGATACATATATACAATGGAATATTACTCAGCCATAAAGAGAAGCAAAACTGAGTTATTTGTAGTGAGGTGGATGGACCTAGAGACTGTCATACAGAGTGAAGTAAGTCAGAAAGAGAAAAACAAATACCATATGCTAACACATATATATGGAATCTAAAAAAACAAAAGTTTCTGAAGAACCTAGGGGTGGGACAGGAATAAAGACCTAGACGTAGGGAATGGACTTGACACGGGAAGGGGGAAGGGTTAGCTGAGACAGAGTGAGAGAGTGGCATGGACATATATACACTACCAAATGTCAAATAGATAGCTAGTGGGAAGCAACCGCATAGCATAGGGAGATCAGCTCGGTGATTTGTGACCACCTAGAGGGGTGGAATAGGGAGGGTGGGAGGGAGAAGCAAGAGGGAGGGGATATGGACATATATGTGTATATTTAGCTTATTCACTTTGTTATACAGCAGCAACTAACACAACAATGTAAAGCAATTATACTCTAATAAAGATATTAAAAAAAATAGAAAAGAACTATTACGCATCAGTTGCTGTTCTAGTCACTGATCAGAGCTTTCTTTTCCTCTCAAAGATTATATTCTAGATCACTACTGTCCAATAGAACGTTTTGTGCGATGAAAATGTTCTGTATCTGTGTTTTTGAGACCAACTGAGGAATGGAATTTGATTTAATTTTATTTTAAAATTTTGTGTTTTATTTAATTTTAATTAATTTAAACTTAAATTACCAAATGTGGCTAGTGGTTATGGTGTTGGTCATCACAGTTCTAGAAGATCTGAGAAGGTGGGGAGACAGAAAATAAACAAATAAGCAAATTATTTTTCACTTGGATGAGTGCTATGGAAAAAAAGCAGGGTGATATGGTGGAGGTTGGAGGAGTGGCAACATTAATTAAGGTTGTCAGGGAAGTTTTCTTTGAATAAGTTCCATTTAAACTGATTCTTGAGTGAGGATAAGGAGCCAGGCATGCCAACAATAGGGGAAGGACATTCTAGACTGAAAGAAGCAAGTAAAAAAAACCCTGCAGAGAGAAAGATTTTGGTGTGTTCAAGTTACAGTAAGCAGATCAATGTTAGTTAGATCATGGTGAACAAAGAGCTAGTGACATGCAATGATGTTGGGAGGTAGGAGGGGCCAGATAATGTGGAGTTTCATAGATTGTAGTAAAGAATATGGATTTTATTCTAAATGAAATCCAAATTTACAGATAATATTTAAAAAATTAAATCATCCTATAAAATACTTATGTGCAAAGTTGAATTATTAAAGAGGAAATGGGTGATATTTTGGAGCTTTATTATTTGTAAGAGCTTTTTCTACAGTTTAATTCAAAATGAGCCCCGTGTTAAAGAACTGCTGGTGGTTATGAAATTGTCTTAAAGATTCAAAGAATCATGTCCTCAATATACTGTAATTACTGATGGCAAACAATCTACTTACATAGAATATCCAAAAGAAGAGTAATAGAATCGAGGCATTTCATTTTTAATCTTTGGTGAAGTTAATTTTTAATATCTCTCAGGGCTAAACTGCACAATTATGAAACACAGATTTGAAAACTCTTTTCTAGGTGTGGCATGATTTGTCATCAGCTGGAAACATGACGTTTAAACATTTGGTCTATAGCCAGTTTCCAGTGGATAAGTCATCGCATTAGGAAAGCATATTATAAAAATAATAAACTCAAGTCATAGCAGAGACTCTTAGATGACCTTATCAGTCCTGAAAATAGTTCTTTACCTGAGACTGGATTTTAAAGATATTATTCTTGAATTTACCAGAAGATCTGAGCTACTGATACTACTAATTCAATATAGGGCCTTTTAGGAGTCACATATCCACTTGGGTCAGCACGGGGAGAAGGTGTCAACAGTACCCTAGTCAGCATAGAAACTACATTATTTACAGTAGTTCTCTTGCCAGATATATCATAATTCATGATTCTGAATTCAACCAATATCACTATTGGTTGAAAAGAATGTAACCAAATTGTGTCATAAAATGGTTGGAAAAACTGCTAAAAATGTTACTAAAATAAGCAAATCACTAAATTATGTAGACAGTACAAACAGATTATTATAGCCCTACACCCTGTCTTTATTGTGGAATTTGAAGTCACTGGCTTATATTTAACATCTCTTTCAAATACAGACTTTTAAGATTTACAAAGCCATATTTTTAAATGATATGAACTTTTCAGTATTCATAAGGTATTAAATGTTATTTTGCTTTATCATTTAAAAAATACAAATAAATTGTAAAACTAAACTGTCAAAGAAAACTAAACTGTCAAGTTCATATTTAGGACTTTTCTTATAATAGAAGGTCAGTTAGTACTTAAGGTGTAAAGAGGGAGAGAGAAAGAGAGAGAGAAATCCCATTTCATTCTTAACCAAATTAATTTGTGCTTATGAAGATGTCAAACCTTCATTTTACCCAGTAAAACATTTTTGGAGTGGTAATGATGTTCCCCCTAGTGTATTTACATAAAACTAAAACGATAAAAAATATCCCGCTTTGTAACTAAATGTGGACCTGTAATTGTTTTAAACCTTTAAACCACAAGCAAGGCAGAGGCATGGTCTTAGTCTTAAATTTAGAATAAATTGAAAAAATACATTGATGTTCTTTGTTTCAAATACATTTTGGAACACAGCAGACCACATCCAACCTAGTTAAATTATCTGAATGGATTTTGGGGGAAGAGAAAGGAGTCTGTTCGTTTTAATGTACCTTCAGAAATATTTTACTTCTTGATGATGACAGCAGCTCTTGCTGACAACTATTAATACATTATAAACACCCCATCAGAGTTATATAAAAACATGTCAGTTTTAAAGAGAACATCTTTGACAGCAAATTTTCTGATTGTGAAACAGCTGTGCCTTCAGTACAATGCATTAAGTAGTTTATTCCTTTTAGATAGTTAAATTGTGCATGAAATGTTGCTGGCGCAAGGGCTCCAAATCTGGCCTGATTAGCGAACATCTGTTACATTGGAAAAATTCATGTCTACCCTAATTAGCTGTCAGGCTGATGTACATCAGGCCTGATGGTGAGGGATCCTGTGCTGTTTAAGTCAAACCAGGTTCCTCTCCTCTCCCGTCACCTGCCCTTTCAAATCTCTTCCTCTCGTGTGTTGCTGCAATTAGAGATGGCTGGACATACAATGGAGCAGGCTACGGTCAGTTATGGTCCCATCTGTGCAATATTTTTATTCCCACCCAACTTGGGAGCTGAGACATAAAGTAGTTCAATAGCAGTGAGGCTGTTAGACCTGTTAGGTCTATGACATTTGATCATCCTGGCCCCAAGGTCTTCATTTGAAAGACTCGTAGAATCCTGAAGTCACCATCTGTGGTGACTGAAGGGTAACCTATAGCTTCTGAAGAACTGATCTTTGTTTTGTTTGTTTTGAATAGGGGGAGCTCTCAGCTGATTTTGCAGAAGTGACATATACTGTATGATCAGGTACTAAAAAGGAACAAAAGAAAAAGGAGCAGGGTGTTCTGAAAGTGGGATTTTCATAGCTGAATATGTTGTGGCTCTAGACAGCTACAGGAGGCAAGTGAAACCAAAAGATCTGATTTTATCAGGTTTTATTAGGCCATTGTACACAGGGTTTTCCAATGTCAGTGAAAACTTTCATTGACCTGTGGGTGAGCACAAATCATAACTTCTTGTTCCAGCTCGCAGTAAACTGGAAAATGCAGTTTGAAGTGTTCTTGAGCTGGTAAAATCCTCATTTGCTCTGTTACAGCCGTTTATATGAGCTGCATTGCCTGGGGCCCAGTTCAGATTCAACCTGAAAGATTAAGAATATATAAGATTACAACATCAGATTTTATTAGAGTGTGATTTGACCTAAGAAGAATGAAAAATCAGCCCTTTTCTGACTTAGTATCATCCTTTCAAGATAATTCAAGTACAGGATTATTATTATTCCCAAGCATACGTGAGGTGTAATTACAATGTATGCTAAAATTCAGTAATTGAGGACATGCTTTATGAAATGCTTGATGCGTGAAGTTATAAATGGGAAAACTTATTTACCCAGAGCATTCAGGAGTTTTAGATGAACTCACACAGGATCACATGTAGAATTCTGAATGTTTTTGTTATAGAACTCTAGCCAAACTGGACTTGAATTTTCTGATCTAAGTTGGCTTCCTCCCTCCCTTCCTTTCCTTTCCTCCCTCCTTCTTTCCTTTGATCTTTCTTTCCCCTTGAAATACTTTCCCTATCCATCCAAGACTTACCTAATAAAGCCTTTAAGTACGGTCTCAAACACCAACTTTTCTATAACACTATCAACCTAGTTTAAAGGAAAGAGCAAAACTTAGTGAAATTACTATGCTTTATACTTTATACTTACTTGCATCACCTACCTCTTCTCAGCGACTGACATTTTGCATTTCTTTTATGGTACTTGCCGTTTCTAATCTTTTATTTAGATATTTGTATACCGTAGAGTACCTCTGATCTCTTATACTAGACTATAAGCTCCTTGGAGACAGGCAATTAATTATTTATGCACCCCATAAAGTGTAGTTCATAATAGGTGCACAGTTAATGTTTTTTGAATGAATATAATTTGGCTCAGATCAGAAATATTCGAAAGCAGTGATAGGTTTCTGGGTGAAAGTGTGCGCTAGAACTAAGCTCTGTGAACCCTGAGGACTCACTGGTATTTCCAGCTGCCGGGAAACAGCCACCACAGGTCAGCTGGGAGCTGAGAGAGGCTGGTTTCAGAGATTTAAGGTGTCTTGTAGGTATGGGATGATACTGGAAACATCTACCAGCATTCCACTAAAGTGAGGAATGGCTAAACTCCTTCTAATAGAGCCACCCAGACTTCCTAAAGCATTCAGAATTGTGATCCCAGGAGGACACTGTGAATCCTGCTGGTCTTGGGCTGGTCCCAGCTTGTTCAGGATTTGGATTTGGGTTGCCGTCCTGCTTGGAGGTTCAGAGATACTCTGGAACAGACTGGGCTTCAAGTCTGACTTCCTCTGTCCCCTTCTGCTTTCCAATGACTTTCTCTAGAGCTTTCCACACTGGTGTGTAGGTTTATCAAGAACGAAGAGTATAGGAAATACTATAAGAACAGAAATTTTATGCTTAATTTTGTAGTTTTTGGAGAAACTAAACAATTTACATTTTTAAACATATGCCAAGCTTTTGGAATTTTGTTCATTCTATTTTGAAAACTACTTTGTAGTAAATCACCAAAAGACAAAGAATTGCAATGTGATTTCACTGACTTGATAAGTACCTTTTGAGTAATTTCTTTTCTTTTTGAAAAAAGACGTATTAAAAGTTTCTTGAATTTTATTGCACATTAAAAAAATTTTAATACAGGGTACATTGCTCATTTGAATATAGCAGCTACTTTCCATTTTTGCCCATGGGTACACTATCTGCCCTTGAAATGCATAGAAAAAACACTAAAATGGAGGCCCTTGGATGCTTACCAGGTTAAATTCTCAACCATTATCATCATCATCATCATCACACACCCAAAAATCAACAACCACAATCATAATAGCTGATGATCTTTATTTAAACCTCTAGTATAGGCCACTTCCCACGCAATATTCTTACTGCTCACAGGCTCTGGAAGATTTATTATCTCCACTTTACAGATGACAAAATTTAGACTCAGATTATGTGATTTGCCTAAGGCTACACAGCTAATAAATAACAGAGCCGAAATTCAACTCATACCTGACCTCAAAGTAGTCAGTTTCCTTGAGTAACTGCCACTTGAGGGAATCTCTTTTCATGTTTTAAACCCTTATTATTTTATTTATAAATATTATTAATTAATTGTCTTTTTAAAGTACTTTGAAGACTAAGAATATTTATTTGGATAAATGGCATTGTTTCCCAAAAAGGGCTATGGTTTTTAATGCATCTTGCTTGCTTGATGGTGGCAAGTCCAATGGAGTAGTTTTACAAGAATTTACATGGTATTTTATTCATGCTGTTACATTTGATTGGGCAAGTCTAATCAACGTATATATGTAGTTCAACCCAAACTAATAAAGATTCTGAAGCCTCCTCTTTGGGAAATTTTATCTTTAAATTAAAGTCTCTGAGGCCTGGATTCCAGTAAATGCTAATCTTTCTATGACACAGACCATGAGGACTATAATAGGAGACTTTGAAATAGTTTTGATGATTCTGACACACTCTATGGTCATACGGTTGCTGTGTGTGTTTTTGACTAACTTGATAAATAAAATCAAAGGCTTTTTCTGCAGTTAATAAAGAGTGATACAACAGCAATATTTACTATGCACTATGCCAGCAACTAAATTAACCAGTAATAATTGTTTTCGGTGGTACCAATCAACAGCTGAGAAAAAAACCCACAGGTCATTACATTTATCAAAATTAACGATAGTTTCTCCCCACCCTCCTGTATACCACTCCCTTGATCACGCTGCATTTCACACACACACACACACACACACACACACACACACAAGGAAAAAAGAGCTAATTCTTCTCAACGTTTGTTTCTCTGGAAGCAGTCTTACAAACTTTTGAGTATTTTGTATTGGTGAGATAGCAAATGTCTTATTGCTATTCCAAGCCTGTAATTTACTCTGGAGACTGCTGATGCCATCCTTTCATAGAATCATCCCTGTCATGTTGCAGATGGCAACAGAGGGTCACTTCCTTCCTGGAGTGACTTATTCTCCAAGTCTGTCAGAGAATAGATATCAAATGCATGCATTCCTTCAGAAAACGGTTGCGTTCAGGCCACCTAAAACCAGGTAGGGAATAATTACCTCCTTCTGCAAGCTTCACTTTGCAGAAAATGTAAACCCTTTTAAGAGGATTGTGCAGCTCCTATGGAGGCTGACCCCTCAACTTTCAGCTGAGCAGTGAATGGCATCCGGAAGAGCCAGCATGGCCATCATTGGGCCCCAGTGCTCGGGACAGTGTCTCGGTGTCTGGGGACGGCCTTCATTGGGCAGCATGGATGACAGCCCCGGAGACTCTGTCAGTGGAGTACTCCGTGTTGATGTTGATTAAGATGATCATAGCAAGAGGCAACTGATAAAACTTTTCCCTGGAGTTGACACTGTTGCTTAGTACAGAGTAGTAGGGAGTAAGGTACTCGGGGCAGGTCAGGGCGTAGGGGGGAAGTAACTCTTGACAAAATGAAATGCCTCATTAGTGATGACTTGAGGGGTCATCTGGGGGAAGAATCCCAGAGTCATGTGTCACCACAATGTATTAGGTCCATAGTTATGGACACATCTGGGTTCTACAGGCCAAGTCTCAATTTCTGTTTAAGAAATGATTTTCTACAGACCTAAGAGTAATAGATGAGCCTTGCTGTGCAGTAAAAGCTGATAGGGGATGGAGTGGCTGTTATCACAATGGATCTTTTCACTAAATTCATAATAGTTTACTCTTAACTTTGAGCATATCACATACATGTGTGTCTGATACTCTTCTTTCTTTGCTGCTGTGGAAATTATGGTGTCTAAACCCAAGCAAGGCAGGAATGTTCATGAGCAGAGAAATCCAACTTTGTTCTTAAGCCTAAATGATCAGTCAATTCACTCAAAACTAAAAGATGGGCCCTCTGTAGACACAGCCCTAAAATAACTCTCACAGTCAGCCAATATAGAGATGAAAATTAAACTTAGATTTTCTGACACTCCACTCTTGTTTTCTCACCACTAGATCCTCCCAGTTCACTGAGAAATCATTAGGTTTACACTATAAGCCAATTCTCCTCGAAGCCTGACAAATTTATAGCTTCTCAAAACATGGACGCCAAAGCAGAAGTTATCAATTATTGTCAAGGTGTCTAACTTTTAGCTGGGAATACATTGATATAGATATGTGATGGCATCTGTAATTCCAGCCAGTCCTCAGGGGAATATCCACGGATGCTTTTTTGGAGCCCTCTCTCAGATAATAAAATAGGCTTTGGTCAGACACACTGTACCTCACACAGTATAACAGCTTTCGACATGAATCTGGAACATGATTTACATTTGAAAGCACCAGATCAATATTTGAGGAGGGATTATTTTTATCAACTTGGCTCTGATTCTCTGAAATATAAAGTTATTTTTTAAATGTCAAGACCAACTACACCCACACTGGCATGGAATGGCTTTGTCGAAAAAGTTGGAAAAAAATTAAACGTAAATTTTGTGTTGACATAATCCAGGTTAAGTCTAAAAAAGAAAAATACTTACTTTTGTAAAATGAGAGGCTGTTTTATCACTCAGAGAATGTCACATCAATTGTAAAGCCATCAGCCCCAAGGTTTGGTGGTGATTGCTTCATATTTACTGTTAGTCCGGCAATGGGGATGGTACTTTTACAGTCTTTGGACAGACTAGTGAGTGTGACATTTAAAGTGTTGATTTTTGCAGCACTTATGTTAATTGTTGTAATTTTCCTGATGAACCACCATTCTGGTTTCCTGATGCAGCCAAGATAGTTTTACATTTTCTATGCAGGGCCTCTTTGCCATTTGGTCTGTGTAGTGTCAGCTTCGAGTGCTACTGAAAGCAGACAAAATTGCAAGCAAATTGCATCAGATTGCCAACATTGTGAAAAGGTAAATTGCTTGCAAATCTATTTAAACCACTGCCCTATTTTCATCAGCTTCAGTACTTGGTATTCATGATTGCTTAATTGGCGACCTTTCCTATTGTGTAGTGCTTTATGGTGTAATGGAAAGCGATCTTTACCAAACCAATTACCCTTTTTTTCTCAGCACTACATTATTGCTGTGATTGCAACTGCCAGTCCTTTGTAAATGAACTTTCTGATTTCAATGATGTTTTTAAAATGTAAGATAGAAAAAAGTGGCATTCATATTGTGCGATGTTCTATTTTGAAGCCTCTTTGTAGCCACTATTGTCTGGGAAAATGGACTGAAGGGTTACACAGTACCTACAAATATCCATGTAACTATTATTAATATTATTATAATGTCCTCCTTTGTACTGCAGCTCAATTAGGAAAGGATAGGAGAAATATTTTGTCACCCTGTCAAGTGCACAGGAAGTGCATTTGAGGCTTCTTTTTTGACACATACATTATCTCTAGTAATAAGAGGAGATTTTTTTATAAGGAGTGGTGATGAAGATATAAAATCAATTTAAATAAAATTTACATTGCTAGTTTTGTGGCTACTCAGCATTTAAAAAGGAACCTTAAATGACTCAAATATTAAGACTTGGAATAAAAGCTTAATTTTATAAGGGAAAGTTATGAGCAAGCTGAGAAATAGTGAATTTTTATGATCTCAGGTTCTGAATATAGATGACAAAACACAGCAAAGCATGACTATGTTATTAGTTCAGAGCTAAAACTATGTGTAATACAGATATGTAGCCTGAATTTTAACAGAACTAAGAAGGCCTCTTTTTAAAAATTCTCTTAAGATATATTCTATAAAGTTAGCATCCACATGAATTCTCATAAAAATGAGGCATAGAACGGTACTGAATCCTGTTTATGTATTTTATGTGATTTAGAAAATTATATCATTACTCATAAGTGTATGTGCAGAAAGGGAGCTACAAGTAATTTAGTCATTCCCTAATACAGTAAGTGGAAATGGATGCGTCATTCTACCCCCTACAGTTAGAAACTCTATTGTATGAGGGACATGTTGCAAAGATTTCTTTTACTCTCTCCTCTCATTTAATTAGGAAAAAAATGGAGTTTAGACAAGGCTTGCCAATGATAATCAGGGGATTGTTGATTTTAGTACCTTTGATGTAATGTAATGATTTATTTACAGCACAGCATCTTATTCTTTGAAAGCAAAGAAATGTGTTTATTATCTGCTGCTTATGAAAGTGTTCATAACAACCAATTTCACTGTGATATTGAGGTCTAATACAGTTATTATTTTGTATAGGCAACATATATTCTTTTGGAACAATTAGACCCACGATTCAGTTTCCAAACTTTGAGTGTCCTGCTAATTGGGAGCAGGACCCAGAAAAACTCTTACTTTGAGGAGGGACTTTATTAAATAACTCTTGTGGAAAGACTTCTAAGACAATTTTATTTTCATTGATAGGGAAGAAACATAGAGTAGCACAGACATTACTTATAAGGGGTTGGTTGTGAATGATCATTCTCCTCATTCTTCTTTCTAGACCAGTACTGAGGCCTGTGATGGTGAAATGGGTAACAACAACAACAGCTAACAGAGCCCAGGCTTATGATGTGCCGGGCCCTGTGCTAAGCCCTTTAACTGACTCATCTCATTTTAACCCTCCCAACAATCCTATCGGGAAGGTACTATTATTATTCCCATTCTGTAGATGAGGCAACTGAGGCTGAGGAGATTCAGAGGCTGACACAGGACATGTAGGTCATAAGTGACGCATCTGGGATATGAACCTGGGCAGTATGGCTCTAGAGCCTGTGTTCTACTGCCTGAAGAGTTTAGTTTCCCAGTTTCTAATTTTTCTTTCTTGAACTAAGGAAGGAAAGCTGCTTGGCTTACATAGAATATAAATATCTGATTTTCCAGAATATTTAAAGTAGGTATTGAGGAAATAGATAGGGTGTACCCAGAAGTCATTTCATCTTTCCCTCTTTTCACCTCTTTGTACATGGTACAGATTTGGCACTGATATTCATGTTTTACGTGCAAAACTCTAAGAAACTCAGATGTTCAGATTCAGCTTCTGCGTGCAAAAGAATTCTTATGCATGCCAACGCTCACAAAGGGTCCTGCAACTATTTCTCCTTCTCCTCCTTCTTCTTCCTTTGGCAAGAGGGACCTGAATCCTGTAGAAATAGTAGATATCCAGCCAATCCATCTTATCACCTCTGTTAAATAATGTACGCTAGGATTATTGTTGGAGTTTGTTTGTTGATGTTTGCAAGTACCTCATTTTAGTCCAGAGTTCTTTCAGAGTAATTGCAGTAAGAATCATTAACAGATTTCTTCCTGTAATGAGTAGGGTTGGTGGAAGTGGGAGGTGGTGCTGGAATGAGGTTGGGGAAATGGGAGTTGTTTCCACTTCAGGTAATCTGCAAGTAAATTATAGCATGAAGGAAATGTTCTTTGAGATTGTACATGAGACATTTGTCAAATTGATGTAAGCAGAAACCTAGGTGTTTTCTTGTTTGATATTCCAGTCCTTACTCTGCCATGGACAAGCCAGTGGGAGCCTTGTGCATATTCTCTAATCTTTTAAATGGCAGGCAACCACATGTTCTATCCCAGAGGATCATATATTAGGCCCAGTGATAAAAAGGTTGGGGAAACTTGGAAAAAAGCAGGAAGCTGGAGAGCACTCTATCTATATCTTCCCCTTTACACAGACTCATATACCAGTTTCTGGATTTACCATAAAGATTAATACAGGGTTGAAGGATTGGTAAGGGGGGGGAATATTAACTTAGAAAAGGATCATTTGTATTAGAATTTATGACATCTTTATTTAATAAAGATCCTGAGTAGATTTAATACCTTATTTCATTTATGAACAAAAAATAGTGTAATGTTTTCAGTTTGCTCACAATTGTAGGAATGTATCTCTTGTGTTGTGCCCTTCTGTGCTGCACTACTGCTGCAACTCCTTGCACTCTTGCAGGGCGTGGATCTGTGAGGATCATCTGTTTTCTCTCATCACATGTTCCTAACAAACAGCATCCATTTACTCCAAACAAGAATAAGGAATAAGCTAGATTGAACATGCAGGTACTTACTGACCACTCATGGATATTAAACTTTTCTTTAACTTATATGATGCAATGTGCTTTCATCATTTATAATGACATCATTCCTTCCTAGGAAGCAGAAATTCTCTGAGCTTACTTGCTTCACTCTTTCTCTATAAGAAGATAAACTATGAAACACCTCCACAAGAAAAATAACCCACAACTCTTATTTCTAATTAATAAATGATTTTTCTGAGGTGCACCGTCAGAAAGATCATAAAATTTAAAAACAAGTGGAAATGGTATGCTGTAGAGAAGATAATAAAATTTGTGGAACAGAATCAACAATCTGAGATATTCAGATTGATAATCATTGGTTCTGTATATTTTAGGGAGAATTATCTATTTGATATGCTAGTGAAAATAATCATGTTTAATATTTATTTAGGGTTTATTATGAGCCAGCTATTGCACTAAGTACTTGACATCTAGTAATCCATTTGATAGTTCCAGTAATTCTATGAGGGAGATACTGTTACCACCCCTGTTTAATAAATGATGAATCTGAGATTCAGAGAGGTTAAGCAACATTTCTAAGATGGTTTGTAAGTAGTGGATCTGGGATTCTAACAGGGATAGTCTGGAAGTCATTACTGGCTCCCAGCTGAACAAGAAGAAGGAGGAGGAGGAGGGGAAAGAGGAGGGAGGGAAGGAGAGAAGGGAAGGGAGGGGTGCATTTTAGAAATTAAGAAAACCGACAAGGGGCTGTGTTATCATTAACAAGCTCCCAAGTGCCTGATCATGCACAGTAAGATTTAGCATTCTCCATAGGTTTCTGTGAAGCCACTTCTTACTATACATCCCTGACTGGGAATCAGTAATAATTCCTGTCTTTACAATCTTTTTTTTCAGTTGACTCTTGACCAATGAAAGATCCATTACATTTCGGCTTCTGGGTGGCAAACGTTATTGTCAATCACATAATGGTGTAGCAGATGGTATTGGTATCTCAACATAAGCAAATTTCCACGCAGCAAGAAGCTATCGATGGAGACTGCTATGTAAAAATACTTCCTTTCTTTCTCTTAAGATGGATTTTTCCATCTTAAGGGCTCTTTTTTAAGGGCTCTTCTTAAGTTAGCTGAGCAGCAGAGAGAGAAAGGCAAGAGTCAGGAGAGAGAATGGTGTTAAAATCCAGGGAGATGGACCCCAAGACAAATTTAGCGTACTACTTCTGCCTGGGTCCCAAATGATACAGACACTCATTCTATTTAACGTGTACTGTATAAGAGGATATTTAAGGAGAGATGTTTTTGAGATGCCCTCCACTCATGCTTAGCTATTTGGGAAGTCATTCCAAAACCAAAATGGGCAATTACTTTTCTCACACCCAAAAATGTGTGTGAACCAGAGTGATGATTTCTCAGCGAGGAGAATCTTCAGTCTTGGAGACATGGGTGGAGGAATCCATTCAGTCATTCAGTGAACATTTGCTGAGTACTTTTTATGAGTCCAACACTGTAGGGACACATGGTGAGAGTCACAGCTCCTCTCTAAGAGCCTTGTATTCTGGTGGCATGCTTTGGAGTCAGCTACAAAGAAACTTGTTTTAGAATGCAGTGCTATCTGGAAGAAAGAATTTTCTTTTAATTAAATAAGTCAGCTTGAGAACCATGTATATTTAAATGGGAGTGGAAAAAGCAGAAAGTTGCAGACCGAAGAATAGAATTTTGCATTAAATGGAGACTTGCTTTACCTAGGATGGTTCATTATAAAAAGTGTGCCAGTACATTTAACACATTAAATTTCATATGCTAATATTTATTTCTACTTATCATTTTAATAGATATAAGGCAAATTTCATAATAATAATTTGTTTAAGAATATAGTTAACTTGACTTGATTCCTAAACTTCATTTTGACATTCAATGAGTATTTAATCTAAAATTTTAACTGGCCTGTTTTTTGTTTTTTTTTTTTTTTAAGTCTTTATTGAATTTGTTACAATATTGCTTCTGCTTTGTTTTGGTTTTTTGGCCGCAAGGCATATGTGGGATCTTAGCTCCCCAACCAGGGATCGAACATGCACCCCCTGCACTGGAAGGCAAAGTCTTAACCACTGGACCACCAGGGAGGTCCCTGGCCTGTGTATTAAAGTACTTGCAATTTAGATTAATGTTTCTAAAATAAAAGATTGAGACTTTCTTACTTAGGATATCCTTCTAAGATAAAGCCCTGAAGGCTTCCAGCATTTTAGGATGAAATTATCTTATTTTGGCTTATTTATGAATGTGAAATAAACTTTTCACAGCACTCTAAGTCATATCATCATAAGTGTTGGGTTTTCACAGACTTGCTGAGATTTTTAAAAATATCTGTTTTAGGGATATCTTACCAACTTAGAGCATTTTAATGAGCAACTCACTGTTTGAACAGAGCATTTTTGAAACAAACTCGGTAGCCAGGCATGCTGAACACTGCTGTCTCTGGAACCCTGAGCACCACATAACTCATGGGTCTGGCTACCATGAGATTGAGCATGAAATTTCACATCAAAGACCTCCATGCCTGAGGAGCAGAGATGCAAGGGGGTGGTGTGGCCAGGGCAAAAGAGAATGCACAAGACAGGCAGAGTTCTTCCTGGTGTGTTCAGAGACTAGATGGAGTTTCTGCAGGCCAGGGACCTTTGCAGTTGCTGCTTGCTCTGGAAATAACAAGCTCCTGTGGTCACAGCTGCAATAATAGAGGCATGATCCCTGAAAGACCCAGGGATACCTTGTAATAAGCAGGCTGTACCTTGAGGCGGGGCTGGCTTCCTGGGCATACAATCTGTGTGGTAGCACAGGGCCCTATGCTTAAAAGCTGTCCATACTCGGCTTAATGTTCTGCAGTCACTGTTCTGAAATTCTTAGTAATTTTTGAACAAGAAGCTACTTATTTTCATTATGTAATAGGAGGTTTATTTTATTTTATTTTTTTTCATATATATGTATATATATATCTTTATACTTAATATATTTTTCTTTCTTTTTTATTTCCTGTCTCTATTTCTATTTTGCAAACCAGTTATCTGTACCATTTTTCTAGATTCCACATGTATGCGTTAATATACGATATTAGTTTTGCCCTTTCTGACTTACTTCACTCTGTATGACAGTCTCTAGGTCCACCCACATCTCTACAAATGACCCAATTTTGTTCCTTTTTATGGCTGAGTAATATTCCATTGTATATATGTACCACTTCTTCTTTATCCATTCATCTGTTGATGGGCTTCCATGACCTGGCTATTGTAAATAGTGCTACAATGAACACTGGGGTGCATGTGTCTTTTTGAATTATGGTTTTCTCTGGATATGTGCGCAGTGGTGGGATTGCTGAGTCATATGGTAATTCTATATTTAGTTTTTTTAAGGAATCTCCATACTGTTCTCCATAGTGGCTGTATCAATTTACATTCCCACCAACAGTGCAAGAGGGTTTCCTTTTCTCCACACCCTCTCCAGCATTTGTTGTTTGTAGATTTTCTGATGATGCCCATTCTAACTGGTGTGAGGTGATACTTCATTGTAGTTTTGATTTGCATTTCTTTAATAACTAGTGACATTGAGCAGCTTTTCATGTGCCTTTTGGCCATCTGTATGTATTCTTTGGAGAAATGTCTATTTATGTCTTCTGCCCATTTTTTGATTGGGTTGTTTGTTTTTTTAATATTGAGCTGCATGAACTGTTTATATATTTTGGAGATTAATCCTTTGTCCGTTGATTTGTTTGCAAATATTTTCTCCCATTCTGAGGGTTGTCTTTTTGTCTTGTTTATAATTTCCTTTGTTGTGCAAAAGCTTTTAAGTTTCATTAGGTCCCATTTGTTTATTTTTGTTTTTATTTCCATTACTCTAAGGAGTGGGTCAAAAAAGATCTTGCTGTGATTTATGTCAAAGAGTGTTCTTCCTATGTTTTCCTCAGGCTTTGTTTCCTATTCCATTGATCTATATTTCTGGTTTTTTGCCAGTACCATGCTGTCTTGATTACTGTAGCTTTGTAGTATAGTCTGAAGTCAGGGAGTCTAATTCCTCCAGCTCCATTTTTTTCCCTCAAGATTGCTTTGGCTATTCAGGGTCCTTTGTGTCTCCATACAAATTTTAAGATTTTTTTGTTCTAGTTCTGTGAAACATGCCATTGGTAATTTGATAGGGATTGCATTGAATCTGTAGATAGCTTTGGGTAGTATAGTCATTTTCACAATATTGATTCTTCCAATCAAGCACATGGTATACCTCTTTATCTGTTTGTGTCATCTTTGATTTCTTTCATCAGTGTCTTATAGTTTTCTGACTACAGGTATTTTACCTTCTTAAGTAGGTTTATTCCTAGGTATTTTATTCTTTTTGTCACAATGGTGAATGGGATTGTTTCCTTAATTTCTCTTTCTGATCTTTCATTGTTAGTGTATAGGAATGCAAGAGATTTCTGTGCATTAATTTTGTATCCTGCAACTTTACCAAATTCATTCATTAACTCTAGTAGTTTTCTGGTGGCCTCTTTAGGATTTTCTATGTATAGTATCATGCCGTCTACAAACTGACAATTTTACTTCTTTTCCAATCTGTATTCCTTTTATTTCTTTTTCTTCTCTGATTGCTGTGGCTAGGACTTCCAAAACTATGTTGAATAATAGTGGTAAGAGTGGACATCCTTGTCTTGTCCCTGGTCTTTGAGAATGATGTTTACTGTGGGTTTGTAGTATATGGCCTTTATTATGTGGAGGTAGTTTCCCTCTATGCCAACTTTCTGGAGAGTTTTTATCATAAATCGGTGGTGAATTTTGTCAAAAGCTTTTTCTGCATCTAATGAGATGATCATATGGTTTTTATTCTTCAATTTGTTAATATGGTGTATCACATTGATTGGTTTGCGTATATTGAAGAATCCTTGCATCCCTGGGATAAATCCCACTTGATCATGGTGTATGATCCTTTTTTTTTTAATGTATTTATTTTTGGCTGCATTGGATCTTTGTTGCTGCACATGGGCTTTCTGTAGTTTCAGCGAGCGGGGGTACTCTTCGTTGCGTTGTGTGGGCTTCTCATTGAGGTGGCTTCTCTTGTTGTGAAGCACAGGCTTCATAGGTGCGCGTGGGCTTCAGTAGTTGTGGCACGTAGGCTCAGTAGTTGTGGCTCCCGGGCTCTAGAGCACAGGCTCAGTAGTTGTGGTGCACGAGCTTAGTTGCTCCGCGGCATGTGGGATCTTCCTGGACCAGAGCTTGAACCTGTGTCTCCTGCACTGGCAGGTGGATTCTTAACCACTGTGCCACCAGGGAAGTCCCTGATCCTTTTAATGTGTTGTTGGATTCTGTTTGCTACTATTTTGTTGAGGAGTTTTGCATCTATATTAATCAGTGATATTGATCTGTAATTTCCTTTTTTTGTAGTATCTTTGCCTTGTTTTGGTATCAGGGTGATGGCAGCCTCGTAGAATGAGTTTGGGAGTGTTCCTTCCTCTGCAATGTTTTGGAAGAGTTTGAGAAGGATGGGTGTTAGCTCTTCTCTAAATGTTTGGTGGAATTCACCTGTGAAGCCATCTGGTCCTGGACTTTTGTTTGTTGGAAGATTTTTAATCACAGTTTCAATTTCATTACTTGTGATTGGTCTGTTCATATTTTCTATTTCTTCCTGGTTCAGTCTTGGAAGGTTATACCTTTCTAAGAATTTGTCCATTTCTTCCAGGTTGTCCATTTTATTGGCATAAAGTTGCTTGTAGTAGTCTCTTAGGATGCTTTGTATTTCTGTGGTGTCTGTTGTAACTTCTCCTTTTTCATTTCTAATTTTATTGACTTGAGTCCTCTCCCTCTTTTTCTTGATGAGTCTGGCTAAAGGTTTATCAATTTTGTTTATCTTCTCAAAGAAACAGCTTTTAGTTTTATTGATCTTTACTATTGTTTCTTTGTTTCTATTTCATTTATTTCTTCTCTGATCTTTATGATTTCTTTCCTTGTACTAACTTTGGGTTTATTTGTTCTTCTTTCTCTAGTTCCTTTAATCATAAGGTTAGATTGTTTACTTGAGATGTTTCTTGTTTCTTGAAGTAGGTTTGTATTGCTATAAACTTCCCTCTTAGAACTGCTTTTGCTGCATCCCATAGGTTTTGGGTTGTCGTGTTTCATTGTCATTTGTTTCTAGGTATTTTTTGATTTCCTCTTTGATTTCTTCAGTGATCTCTTGGTTATTTAGTAATGTATTGTTTAGCATCCATGTATTTGTGTTTTTTATGTTTTTTTCCCTGTAATTTATTTCTAATCTCATAGCATTGTGGTCAGAATAGATGCTTGATATGATTTCAATTTTCTTAAATTTACCGAGGCTTGATTTGTGACCCAAGATGTGATCTATCCTGGAGAGTGTTCCGTGTGCACTTGAGAAGAAAGTGTAATCTGTTGTTTTCGGATGGAATGTCCTATAAATATCAATTAAATCTACCTGGTCTATTGTGTCATTTAAAGCTTATGTTTCCTTATTAATTTTCCGTCTGGATGATCTGTCCATTGGTGTAAGTGAGGTGTTAAAGTCCTCCACTATTATTGTGTCACTGTCAATTTCCTCTTTTATAGCTGTTAGCATTCGCCTTATGTATTGAGGTGCTCCTAGGAGGTTTATTTTAAATTTAAGGACATCTCGTTCTAAGAAAGCCACTAACAACATCCACGTTGGAGGAAGGTCTAGAAATTATCACAGGGTAGCTGTTAAAAAAATGAGGAATGGTTCATGGACAAAAATATAACATGATCAAGGGATAATGCTTTATAACTGTCTTGATCTAGTAGAACTACAAATGGTTACCTAGAGAAGGCATGAGAGCTCCGTGGCTCTGTTACTGGAGTCTTCATCTTAGAATAAGTGTAAAGGGATTCCTATATATCAGTGGTGTTTGAGTTTTTTTGATCATGCCCCTCAGTAAGAAATACATTTTATTCATGATCTTGTATATATGTATACATATATATATATGCACACATACATATGTACATATATGTAGTTTATGTGTGTGTGTACATGTATATTTTATACAAGTTTCATGAAATAACTCTTACCTTTATCCCACACGGTATGCATTCTGATATTTTCTGTTTTTTCTCTTCCATTGAAAAAATATGTTGGTTCCTATCCACTGATTCAATCTGTTGTCCAACTAATGGATCACAAGCCACAATTTGAGAAACTCTGTTATATAGCCTGAGGGGTTGCAGTAGATAATTCTTAACTTTTTTCTAGCTCTAAGATTATAATTTTCAAAAGTTAAAAATTGCAAGTTACCCCACTGGTGACTGAGTATATGCCTGAGCAATTCAGTAGCAAAGTACAAAGAGCCCTCGACTAATTTGGGAGACCTGGGTTTGAACCCTTGGTGTGCTACTATTTTAACACCTTAAACAAATCTATTTATTATTCTTTCTCAATAGTCATATCTGGAAAGATTTGTTAATCCAGAGAGTTTTTTCCTTTTAATAACAAATAACAGAATGCTTCATCTCCCAAATAAAATTTTTATAGTATATAAAACTGTTAAAAGTGGGACTGCTGTGGTGGAATCTGAAGGGAATGGTTGGGGGTCTTACATACCCTGCTCATCACTCTCCACTCCTCCTCCTAATTCCCATCCATAGAGCCATAGGACTCCAGTGAACAGAGTTTGAAAACCACTCTACTCAATAACCCAATCTTAAACTTTGCTCTGGGGACTGCTGGTGAGCAATAGTGATCAGAAATGAAACCAAAGATGCAATGTCTTTCTCTCTGTTTTTCTCTCAGTTCAATGTTTTACTCTCAGAGAATGAAAACACATCAAAACGAGGCTCTTTCTGTCCAGTTCCTTGCTTTATCTTCAACATCTAGCACAGTACCTAGTATAAAACAGGTGTTCAATACATATTTACTGAACAAATAAGTCCCTTTTTAAAATGTATCAAAGTGACAAGTGTTTGGTGGGGGATATTTATGAAGATTCTGAAATTGTAAACAGATACAGATTTTAAAACTAGGATTCATGCCTTATCAGGTTGATTTTAATAATATTGATACGTATTTTTGTAGTGAAATTGGACATTGATATCTCTATTTTATAGATAAGAATACCAGCCCCTCATGAAATTCATGGATGTAACCTAGCTATTTGCAGGCAGGAATTATGATCTATAGCTATTGAATTTCTGATTTGTTTATTGGTAAGCTCTAGGAAGAATCTCCATGAGAACATCCTAGTATTCAATGGATGAATGGGTTGCATCTTAGTTCATGACTTTGTAGAGCCCTTTAAAACATTGGTATTTTGTTGAGTGGTGTAATTGATAAAAAGAAACTTGCACTGTGCCAATCACTTGCCTTTATAGGCTCACCCATTTCATTCCTGAATATGACAGCCTCACTGTTAGTAGCAATTTGTTTCATAATATTGTGGTATGATTGAAAGAAGATAGGAAAGAAATAAGGTCATGTGGATTTTTTTTCCCCTTAATGGAATTACTACTCAGAAAAAAACAGTGCTTTGGTTGGGTAAGTTCTTATCATGCCAAGTGAGCTTTTCAAAATGTTATGTCCCACTTGTATCACTAACTATATTTTTGAGATGACAGGAGATGAGTGAAATATAAAGCTTATGGTTACACAGGGTACTCATCTTCATGCACAACTTCAGCATTAATGTAACCTTTAAAATGTAACCTTTAAAAAGTGCAGTAGTTATCAGCAGCATGACCCGTATCAAAATGGAACTGCCTGTCAAGCCTTGCTCATTTGATGCATGAAAGTTCTATATTTTCCTTCACAGGCATACGTTACAATACCTTTACGTTGGCCCGCACAGCATGCCAATGTAGAACTTCCATAATTGTAAATTCTGAGTCAAGGGTATAACTGCTGGCATTTATCTATTTAGGTGGCTCAGAATACACAGATGCTTTGAAATAGTTTCTTACTTAAAATGAAATCAGAACATCCTCTCAACTAACATGCACATCTTTAAACTAAATTTGAGCATTCTTATTACTCTCCTTCAATACAATTTAGAGTTCTTACGGACATACTTAGAACCTACTTAAATTTGGGGGGATATTTTATTTGACTTAATGCATATACTGTACTAAAGCCAGTTAACTACTTTTGATGTGACAATGTCTTCTATCACAAGCCTCAAAATAAAAATTGCTCAGGGCACCAAAACACATCAGAATAGCAAAATGCTCCAAGTGAGGAGGGCCAGAAAAAAGGCTATTTCACTACTGGATAAAGTGACTTAACTTTGAACAACATGAAGTTGTCAACTTTCAACCATTTTTAAGCTACAAAAGTAGCAGTTTTATATAGTTCAGTCTATATTTCTAGGCACTTGTTGCTTGCTCCACCATTATGATCTCCTAAGAAAGTCAGAGTTGCCCCAAGTGGGAAGAAAACAGGGAGTCCAGATGTTCTCAATGGATTTCACTCTGCCTTCACAGAAAGACAAAATACTTAAATAGATACTCAGTGGATCCGTTTTTCGACCTTCAGTTATTCTGGAAAAAAAGGTAGAGAGAGTCCCCTGAAAAAAATTACCAACAATTTCTTTCACCAAATATTTTTACTTTCTAGAAAAGTAGACTGGGGAAATAAGATTATGGACAAAACTTAGTCTACAATGTTAATAGTTTATAATACCAGAGATTTGAATATAACCTGAAAGACCAGTAATAGGAGTTTGGTTAACTATAGTCCTTCCATAATACAAAATGAAAGGAAGTATCTATCAAATGGAAAAGAAGTTGGTGAAAAAGTATTTACTTAAAAGATGCAAAGTAGCTTCACATTACTATCACATTGAAGACATAAATATAGATATATGCAAACACAGGCATATTTAAAAATATATAAACATGATGCATAAAAACACCAGAATCACATACACTGTTGTTAGTCATTATTTCTGGGTGTAAGGTTAAGATTTGTGGATGATTTTGAAACCTTATCTTTCTTTATTTGTATTTTCTACAATGAATGTGTATTAATTGTATGATAAAGAAAAAAGTAAAATAAAATAACAAAGAATATTTAATTATCCCACTCATTTTCAAAAAACATCTGATTTATAAGTTAAGGCAATTCCTGAGTATTTGCATAATGGGGGACCCTTAGCACAGACAAAAATCAAATGGGACATTATCCATATGGGAGTTTCCCTCGAAGTTTAGGAGAGTCTGAATCGACAAGAGGGTCAGAGAGATGGAAAGCAAACCTCTGGGAAGGGACTGACAGCAAATTAGTAAATTTAAGTAATTTTCTACATCCCTTGTACTTTTTAAATCCACCCATTTTGGGTTGTTTACCTTATACCACTGAACAGTAATTAAGTTGCTAAAGAAGGCAAACAAAGTTAATTGGCAAACCGGAAACATTTTACCTGGGAAGAAATTAAGTAGGGTTAGTTGAACTTAGTTTAGGAGATATTTCAGAAGCATTATTTCTTCTGCTATCTCTTGCCACCGAAAGAATGCTTTCAATGGCCAAAAGACAGTGGAACTTCATTCTGAAAAGACAATATATAGAACAAATTGATAAAACAATGATTTTATAAGGCAAATGAACATGATAGGACAAATGAATGGAAATAGGATTTTTATGGGAAGGATAGTGAACATATGGAAATATCTCTTAGGATAAAAATAAAAGTAGGATCCAGTGGCTGATTCACACAGAGAACACATGAAGTTCTCAGTATACATTTATGGGTTGAATTTTTTAAAAGAATGAATGAATTAATATAACTTCATCTCATCACTTTATGGACCAGATCTTTATAATTTATACACAGTAGCACTGACTTAATTAAACTAGGTATGATTACATGCTACATAGCAAAACATTATTAAATTTTGTGATTGGGGTCAAGTTATGTTCACTTTAGTATAACAGTTTATCTGTTCAATAGTTCCTTCTCTTATGCAACTTCATAATATTTAATTCAGAAGTTAAAAATGAAACTTATATATACACTGTAGAGTATATAAATACATAAGAAAGAACCAAAGACCCATAAAGTCACAAAGAAAGAGAAACTGTCAAGCATCCATTATTTCAGAGTATTCACTAATGTAATAAACTACTAATATAGTTTTCATTAATATACTGTGAATTGGTTCTAACAAAGGAAATGCAGCTGAATATTTGTTATGAGGCTAGATAGAGAAAAAGGATAACTCCTCTACCACTTGGCTGGGCAAATGTAAACATCTGTGTAGTCCTTGTACAAAAGTGAAAAGTTTAGAGGTAAAATAAGTACTTGCCTTCAGTTACCCGTGCGTTTGTGGATTGTACAGTATGAGTATTTCATGAGTGTACAATTCATTTGGTATCCACAACAACCTAAGGTGTGGGTGAGGTGGCAGTGGTAGTAATCTGCAAAAATCAATCTTTGTCCTCAAGGTGCATCCATGTTGCAGCATGTGTCAGAATTTCATTCCCTTTTAGGACTGAATGATAGTCCGTTGTATGCATATACCACATTTTGCTTATTCATTCACCTATTGATGGACACTTGGTTGCTTCCATGTTTTAGCTACTATAAATAATGCTGCTTTGAGCATAGGTATACAAATATCTGCTTGAGTTCTTGCTTTCAATTCTTCTGGGTATATACCCAGAAATGAAATTGCTGGATCATATGGTAATTCTATTTTTAGTTTTTTGAGGAAACACCATAATATTTTCCATAGCAGTTGCACCATTTTACATTTTTCACCAACAGTTCAATTTCTTTGTATCTTTGCCAACATTTGTTATTGTCTGCTGGTTGTTTTTGATAGTAACCATCCTAATGGACATGAGGTAGAATCTTATTATGTATCTCTTTATGCTAAGTGAACATAAACCAGTCACAGAAAGATAAATACTGTATGACTCCACTTATATGAGATACTTAGTCAAAATCATAGAGACGGAAAGTAGAATGGTGATTGCATGGGGCTGGGGGAAATGGATAATTATTGTTTAATAGGTATGGAGTTTCAGTTTTACAAGATGCAAAGAGTTAAGTGGATAGTTGGTGGTAATGGTAGTATAATAATATAAATATACTTAACACTACTGAAATGTACAGTTAATATGGTTTAAGATGGTAAATTTTCTGTTACATGTTTTTCTACCACAACTATGAATGAATGAATGAATGAATGAATGTAAGAAAACCACCAAGTTTTTTTTTTTTTTTTTAAAGAATTAATCCTTATGTATAAGAAGAAATTGAAGCAAAGCCAGTGAGTTAACATGCCTGATAGTAACATCATAACAAGAGTACTGGTTACCTAGCCATCACTTTGGAATGATAGCATAAAATAATGTTTGATTATCTGAAAAAACTTGAAGAGGGGAGACTGAGTCTCCAGGCCACACAAATCTGAAGGTAGTAGATACCCATATTGTTGTGCCATCCTTTTTAAAAACATTTGTTTTAGTTCACATGCTAATAGACTTTGAAATATTAGGTTATACATTTGACATATGTTCACGTATACTACTGGAGATCTTGTGCACGGTCCTTGATATTTCATCTTATTGTCAACTGATAAGTCAAAGTCCAATTTAAACAACACCACATTTACATCATGTTCATACTGATGTGGTGGAATCACCTGTCCTTCTTGCATTTCAGAGGTGATCCGCTTTGACTTTGTCTGTCCTTATCTTGTCTTTTAGAACATTTACTCTCTGGAGCAGCATCCTTGCTGGTTTTTCTCTGATGTGGATGTGGAGGGAGGCATGGAAAAGCATTGTGTGTGCCTGACAATTTTTTTAAAAATAAATTTACTTATTTATTTATTTTACTTTTGACTGTGTTGGGTCTTCGTTGCTGCGCGTGGACTTTCTCTAGTTGTGGTGAGCGGGAGCTACTCTTTGTTGCAGTGCGCGGGCTTCTCTTGTTGCGGAGCACAGGCTCTAGGCATGCGGGCTTCAGTAGTTGTGGCATGTGGGCTCAGTCGTTGTGGCTCATGAGCTCAGTAGTTGTGGTTTGTGGGCTCTAGAGTGCAGGCTCAGTAGTTGTGGCACACGGGCTTAGTTGCTCCACAGCATGTGGGATCTTCCCAGACCAGGGCTCAAACCCGTGTCCCCTGTATTGGCAGGTGGATTCTTAACCACTGCACCACCAGAGAAGTCCCTGTGCCTGACAGTTTTTAATTACCCTCCTGGTTTTCTTTGGATCTCCCCTGTCAGGACTCAGCAACCTCAGGTTCTAGATCCATGATATTTTATAACAGCTTCAATGTATATTAAAATGGATCTGAATCATCATGGAGAGCAATATTTAGATCAAGATATTTAGATCTACCTGGAAAGACCCAGTTAGGTATCAGAATGTCTACCTTAAGAATAAAATGATTTGGAGCAATTTGGGAGACCTCCCTGAAATCACTGATCAACTTATTTGACCATATTATAATATTTAGATCTAGATAATTTTTCCATTATGCTAATTTTGAAACCCCTCTTCAAATTTGACAAAGAGATCTGGCAATTTAGATGCTACTCTAAGCACTTAATATGTGAACTAATTTGATTCTCACAAGCCTAAAGGGTAGGTGCCATTATTATCGCCATCTTACACTGGACAGCACGTGGCACAGCAAAGCTGAGCAACTTCCCAAAGTCAAACCACAAATAAGAGGTGGAGCTAAGCGTTGAATCGAATCATTATGGTTCCAGAGTCCGGGCACTCAACCACTGCACTCCCTCACCTTTCTCAGAGATCAGGGGTCTGTAACCTTTTTCTAGAACAAGCACAGCAAAATTACGCACAGGGAGAAAATGGCTATTTACAGAATTTGAGCAGGAGAAACTAATCTGCCCAGATCGAGAAAGCGTTTGGGGGCCATATAAATACAGCAAACCCACCTGGAGATGAGGGCTTGAGCATCCCTTGCCTGAACTATCTCAGCCATGTCCTCGGTGCCTCTTCAGTGAGTTGCCTAACGGAGCCATCCAGCTTTGACACTTTTGCCAGAGTTCTTATTCTGGGAAGCAGTCATGCTAATCTCCTGCTAAACAGGTTCATGTGTACATGTACACGTGTGTATGTTCCCCGCTCCCTGCCACACACACACAGCCTCCGCATTGTCTCTGTTCTTGGAGACCTATGAACTGACCTAACCTAACCTCCGTCCTAGCTGCTCCTCTGCCATCCTTCTTTGTGTTGTTCGCCCTGAGTACTTCCTGTTGCAGGACCTCAGCGCACACTCTCACACCTCCATACCTCTCTCTTCTCATGCTGTTCCCACTGACAAGGACACCTTTCTTCTCCATTCTCCCAGGTCACCGTGGAAAATTTCTGCTCATCATTCTTTCTTTCTTTTTTTTTTTTCCTGCTCATCTTTCAAGGTCCAAATGAAATGTTTGTTATTTTTTCTTTGTTATTTTCTGGAAAGCCTCTTTCTTCTCCAGTCAGTGTTGATCCCTTTCAACAGTGTTTCTGTAGCACTGCATACTTTTATGAAAAACTTATTACAGTGTATTAAGATAATTGTTGACCGGTCTCTTTCTCCCACTTACATTCAGCTTAGGAAGTGGTCATAACTTCCTCATCTGTATCCTCAGTGTCTATCAGAGCTTGGCACAGAGGAGTTTCTCAGTAAATAGTTTTAAATTATGTTTGCTGCTATTGGATATGATTTTATGGGTATTTTCTCCTGGCAAAATAAAATGTCAAGGTCCATGTATGGGTGTTTTATAGCAAAAACAAAGCAAAATAAAAACCCGCTCCTTGAAATACCTTGAGCCTTAATGCAGTGGTGTTTTCTTTTATAGGAAGTTAGAGAAGTCCTTTGTGAATTTACCTCCTTACCCATTTGAAAATTTCTAAGATTGATATATTCTAGTGTGCAGGTTTAAGAAAAAGATAACTTTAAGAATCAAACTCTAGGAATTGTGGCCTTCCTCCATATAGGAGAGAATGTCTGTGTTGCTCTCCACATGCATTTTAAAGTTAGTTGTTGTTCTTTTGTGGTATGGTCATAAACAGTGATTTCACGGAGGTCTCCCCAACTGCGGTAAATCACTTGCTTTGTTAAGATGGGCATTCCGATACCTAAATGGTTTCATTTCCTTCCAGGTAACAGTATAGAGTAACATCGTCTTATATTGTTGGTCAATCAGTCGTAAGGAAAAGGTATCACTGGATCTATTCCACTGTCTTTTGTTCAGCGCCTGCGTCTGCTGGGGGCTTAGATGCCACACGCCTTGGGCGGAAGCAGGCCTTTCACCCAGCCAGGAAGGGCTTTCCCTGGAGTTGAGCTGCTGGCAGAGGCAGCCGCATTGCAGCCAGATCCGCACACAAAACGCTTTTTCCCCAGGCAACTGTTTCCATGTTTCTCCTTGGTCCCTGATGAGCAAATGCCTCCGAGAATAATTCTCTCCACTGGCACACTGTGAGCCAGAACCTCTCGTGGGCTTGGAAAGGGAAGCTCCATAGACTTTTGCTCCAATGTGTCGAGTCAGGGCACACGTGGCCCCAGTTACAAGATAAATGGTGTTGTGGAAACAAGTCAGGTTAGCCAACAACTGCCTGAGCATCACATCAGTGTCTTTTCTGTAATTATTGCATTTAATACAGCTAGTTACTTGCACAAAAGAGCTTCCGGATACGGCAATTTCCACTGGGGGCTGTTTAGGAATGTACAGGCCCATCATTTAGCCCTGATATTGTTGGGTTGTCAGAATTGATCATAGCTCTTGACGGAACACCTCTAGCTTTTTTTTTTTATGGAGTGCCTCAGAGTGACATTTCACATTGTTTAAGTAGGAGTGATCTGTTAGTTTATATTTTATCTAAAACTGCAGATGAGAGGACCTCCCTCAGGGCCTAAATACATGAATCCTTTTCGCATGTTGTAATTAATAGTGGAGCCCAGAGAGAAATTCATAACAAGGGGCCGAAGAGCTGGGCAGAGCAACTTGTCAAAAAGAAGGAAATTCCACTACAGATTAGCTTATTTTTAAGCATGTCAAGCTCTACATACAAACATGATCTATTGCTTCCTTGTAATGTCTGTTTGAGCCCACATGCTCGGGGCGGTGTCAGAGCCTGCTGTAAATTTTGTCTGAGTCAGGGCAATTCTGATTGATCTCTGAGTGTAAAATCGATAAGAAGACACTGTCATTTTCTTAAAGGATGAGCTAGAAAAGGAAAATAAATTAAGACTCCACTGAATGTCTATCTCCAGTGCTCATTAATTCAGTGTGGTTTGTACTTTGTTAATGTTATGGCCACAGCTTTAATCTTCCAGGTGCTCTTCCTGTGGCTACTTGCCAGCAGACATTCTTATGTTATGTATATTTCATCCGCACTGGGCTTGTGGGGGGCTGCATAAAATGGTTGCCCTCTTTTCTCTCTTAGCTCCTGCTTAATCCATTTTATTATTTTGAAGAAATACATCACCATGGATACTGATTAAGTTTAAAATGGACGGAGCCATTCTCTCTCTCTCTCTTTCTCTCTCTCAATCTCTCTCTCCTTTTTCTTTTCTCCACCCCCCCCCCCCCTTCATCAGGAGATAGACTCATTTGTCTTAAATAGTCTGGGCAAATAATAACTACCAAGCATTTTGCCTTACATAATAAACTGTGTGAAGATTAATCTTCTTCTATTTCTCTTTCTCCCTCCTCTTCCCTTCTCCCTCCCCCACCCCTTCCCTTCCTCTCTCCCTCTCTCTCCCTCTCCCCACCACCTCTTTCTCACCTAAGGCTTTTTTCTGCACATTTTAAAAGTTCTTTCTGTAGATTTCCTCAGCCTTAAAATATCTTGCACATCAAGATTTTTCCCACATCGTTTCAAGAAATAGTAGCTCTTCCAGTATCCTAATAAAACACACGCACACAAACAGTTTAAATGTTTCATGGTTGTTTGTTGTGTTTGCTATCACAGAGTCCCAAACATGTCCCAGGCCTTCAGGTTTTGCATTTTGCTCCTCAGGAAGAGAGAAAAGGAAAGGCAAGGCAGGTGGGATATCCCCTCCTCCTTATTTGTATTCTGCATTAAATACAATATCATAACACTTATGTTTCCCTCTGCTATAGAAAGTGAACGTTTAGTTTTGTCTCTAGCTCTGTCTTTGGTTTCTGTGAATGGAGATCGTGAATCAACTGTTTTTCAGACATTCCTCATTTCTGACACATTTTGAATACCGTGCGCATGAGTTATACACTGTGGTCACATCTCCAGTAATTGTTCATGGAAACCCATTAATAGGAGACTGGTTCCAGAAGCTTTTTATTTGTTTGTGAAAACTTATATTGACTATATAGAATTTTGTTTAGGTTTCTCAAAAATGCAGAGACCAAAAAAAGGAGGAAGTGGTTAAAAAATCTAGATCTATTTGTTTCAAAAGGCATTAAATTCATATTCATGAAGGGTGTTTGCTTTCTTTAACAAAGCACAGCACATGCCAATTAATTATTTCTCAGGAAAAGGTCACTTAGGGGACTAACTCTGTATCTCCCATCTTCCCAATTGAGTGTGCTAAATGAATAGATTTGCAAATTTAATCTACAAGCGACAAGTACTTGGCCTTGAAATTATTTGTCTTATTCATCTTTTTTTAAACATTTGTCTTTATTTATTATGGAGCCCATGATACAGTGAGATAACATCTTGAAATTTGTAAATAATATGTAATGATTTTAGGATTAAATTTGAGAGGAAACTGTGTACTAAGGTAATATATTTACTATGTACATCCCCTCCCACCATCAATATGATGCTGTTGTAATTCTTTACCAAGGAGACTACTTTCAGAGAGCTGATGGACATCTGAAAACGACTGCAAGTGATCACTTGTATTTTTAAGTTTTGCTTTTGTTTCTTAAACCTGAACATTTAAGGGTTTTTTTTTTTTTTCTTTTGAAGGACATAAGTTTGATGAGACAATTAAATGGCTATTTTGTTTCCATGTGGAAGCGCATATTTGCTGAGGGGCACTGTTACACGTGTATCCATTCAGTGGTGCCTGCTGTGTACATGGCGCTCTGTTGTAGATGCTAGAAAACAGAGGGAATGAGTGGGAAACTCTTTACGTATACGTTAGGGATGACACCTAACTCACAGGGTAACTACAAGGATTGCATGTATATAAAACAACTAGAATATAGTGGAGTTTTCATAATTATAGTTCCTCTTGGGACTTCGCTGGTGGTCCAGCGGCTAAGACTCTGAGCTCCCAAAGCATGGGGCCTGCGTTCGATCCCTGGTCAGGGAACTAGATCCCACATGCTGCACCTAAGAGTTCACATGCCGCAAGCATGCTTCAACTAAAGATCCCACGTCCCGCAACTAAGACCCGGCACAGCTAAATAAATAAATAGTTCCTCTTCCCCGCATTTGATGGTTGATGGTGGCCTTAGGCAAATCATATGTTGAAGAACCTCAGTTCTCTCATCTATAAAAATGAGGTAATACTTCTTATCATGCAGAATTGCTGAGAATTTGTGTGATCAAGTATTTTTGTGGCAACACCTGATACATATCATGCACTCAAATAATATTGAGACCTTCAAGATGGTGGAAGAGTAAGACATGGAGATCACCTTTCTCCCCGCAAATACATCAGAAATACATCTACATGTGGAACAACGCCTACAGAACACCTATACTGAATGCTGGCAGAAGAACTCAGACTTCCCAAAAGGCAAGAAACTCCCCACGTACCTGGGTAGGGCAAAAGAAAAAAGAAAAAACAGAGACAAAAGAATAGGGACGGGACCTGCACCAGTGGGAGGGAGCTGTGAAGGAGGAAAGGTTTCCACACACTAGGAAGGCCCTTCGCGGGCGGAGACTGCGGGTGGCGGAGGCGAGAAGCTTCGGAGCCACGGAGGAGAGCGCAGCCACAGGGGTGCGGAGGGCAAAGCGGAGAGATTCCTGCACAGAGGATCGGTGCCGACCAGCACTCACCAGCCCGAGAGGCTTGTCTGCTCACCCGCCGGGGCGGGCGGGGGCTGGGAGCTGAGGCTCGGGCTTCAGAGGTCAGATCCCAGGGAGAGGACTGGGGTTGGCTGCGTGAACACAGCCTGAAGGGGCTAGTGCGCCACAGCTAGCCGGGAGGGAGTACAGGAAAACGTCTGGAGCTGCCTAAGAGGCAAGAGACTATTGTTTTGGGGTGCGGGAGGAGAGGGGAGTCAGAGCACCGCCTAAACGAGCTTCAGAGATGGGCATGAGCCACGGCTATCAGTGCGGATCCCAGAGACGGGCATGAAACGCTAAGACTGCTGCTGCCGCCACCAAGAAGCCTGTGTGCGAGCACAGGTCACTCTCCACACCGCCCCTCCCGGGAGCCGGTGCAGCCCGCCACTGCCAGGGTCCCGTGATCCAGGGACAACTTCCCCAGGGGAATGCATGGCACGCCTCAGGCTGGAGCAACATCACGCCGGCCTCTGCCACCACAGGCTCGCCCTGCATCCGTACCCCTCCCTCCCCCCGTCCTGAGTGAGCCAGAGCCCCGAAGCAGCTGCTCCTTTAACCCCATCCTGTCTGGGGAGGGAAGAGACGCCCTCAGGTGACCTACACGCAGAGGCGGGTCCAAATCCAAAGCTGAACCCCGGGAGCTGTGCGAACAAAGAAGAGAAAGGGAAATCTCTCCGAGCAGCCTCAGGAGCAGCGGATTAAAGCTCCACAATTGACTTGATGTACCCTGCATCTGTGGAATACCTGAATAGACAACGAATCATCCCAAAATTGAGGTGGTGGACTTCGGGAGCAACGATATATATATATTTTTCCTTTTTCTTTTTTTGTGAGTGTGTATGTGTATGCTTCTTTGTGTGATTTTGTCTGTATAGCTTTGCTTTTGCCATTTGTCCTAGGGTTCTGTCTGTCTGTTCTTTTTTTTCTTTTTATTTTGTTTTAAAAAAAAAAAATTATTAGAGTTTTTAGTGCTTGCTATCATTGGTGGATTTGTTTTTTGCTTTGATTGCTCTCTTCCGTTTTTTCTTCTTTTTTAATACTTTTTAATTTTTAATTTTTAATAATTATTTTTAATTTTTTATTTTAATAACTTTATTATTTTCTTTCTTTCTTTCTTTTTTTCTCCCTTTTCTTCTGAGCTGTGTGGCTGACAGGATCTTAGTGCTCCAGAAGGGTGTCAGGCCTGAGCCTCTGAGGTGGGAAGGCCGAGTTCAGGACACTGGTCTACCAGAGACCTCCGGGCTCCACATAATATCAAACGACAAAAGCACTCACCGAGATCTCCATCTCAGTGCTAAGACCCAGCTCCACTCAATGACCAGCAAGCTACAGTGCTGGACACCCTATGACAAACAACTAGCAAGACAGGAACACAACCCCACCCATTAGCAGAGATGCTGCCTAAAATCATAATAAGGTCACAGACACCCAAAAACACACCACTGGACGTGGTCCTGCCCACCAGAAAGACAAGATCCAGCCTCATCCACCAGAACACAGGCACTAGTCCCCTCCACCAGGAAGACTACACAACCCACTGAGCCAACATTACCCACTGGCGGCAAACACCAAAAACAACGGGAACTACGAACCACCAGCCTGTGAAAAGGAGACCCCAAACACAGTAAGTTAAGCAAAATGAGAAGAAAGAGAAACACACAGCAGATGAAGGAGCAAGGTAAAAACCCACCAGACCAAACAAATGAAGAGGAAATAGACAGTCTACCTGAAAAAGAATTCAGAGTAATGATAGTAAAGGTGATGCAAAATCTTGGAAACAGAATGGAGAAAATACAAGAAACATTTAACAAGGCCCTAGAAGAACTAAAGAGCAAACAAACAATGATGAACAGCACAATAAGTGAAATTAAAAATTCTCTAGAAGGAATCAATAGCAGAATAACTGAGGCAGAAGAACGGATAAATGACCTGGAAGATAAAATAGTGAAAATAACTACTGTAGAGCAGAATAAAGAAAAAAGAATGAAAAGAATTGAGGACCATCTCAGGGACCTCTGGGACACCATTAAACACACCAACATTCGAATTATAGGGGTCCGAGGAGAAAAAGGGAAAAAGAAAGGGACTGAGAAAATATTTGAAGAGATTATAGTTGAAAACTTCCCTAATATGGGAAAGGAAATAGTCAATCAAGTCCAGTAAGCTTAGAGAGATCCATACAGGATAAATCCAAGGAGAAACACACCAAGACACATATGAATCAAACTATCAAAAATTAAATACAAGAAAATATATTAAAAGTAGCAAGGGAAAAGCAACAAATACCATACAAGGGAATCCCCATAAGGTTAACAGCTGATCTTTCAGCAGAAACTCTGCAAGCCAGAAGGGAGTGGCAGGACATATTTAAAGTGATGAAAGGGAAAAACCTACAGCCAAGATTACTCTACCCGGCAAGGATCTCATTCAGATTCGATGGAGAAATTAAAACCTTTACAGACAAGCAAAAGCTAAGAGAATTCAGCACCACCAAACCAGCTTGACAACAAATGCTAAAGGAACTTCTCTAGGGAGGAAACACAAGAGAAGGAAAAGACCTACAATAACAAACCCAAAACAATTAAGAAAATGGTAATAGGAACATATATATTGTTAATTACCTTAAATGTAAGTGGATTAAATGCTCCAACCAAAAGCCATAGACTGGCTGAATGGATACAAAAACAAGACCCGTATGTATGCTGTCTACAAGAGACCCACTTCAGACCAGGGACATATACAGACTGAAAGTGAGGGGATGCAAAAAGATATTCCATGAAAGTGGAAATCAAAAGAAAGCTGGAGTAGCAATTCTCATATCAGACAAAATAGACTTTAAAATAAAGACTATTACAAGAGACAGAGAAGGACACTACATAATGATCAAGGGATCAATCCAAGAAGAAGATATAACAATTGTAAATATTTATGCATCCAACATAGGAGCACCTCAATACATAAGGCAAATGTTAACAGCCATAAAAGGGGAAATGGACAGTAACACAATCATAGTAGGGGACTTGAACAACCCCACTTTCACCAACGGTCAGATCATCCAAAATGAAAATAAATAGGGAAACACAAGCTTTAAATGATCCATTAAACAAGATGGACTTAATTGATATTTATAGGACATTCCATCCAGAAACAACAGAACACACTTTCTTCTCAAGTGCTCATGGAACATTCTCTAGGATAGTTCATATCTTGGGCCACAAATCAAGCCTAGGTAAAATGAAGAAAATTGAAAGCATATCAAGTATCTTCTCCGACCACAATGCTATGAGACTAGATATCAATCACAGGAAAAAATCTGTAAACAATACAAACACACAGAGGCTAAACAATACACTACTTATTAAGCAAGAGACCACTGAAGAAATCAAAGAGGAAATCAAAAAATACCTAGAAACAAATGACAATGAAAACACGATGACCCAAAACCTATGGGATGAAGCAAGAGCAGTTCTAAGAGGGAAGTTTATAGCAATACAATCCTACCTCAAGAAACAAGAAAAATCTCAAATAAACAAACTAACCTTACACCTAAAGCAATTAGAGAAAGAAGAACAAAAAACCCCCAACGTTAGGAGAGGGAAAGAAATCGTAAAGATCAGGTCAGAAATAAATGAAAAAGAAATGAAGGAAACAGTAGCAAAGATCAATAAAACTAAAAGCTGGTTCTTTGAGAAGATAAACAAGATTGATAAAACATTAGCCAGACTCATCAAGAAAAAAAGGGAGAAGACTCAAATCAACAGAATTAGAAATGAAAGAGGAGAAGTAACAACTGACACTGCAGAAATACAAAGAATCATGAGAGAGTACTACAAGCAACTATATGCCAATAAAATGGACAACCTGGAAGGAATGGACAAATTCTTAGAAAAGTACAACATTCCAAGACTGAACCAGGAAGAAATAGAATATATGAACAGACCAATCACAAGCACTGAAATTGAAACTGTGATTAAAAATCTTCCAACAAACAAAAGCCCAGAACCAGACGGCTTCACAGGCGAATTCTATCACACATTTAGAGAAGAACTAACACCTATCCTTCTCAAACTCTTCCAAAATATAGCAGAAGGAGGAAGACTCCCAAACTCATTCTATGAGGCCACCATCACCCTGATACCAAAACCAGACAAAGATGTCACAAAGGAAGAAAATTACAGGCCAATATCACTGATGAACATAGATGCAAAAATCCGCAACAAAATACTAGCAAACAGAATGCAGCAGCACATTAAAAGGATCATACACCATGATCAAGTGGGGTTTATCCCAGGAATGCAAGGATTCTTCAATATATGCAAATCAATCAATGTGATACACCATATTAACAAATTGAAGGATAAAAACCATATGATCATCTCAATAGATGCAGAAAAAGCTTTCAACAAAATTCAACACCCATTTATGATAAAAACCCTCCAGAAAGTAAGCAAAGAAGGAACTTACCTCAACATAATAAAGGCCATATATGACAAACCCACAGCCAACATTGTTCTCAATGGTGAAAAACTGAAACCATTTCCACTAAGATCGGGAGCAAGACATGGTTGTCCACTCTCACCACTATTATTCAACATAGTTTTGGAAGTCTTAGCCACAGCCATCAGAGAAGAGAAAGAAATAAAAGGAATGCAAATCGGAAAAGAAGTAGTAAAACTGTCACTATTTGCAGATGACATGATACTGTACATAGAGAATCCTAAAGATGCTACCAGAAAACTACTGGAGCTAATCTATGAATTTGATAAAGTAGCAGGATACAAAGTTAATGCACAGAAATCTCTTGCATTCCTATACACTAATGATGAAAAATCTGAAAGAGAAATTAAGGAAACACTCCCATTTACCATTGCAACAAAAAGAATAAAATACTTAGGAATAAACCTACCTAAGGAGACAAAAGGCCTGTGTGCAGAAAACTGTAAGACATGGATGATACAGACAGATGGAGAGATATACCATTTTCTTGGACTGGAAGAATCAACATTGGGAAAATGTCTCTACTACCGAAAGCAATCTACAGCTTCTGTGCAATCCCTATCACACTACCAATGGCATTTTTCACAGCACTAGAAAAAAAAATTACACAATTTGTATGGAAACACAAAAGACCCTGCATAGCCAAAGCAATCTTGGGAAAGAAAAATGGAGCTGGAGGAATCAGGCTCCCTGACTTCAGACTATACTACAAAGCTACAGTAATCAAGACAGTACGGTACTGGCACAAAAACAGAAATATAGATCAATGGAACAGGATAGAAATCCCAGAGATAAACCCATGCACATATGGTCACCTTAGTTTTCATAAAGGAGGAAAGAATATACAATGGAGAAAAGACAGCCTCTTCAATAAGTGGTGCTGGGAAAATGGGACAGCTACATGTAAAAGAATGAAATTAGAACACTCCCTAACACCATACACAAAAATAAACTCAAAATGGATTAAAGACCTAAATGTAAGGCCAGACACTATAAAACTTAGAGGAAAACATAGGCAGAACACTCTGTGAGATAAATCACAGGAAGATCCTTTTTGACCCACCCCCTAGAGAAATGGAAATAAAAACAAAAATAAATGAGACCTAATGAAAGTTAAAAGCTTTTGCACAACAAAGGAAACCATAAAAAAGATGAAAAGAGAGCCCTCAGAATAGAAGATATTTGCAAATGAAGCAACTGACAAAGGATTAATCTCCAAAATTTACAAGCAGCTCATGCAGCTCAATATCAAAAAAACAAACAACCCAGTCCAAAAATGGGCAGAAGACCTAAATAGACATTTCTCCAAAGATATACAGATTACCAACAAACACATGAAAGAATGCTCAACATCACTGATCATTAGAGAAATGCAAATCAAAACTACAATGAGGTATCACCTCACACCAGTGAGAATGGCCATCATCAAAAAAATCTACATACAATAAATGCTGTAGAGGGTTTGGCGAAAAGGGAACCTCTTGCACTGTTGGTAGGAATGTTAATTGATATAGCCACTATGGAGAACACTATGGAGGTTCCTTAAAAAACTGAAAATAGAACTACCATATGACCCTGCAATCCCACTAGTGGGCATATACCCTGAGAAAACCATTATTCAAAAAGAGTCATGTACCACAATGTTCTTTGCAGCTCTATTTACAATAGCCATGACATGGAAGCAACCTAAGTGTCCGTCGACAGATGAATGGATAAAGAAGATGTGGTACATATATACAATGGAATATTACTCAGCCATAAAAAGAAACAAAATTGAGTTATTTGTAGTGAGGTGGATGGACCTAGAGTCTGTTATACAGAGTGAAGTAAGTCAGAAAGAGAAAAAATACAGTATGCTAACACACATATATGGAATCTAAAAAAAAAAAAAAAAAAAAGGGTCATGAAGAATCTAGGGGCAGGATGGGAATAAAGACACAGACATAGACTATGGACTTGAGGACATGGGGAGGGGGAAGGGTAAGCTGGAACGAAGTGAGAGAGTGGCATGTACTTATATATACACTACCAAATGTAAAATAGATAGCTAGTGGGAAGAAGCCGCATAGCACAGGGAGATCAGCTTGGTGTTTTGTGACCACCTAAATGGGTGGGGTAGGGAAGGTGGGAGGGAGACGGAAGAGGGAGGAGATATGGGGATATATGTATATGTATAGTTGATTCACTTTGTTATAAAGCAGCAACTAACACACCATTGTAAAGCAATTATACTCCAATAAAGATGTTTGAAAAAACCCAAATAATATTATTTGTTAGTATTCTTATTTTTGTTTGGGTCTAGAGAGGCTATAGAACATCCAGGTGGAAATGTCTGATAAGATGTTGAAAATGAAAGACTGAGACAATTCACAAATTTTAAAACTTTAATTACATAAAGCAAATATTTGGAACATATTGTTATGAACTGAGTGTGTCCCCCTGCCCCAAATTCATATGTTGAACCCCTAATGTTATGGTATTGGGAGGTGGTGCCTGGAGGAGTTAATTAAGTTATGAGTGGAACCCCCATTATGAAATTAGTGTCCTTACAAGAAGAGGTAGAGAGCTGGCCCACTCTGTGTCATGTGAGGATACAAGGAGTGGATGGCCATCTGCAAATGACACTGAATCTGACAGTATCTTGATCTTGGACTCACCAGACACTGAATCTCCTGACACCTTGATCTTGGATTTCTCAGTTTCCCAAAACATAAGAACTATTTGTTGTTTAAGCCACCTAGTGTGTAGTATCTTGCTATAGCAGCCCAAATTTACTAAGGCACATATTCACAAGAAATTATGAGTAGAGACAGTTTAGAAGAGGTTAAGGCGTCTCCTGTGAGGCTTTTTTCAGACTGCTACTGATATTTCTGCATTCACAGCTTCTACATCAACTTGACTTTGATAATTGAATAAGCTCTTGGTAGGAAGTTAGGACTTTTAGAGTATCGACACATGCATTGTGGAGATAAATTTACTTGCAGTGTAAATAGTGGTTGATTTCATGCCACAGCCAATATCAGAGACTTCATACCAGCCAGAAAACCCAAAGAAGTGAGGAGTGTGCACAATCTATTTGTTTAAACTTAGTATCTGTCCCAGATTAAATTTTCTTAATGCCCTTTGACAGGCTTGTGATAAGATTGTTTTTCTCAATATCAATCTGAAATTTAAATGTGTATTCACTTTGACTCAGAAATAGTTCTTTTGGAAATTTAATAAGAAAAGATAATTCAACAAGTGTCCCCAGATATACAGTGTTGGTTGTTCACTGTAGTCTTGCTTGTGGAAAAAAATCTAATTGTTTTTGCATAGGCAATTAAAAATAAATTGTGATACATAAATGCCATTGATTCATGCGTATGTTTAAAATGTTTATCTTGCTCTATAACTATGGATGTCTAGGACATATTGTTGAGATTAGCTGGAAGGATGGCCACTAATATGCAAACAATAGTTGTCTCTTATGGATGGAATTTGTAGGGATAGCTTCTGTGATTCTATGTATTGCTTGAATTTTCACGATTGCATATAAATTTTATAATCAGAAAAAAAATTTTAATTTTTCAAAATTATTTTTGAAAAAAAGTTGTGCCTCTGTCTTCTTGGGTGGATAGTTTTAATTTAGATCAGTGGAAATGTGAAGAGGATTTTCTTTGGGATAAAGAGAAGGACATCACACCCCTAGAATCCTGTCTTTCAGGTTCTAGCCCACCATCTTAGCTTGCTTTTTCTGTACCTTTAAGCCACCTCAGCACTCTCCACTGGAATACAAAGCTGGGAAACTCCAGCACTCTTTAATCCTGTACTCTTTTTTTGCTTACTCACCTCCTACTCTTTCTCTCCTGGCTTCCTTGCCTCCTGACCTGGGGGGTTTCATTTCACTCTATGTCATTACCTTCATGGTCTTGACAGGGTTATTAGTTAGTTGGACTTGGATTGTCACACTGGTGACCGCACCTAGGCCCTGATCAAGAAGGGGGAAGAGAGGAATGCACACATGTTTAGTGAAAGAATAATACATATGTGAGTTCAGAGCTTCTTGTACAGATGCTTTCATCTTAATTAGCTCAAGTTCCATAATAAAATACCACAGACTGGGTGGCTTAAAGAACAAGAATTTCTCTCTCACACTTCTGGAGACTGGAAGTCCAAAATGAAGGTGCCAGTAGGGTCGGTATCTGGTGAGAGCTCTCTGCTCAGGTTTCAGGTGGCTGCCTTCTTGCTGTGTCCTCACATGGCCTTTCCTTGGTGCATGCAGATGAAGAGAAGGATAGGAAGCAGACCTCCTGGTGTCTCTTCTTATAAGGGCATTAATCCCATCATGAGGGATTTAGCCCTCGTCTAAACCTAATGACCTGCAAAGGCCCCATCTCCAAATACCACCATGTTGGGGTTTAAGGCTTCAACACATGTATTTGGCGGGTGGGGTGGGGACACAGTTCTGTTATAGCAGCTTCTTAAACCTGAAAAAGTAAGACTCTAAGCCGAGTAGATTGTCGAAGGACCTGCAGAATCTGAGGAACATTAAAAATGATTGTTTTTTTTGGTGCACTCTGCAGGGACATGGAGAGGCTATCTGTGGAAATACAGTCAAGTCCCATTTTTTGCAGTAGTTATGTTCTCCAAAGTCACCAGGAACACTGAATTAACAAACACTGAACCTTTGCTCCTAGTGCAAATACAGGATTCATTTCCTGCAAGCCTCTGGTCAAAACATTTTTGTCAACCTACCAATATATTACCTTGTTTAATGTGTGTTTCTGTTTGAAGACATTTAATATATATCGTTGATTCGTTAACATTGAATTCACGGCCAATAGCACTATAACTCACGTGTGAATGAAGTATATCGAACGTGCATATTTTCTCCTCAAGGCACATCAGTCTTCTTGTGCTTAGGAACACTAGACAGCACGTCAGCACTATGCTTAGGGACCATTTTAAACAGTGAAATCACTAACAAAAATGAGAAAATTTGGCACTAAGTAGATTGCAAATAGGACACTCATTAAGAGTAGGACAGCCGAAACAAGAACGCAGAGTTGTTGCCTTGGTCATACTCACTGGGAAATGTGCAGTGGGAAAAAGCATAATAGTTTTGCTTCTTTGCACACACACATCTGTGAATGACCACAGAAACAGCAGGAGTATTGCTTTGGGGGTTACTAATAAATTTTAGAGAGTAGGAATATTCACAGATATAGAATCTGTGGATAGTAAGGATCAACCATAATGGCATAACATTCTCTTTGGACTTACAGTCTAAATAATTATTCTCAATGTGGCCCACAGCAGTAAGAATATACCTCCAATGGTGTCTCCCAATGTGGATTTCATATGAAAAAGTTGACATTACCTTTATGAAGCAGCAAAATTGTGAGGAATACAAAGTTTTCCTTTGGGTTGATCCTATCTCTCTTTTTAAGCATCCATTCTCCCCACTCCTGCCCTCATGTTTCAGGTTTGCCTCTCATTCTACCTCCATGGCCCTGTACTCAATTGTCCACATCTTGAAATTAATGTTACAACTCAGTTCTGGAGAAGTTTTATCCAATAAGCACATAAGGTATTTGAACTTCAGTAGGAAACTTCAGTGGGAAACTTACCTAGAAATCCAACAAGTTAAATTTGGATTCAACCAACATCTATTGATTACCTATCTTGGTCCATATGCATTCCGTTATTTAAGGAGGAAACGTTTAATGGTGGAATGGTTGAATTTCAAAGTTCATATGAGAAAAATGAGAGCGTCACCTTCCTGACACATCTCAAATCACACTACATAAGTCGCGTCTACTGGTTCTGTCTGTCTACTCAACCTATATCTGTCGTAACTCTGCCTAAACAAAATGAAGTGTAGGGCCTTGGCCTCTCTCTTAAAAATGTGTGTGCCCACTGTAACAACTATAGAACTTCAGGTAGATACAGAATATGACAAGGAACATCGCCACACACACCCACCTTTAAATTAAATTATGTTCCAGATTTAAGTAGCGAAGGTAACAGGAACTGATCCAAAGTGAGGAGCTTCAGAGCAGGAGCAGATGCATTGCTTCCCAATACGGTGTCCTTCAGGCCCCAGAATCTCTAATGGAACGAATCAGCTGCCAAGGATGCTGTAGGCACAGAGAAGGGTCCTACAGGATTGGAGAGGCCAAATTCCTTCTGTGCCACTATTCTTTTACTATACTCAAGATTAGATTACTACTTTGAAAGAATTTATACTAACAATCTATGGACTTCCCTTTAAGGGAAGGTTTATATATATCCGTATCATGCCTTCTTGGTTCTTGAATCAAACTCTGCATCATCATGTGGGGAGAAAGCCATCAGTGCCCAGAAGCCCTCTAGCTTTCTATCATAGGTTGGGTTTCCCAGAGAACAGGCTCCAAGACTCTGAGATCTATATGAAGGTTTATTGGGAAATGCTCTCAGGAATAACAGCTGTAAGGGGAAAAGGAAGCAGGAATTGGAAGAGGAGAAGTTAAACTGCAAGGCAGTTGTAGCAGAGGGTTTGGCCTATCCTCTGGGGAGCTCTGGAACTGGGATGGTACTGCAGAATTGTCCTACCTTGAGGGGGGCCTGGCCTTTTTAACGTTTTATGAGTAGTCACTGGACTTCCCCTGGGGGAAGGGTGAGACATGTTGGTGCTCTTTGGCTGTGGGAAACTCCTAGAGAGAGGCTGACCCAGGAAGCTGGGGTAAGGAGTGTCTCAGTGTTGTAGGGGAAATCTGGGTGTGCACCACAGCATCGACTACACTTCCCTTACAGGGGTCAGGGCCTATACTGGACACCTCATCAAAGTCCATTTTCCTTTTCTTACTCAACAGTAAGTACCTCGCTAGGTGATAAGGGAGATACAAAAAAATTTTCTCTGTTGTATTACCGTCTAGATGGGAATTAGATATATATGCCTTAGAACATTTGAAAGGACGGAACAGTAGAAGGTGAACATGTGGTAAGAACAATGAGTACTTTAGATTTTCAGAAGATAGAGATGTCACAGAGAGGCTGGGTTTGATCTGGGACTTAAAGCCTAATGGTAAGGGGCTCAGCAGATGTTCAATAAAAGAGTATGCAGAATGTATCAGTGGTTCTCAGGACATGCATCTGAATCACCTAGAGGACTTGTTAAAATGCAGATTTCTGGGCCCGGCCTCTGGGTTTAGGATTCAGCAGGTCTGGGATAGGACCTGGAAATTTGCATTTCTAACAAATTCCCAGGTGATGCTGATGCTGCTGGTCCTGGGACAACACTTTGAGAATCTTCAAGTAAAACATCATAAAAACAGCACATTGCTTATAAAGGAAAGCACACAGTATGTTGCAAAGACTGTCTAAAGCAGTCTGGCTAGAATGAAGGAAAAGCCAGACATTTAGTTAGGATTTTAGATTGGAACCAGATTATGAATGATTCCAAATACCTTATTAAGAGATGTAATTTTTAAGTTAATAAATACCATGGAAAGTTTTAGAGCGGAGGAATAACATGATTAAAAGATTGCTCTTAAGGCAATATGTAAGGTTAATAAAGACAAGGCATCTTGGAAACAAAATCCTTAGAGGGGACTTGACATAATCCCAGAAGTAAGGGGCTGAAGCCCTAACTTCTTTGTCAACTCTTACTTTCTTCCACCACAAACTGACCTCAGTCAAACTGGCAGTTCAGAAACTGCCAGATTCTTTTGGTAAAAATTGGTAGCTAGTGGTGTCTCAAAGAAGATGTCTTCCCCATACCATCTCTACCAGGTGCATAGTATAAAAAAAACAGATACTAGTCCAATGCCAAATATATATCCACTTGTTATCAGAAAGGCACAAAAACAGTTTAAAAACCTTGTTATTATAAGATGATGATACCTCTGCTTTCTATCCTTAAACACTCTTAACAAGTGCCTTGCATGGAAGAGTCGCTCCAAGATGGAGACAAGAAAATTCTTTAGGTAAGAACCACCAACTTTTTAACTGGTTCCTTTGATGGGAAGTGGGGAACAATGGATCAAATGGAACTCTGGTCTTAGAGGGCAGTTCAGTTATTGGCTTTTGGAGCTGGCTGGATTTTTATAACCTGTTCTAATCTAGCACATGTCTTCCATACCCCTCATCTCACCACCACTACCACCAACAAAAGTTATTTTGAATATTTCTTAAGCTAGTAAACCCCTGGTGCAGATTTGTATAATAGTATCTCAAGTGTAGTACAAGTTATAACCATCGCTGGAGTGTGTATTCATGATTAGGTTGCTTCAAATGCAAACTAATTGCCCCTAGGGTGTGGATTAAAGTTAATTCACAAATGTACCTAGTTTATACTGATATACCTCAAAGTAAGTTACTGTGCAGAAACTATAACCACTGTCATTACTTTTATTTTTATAGCTCTCAAATTTTGTCTCTAACCAGTGGTGTGCTGATAGACTACTTCTGGAAGAGGTTAAAAAACAAAACAAAGCTAAACAAACAGACAAATGAAAAAACACCCAAGGCTGATTTGTAGCCTTTGCCAGTTTCTGTGTCATAAATACTCCCACATTATCTGGTTTCAAGCTACAGTGTTTTAACAACCAGCACACAAAATTCCTGAATATTTAACAGTCAAATCTAGCAAGCTTAGAATAGGCTCTAGCATACCACTGTCTTTAATCCTAGTTGTTTTATGTATTAAACCTGTATTTGCAAAAGACTTACAGATATCTCTCCAGTTGCACTCCCTAAAATACAGAGTATTTTCACTGCCCTGAAAATCTTCTGTATTCTTCTGTTCATCCATCCCTTTCCTCTAACCTCTGGCAACCAGTGATCTTTTTACTGTCTCCATTCTGCCTTTTCCAGAATGTCATATAGTTGGAATGATATAATATGCAGCCTTTTCAGATTGACTTGTTTCACTTAATCACATATATTTAATGTTTCTCCATGACTTTTCATGGCTTGATTGCTCATTTTTTTTTCTTTTAGTGCTGAATAATATTCCGTTGTCTGGACGTGCTGCAATTTATTTATCAATTAACCTACTGAAGGGTATCTTGGTTGCTTCCATGTTTTGGCAATTATGAATAAAGCTGCTAGTTAAATTAATATTTACCATATTTGTTACTGTTTTCTATTCATTGCCTTCTTCCTTTGTTCCTGTTTTCAGTCTTCCACTCTTTATATCTTTTGTGGCTTTAATTGAGTATTTTATAACATTCTATTTTTTTCTCCTTTCTTAGTATAGTAATTATACTACTTTTTTTTTTTTTTACTTTTTTAGTAAAAAAAGTAGGGCATCCTACTTTTTTCTTTTTTTAGGGCATCCTTTAGTGGTTGCCCTAGAGTTTACAATATACATTTAGAAGTAATCTAAGTCTACTTTCAAATAATACATTGTTGTTATTCATTTCATTTATACATAAGCTATAATCACCAAATACATCTTTGCTATTATTATTATTTTGAACAAACTCTTATCTGTTAGATCAATTAATAATAAAAAATAAAAGTTTTTATTTTATCTTTACTTATTCCTTCTCTAATGTTCCCTTAAAAAAAAAAAACATAGATCCAAGTTTCTAACCTGTATCATTCTCCTTCTTGCTAAAGAAATTCTAACATTTCTTGCAAGGGAGGTCTACTGGCAACAAATTCCTTCAATTTTGTTTGTCTGAGAAAGTCTTATTTGTCCTTCACTTTTGGAGGATAATTTCACAGGATATAGAATTCTTGGTTGGTGGGGTTTTTTTTTTCCCTCTTAACACTTTAAATATTTCACTTCACTCTCTTTTGCTTTCATGTTTTCTGAGAAGTTGGATATAGTTCTTTTCTTTGCTTCTCCATAGTTAAGGTTTTTTTTCCTCTGGCTTTTTTCAAGATTTTTTCTTTTTCTTTGATTTTCAGTTTGAATATGGTAGGCCCAGATGTCTTTTTTTTTTTTTTTTTTTGCATTTATCCTTCTCAGTGTTCTCTGAACTTCTTTCATCTGTGGATTGACAACTGACATTAATTTAGGGAAATTGTCAGTTATTATTGCTTCTAATATTTCTTCAATTTCTTTCTCTTTTTCTTCTCCTTTTGGTGTTCCCATTTTGCATATGTTACTACTTTTGCAGTTGTCCCATAGTTGTTGGGTTTTCTGTTTCATCTTTTCAGTCTTTTTTCTCTTTGCTTTTTAGTTTTGTTAAGTTTCCGTGGACATATCCTCGAGTTCAGAGATCCTTTCCTCCACCATGTCCAGACTACTAGTGGGCCATTAAAAGCACTCTTCATTTTTATGACATTGTTTTTGATCTCTAGCATTTCTTTTTGATTTTCTTAGAATTTCCATCTCTATGCTTACATTACCCATATGTTCTTACATGCTGTCCGTGTAATCCATTAGAGCCCTTAGCATATTAATCATAGTTGTTTTAATTCCCAGTCTGGTACTTCCAACATCCTTGCCATATCTGAGTCTAGGTCTAATGATTACTGTGTCTCTATAAACGATTTTTTTGCCTTTTAGTATACCTTGTAATTTTTTGTTGAAAGCCAAGCATGATATAGTATATAAAGGATAGGATATATATATATATATATATATAAAGGATAAAGTAGATAAAGGAACTAGATAGTTCTTTAGTGATGTGGTGGTGAGGTGAGAGGAGGCGGAAGGTGAAGCATTGTATAGTTCTATGATGAGATCTCAGTCTCTTAGTTAGTCCGTGCCTCTGGGTTGTGAACGTCACAAGTACTTCTCAGTTTTCTTCCCTGTTTAAGAAGGACAGGATGACTAGAAGATGCTAGAATTAGGTATTTCCCTTCCCTCAGGTTGGTTAGGCTCTGATAAAATCCTGATAGGTTCATCTGTGATAAAAGTTTCTCTTACGGGCAGAAATTATTGAGAAGAGTATTTCAAAATGGTTACTTTTGCCCTCCCCTCTGCTGGAAGCATGAGGGGATTTTTCTCTAATATTTACTGTGAGAACCTGGGAGAGCTCCTGGAGGTAAAAGCCTCAAAAGTGTGGGGACTGCCCTATGACTGGACCCACCTGGAGTTTTTAACTGTCATACTCGTCCCCACTGGACCTCCAGCAATTCATCAGTTACAGTTCAAGATTTCCTACCCCAGCACCGGTTCTTACAGTGTTTTCTGCTTATAGGTTTCTATTCCAATAAGTTGTGATTCTCTGTAGCCTTCTGTCTGTCTCTCCTATGTTTGGGGCAGGGCTCTTCCCTGTGATCTCACTTCTGTGATGGATCTAAGAAGAGTTTATTTTTCACTTTGTTTAACTATTTAAAAAATTATACATTTTTATCAGTAATTTTTAATGTATGTAAATATGATACTGAAACCAAAACATCATTTAAAAAAATTTCTCCATGGGTAAAGACCTGTGAAAACATCGTTTTCTGAGAAATTTTTTTTAGAGATAAATAGTTGTGTCCACGTCTGTAATTTCCATTAATAGACCTTATCTCTGGGCTATAGATATACTCTTAGTTTTTAGAATAGTAGATGTATTAGTCAGCTTGAGCTGCCATATAGGATACCACAGACTGAGTGGCTTAAACAGCAGAAATTAATTTTTTCACAGTTGTAGAGGTTGGAAGTCCAAGATCAAGGTGCCAGGAAGGTTAGTTTCTGGTGATACTTTCTTCCTGGCTTGCAGATGGCTGCCTTCTCACTGTGTCCTCACATGGTCTTTCTTCTGTGTGTGGGTGGTATCTCTGCCTCTTCTTATAAGGACGTCAGTCCTGTTGGATTCAGGACCATCCTTCTGACCTCTTTTAACCTTAATTATCTCTTCAAAAGCCCTATCTCCAGTACAATCACATTGAGAATTAGGGCTTTAGTGTATGAATTTGCGGGAGGGATACAATTCAGTCCATAACAAGTAGATTTTATTGCCATTTGTTGAGAAAGGATGCTAGAATGGTACTGAGTATATAGGAGTCATGGTTCTAGTTTCCAATGCTAGAAACATAGATATGTGTGTGTGTGTGTGTGTGTGTGTGTGTGTGTATGTATGTGTATGTATGTGTTTCCTCCAAGTTTTAAAATTGTATTTTGTGGTTCAGTTATATCTTTTTTGAATTTTTTTAATCGACTTGAAAATGACTTTTATTTTTTTTATTTTTATTTTTTATCAGTCATCAATTTTATACACATCAGTGTATACATGTCAATCCCAATCGCCCAATTCAGCACACCACCATCCCCACCCCACTGCGGTTTTCCCCCCTTGGTGTCCATACGTTTGTTCTCTACATCTGTGGCTCAACTTCTGCCCTGCAGCCCGGTTCATCTGTACCATTTTTCTAGGTTCCACATACATGTGTTAATATACGATATTTGTTTTTCTCTTTCTGACTTACTTCACTCTGTATGACAGTCTCTAGATCCATCCACATCTCAACAAATGACTCAGTTTCGTTTCTTTTTATGGCTGAGTAATATTCCATTGTATATATGTACCACAACTACTTTATCCATTCGCCTGTCGATGGGCATTTAGGTTGCTTCCATGTCCTGGCTATTGTAAATAGTGCCGCAGTGAACATTGGGGTGCATGTGTCTTTTTGAATTACGGTTTTCTCTGGGTATATGCCCAATAGTGGGATTGCTGGATCATATGGTAATTCTATTTTTAGTTTTTTAAGGAACCTCCATATTGTTCTCCATAGTGGCTGTATCAATTTACATTCCCACCAACAGTGCAAGAGGGTTCCCTTTTCTCCACACCCTCTCCAGCATTTATTGTTTGTAGATTTTCTGATGATGCCCATTCTAACTGGTGTGAGGTGATACCTCATTGTAGTTTTGATTTGCATTTCTCTAATAATTAGTGATGTTGAGCATCTTTTCATGTGCTTCTTGGCCATCTGTATGTCTTCTTTGGAGAAATGTCTATTTAGGTCTTCTGCCCATTTTTGGATTGGGTTGTTTGTTTCTTTAATATTGAGCTGAATGAGCTGTTTATATATTTTGGAGATTAATCCTTTGTCCGTTGACTCATTTGCAAATATTTCCTTCCATTCTGAGGGTTGTCTTTTCGTCTTGTTTATGGTTTCCTTTGCTGTGCAAAAGCATTGAAGTTTCATTAGGTCCCATTTGTTTATTTTTGTTTTTATTTCCATTACTGTAAGAGGTGGATCAAAAAAGATCTTGCTGTGATTTATGTCAAAGAGTGTTCTTCCTATGTTTTCCTCTAAGAATTTTATAGTGTCCGGTCTTACATTTAGGTCTCAAATCCATTTTGAGTTTATTTTTGTGTATGGTGTTAGGGAGTATTCTAATTTCATTCTTTTACATGTAGCTGTCCAGTTTTTCCAGCACCACTTATTGAAGAGACTGTCTTTTCTCCATTGTATATCTTTGCCTCCTTTGTCATAGATTAGTTGACCATAGGTGCGTGGGTTTATCTCTGGGCTTTCTGTCTTGTTCCATTGATCTATGTTTCTGTTTTTGTGCCAGTCCCATATTGTGTTGATTACTGTAGCTTTGTAGTATAGTCTGAAGTCAGGGAGTCTGATTCCTCCAGCTCCGTTTTTTTCCCTCAAGACTGCTTTGGCTATTTGAGGTCTTTTGTGTCTCCATACAAATTTTAAGATGATTTGTTCTAGTTCCGTAAAAAAATGCCATTGGTAATTTGATAGGGATTGCCTTGAATCTGTAGATTGCTTTGGGTAGTATAGTCATGGAAAATGACTTTTAGATTTGTTTCTCAAACTGTGGTTTATGGATCAAGTACATCAGAATAAATTAGTGGCATTTTATAAAATGTAGATTCCTGAGTTTCACCTGAGAATTATTACTTCATAGTAACTAAACAACTTGGTCTGAGCTCATGTTCTCCAGCCCAGGGTTATATTCCCCAGCCATCAAAGGAAAGAACCAGTCCCTTCTAGTATATGAGCTTAAGTGCCATGATACTTCTTGTGTATAGTATCATTAAATATCCCCCAATAGCAATGCCTGTGGAGCATTGTTATTTCCTCTTCAGAACCAATAATATGTGTAAATTCTGTCACAGAGAACCATGCATTGGCTCTAAATGCTTGTATTTTGAAAATCTATTTTTGCATTCACCAAGATCCCTATCATTTCTAAATTTCCTATAGCATTATTATCTTCTCATCTTTGTCTTCTATCTTCTAGGCTACTATTTATAATTTACATCTACCCTGGATTTTAAACAGTAGATAAACATTTAAAGAGAGTGCTGAAAGTAGAGCTCACTAGACAGACAAGAAGAAGAGTAATTTTTGCTTTTTGTGCCAAGTCAAGGAAGCAAGAGCAAGCTTGGGGGTTTGACATGACTAGTGCAGTGATTCTCAAGTGCTGTTCTTCATGGCACTGCAGAATTGTGGGCAGCACTCTGTAGGGGATGAGAAGATTTAAGGCAACACTAAACTAACCAGCAATAATCATAACCCAATTGGCACTAGACTGTAAGAATATTTCCCAGCATATATTAAAGTACCCATAGTTATCACACTACTCAAGGATTCACCCTTCAGCAATGTGATTGTACTTGAGTAGTTTACTCGCTTGCTTAAATATGCTCATGACGTAGTTTACTCCCTTGCTTAAATATGCTCACCTGATAGGCAATGGCAAAACACAATACACATTCAGTTCCAACAACAAGAAAATTTGCACTTTTGTCAAAACTTGGTGGTGTACCTTGCATATGATTGCCAGGATGCCTGTTAGGCTTGAGGAGAGGGATTCTGTGGGAGAATAGAATAAATGTGGTTAAAAAAAAAAAAAAAAAAGCAACAACAATAATAATGAAGACATCCACCATTTATTTATCATAAGAGAGGCTCTTATGATAAATCTTATTCACATTATTTTTAATCCTCATAGCTATGTGCAAAGTGTTGTGATTAATTCTTTCATAGAAGAGAAAAATGAGGTTTATAAAGGTTAAGGATTCAAACTCAAATTTATCTGATTCCAGAGCATAAGCTTTTTCCCATTATGTTTCTAAAGTCAGATGGAGCCAGATCGCAAAGCTCCTCATATGATATGATGTTGGGAAGTTTAAATACTATGGCCAGCATTTCCTAAAGTGCATCCTGTGCAATAGTAATCCTTCAGCATGGGAACGTTGTTACTCTAAGTGAAGGGCTCGGGTGCCCAGATAGGCTTATGAAATAGTGGGTTTCACCAGCCACTCACATTCTCCTGATGCACATCTCTTGAGCAATGATGCGTATGTATGAAGTCGCTGTTTGGGGTTGGGGGTTATTCTGGGGCCACAGAATAGAGCTTTTGTATGTGTGATGCTAAACTCACGGATTCAAAGGTTGAACTCATGGCCTTAATCTCATTAGCAACACAGGGATGAAATGTACCTTGTGGGAAATATAGTCAATAATAATGTAATATCTTTATATGGTGACAAAGGTGGTCAAAATATACAAACTTATAGTTATAAGATAAATAAGTACTAGTGATGTATTGTACAACATGATTAATATAATTAACACTGGTGTATGTTATACATAAAAGTTAAGAGAGTAAACCCTAAGAGTTCTCATCATAGGAAAAAATATCTTTTTCTTTTATTTTGTATCTGTATGAGATGGTAGATATTCACTAAACTTATTGACGTAATCATTTCATAATGTATATAAGTCAAATCACTATGCTGTGCACCTTAAACTTATACAGTGCTGTGTGTCAATTATATCTCAGTAAAACTGGAAGAGAAAAAAAAGCAGCACCATTCTAGATCTGTGCTATACCTTCCCAACCAGTCATGTGATACATCTTTACTTTGAGGATATACAGCAAATTCCTTAGGAAGCATGTTTTGTTTTCCTTTTCTTTTTAAAGAAATCTCATTTGTTAAGCCAAATTATTTTAGAATGTTTAAAAACTGCTTAATCTATAGATTTTTAACTATATATTTAAATGTATAATTAAATATATATGTATGTATGTGTGTACGTACTATACAAAGAGTAAGCTTCCAATTTTGTTATTTTTAATGTGTGTATTTATACATGTATATGAACATATAAGAAAAAGATTAGAAGGAAATATAGAAAAGGGTGAACGTTGATTATATCTTTTGTGGAAGTATTACAGATGATTTTAATTTTCTTCTTTATATTTTCTAAATTTTCAAAAGAATATATATTATTTTCATAAGGAGAAAAATATATTTCCTATATGTGTCCTCATTACCTAGTTTTAAAATGTGTTGTGTTGCTTTTTCTTTTCAGTCTGTCTGGGCATGTTCCCTTTTGCATATTTTATTCATGGACTAAAATCCTTGTCTGACTTTCACAATGAAATCAGCTTTTTAATGCTGAGAAGAAATACTAAAATTTGCACTGAGACCAAATGAGTGATCTTGAGCAACGTAGAAACTCTGGAGTGTGTGTGTGTGTGTGTGTGTGTGTTTTGACTACATGATGGAATTTGAATGAGAAGAAATACAAAACAGGGGTTAGCTCAAGCAAGAGATGGAAGGGAAAGTATACAAAGGAGAGGGTGGGGAAAGAAGCCAGAAATGAGAAAAACACAGACAAAGGCTAGAAAAGAGCTGGAGAGCAAAGCCAAAGTGAGCGTAAGGGTTATGCATTCCAGAGCATGCTACAGAGATCCCAGATTACTGGATGCTAAGTGGAGTATATTTCTAATAGAATTTGGAACTATCTTTTCTTTTCTATATTATTTATTTATTTATTTGTTGCTAGTCTCCATGATCCTTTCTACGTAAAGTTTCAGACTCTGCTGTTTATATGAACTATAGGTTACTGCTTATAACCTATAGTCCTATAACATATGTTAATAATATTAATAATGTTAACATATGTTAATAATAAGTTTGAATCAACATTATTTTCAAAGAAGTACATTTTCAGGATACTTTGACTTTAGCCTTATGATGCTCACGAACATTAAAAGGAAAAGAAATGAAATAGTCCTATTTCTAGAACTGTGGATAACTCATTAGTTTTGATTTATATAGATTTGTACAACCTAATTTTATTTTGGTGGTGGTGGTCCTTTTCTCCTTTTGGGGAGACTTGTACAGCCAGGGTCTTGAGCCCATATAAATCTGAAACTTGGCCTGCAGAATCCTGAAATTACCTATACCTGCATGGCTTTCACTTAAAATTATGAAGTTAGTTTGTTTCCCATTAACCTACCTGAGATATCTAGATCACCCGTTGTCCAGTTACCCATTACTTGGTTTGCATGCATAAATGCTTCCTCCTCAAACCAAAACCTTCTACACTAAGTTGATTCATGCCTCGATTCCATAACTAGAGGTTCATTCTTTGTGATCTTTTGTATTTCGTTGCCTATGAAAATATTTCCACGTCTAGGAGAGAATTGCTCATGGAATGGTAAGCCATTTTGTATTGGGACTGATGTTTTTTATAAATTTTCTTGAGTAAGGTTTTGACCCAAAGGTAAATAGAAACATTTCAAAGATCTCTATACTTAATAAGTAGATTTAGGATAGCAGAGAAGACTGAAACAGCAGAGGCAAACTTGATACATGGCCCAGGGTACACTTATACTCTGCAAGCTGTATTCATATGTGGCTCTCCTTTTAACACATTGATTAAATACTAGCCAGCTTGTTTCAGAATATTCTGCTCTAGATTAGGATTTCTCAGTCTGGGCAGTATTGCTGGACTTTAGGTTGAGGAGTTCTTTGTTGTGAGCAGTTGTCACGTGCATTGTAGGATGTTTAGCAGCATCCTTGACCCCTACCCACAAGATGCTATTAACACACACTCTACTCCTACAGTTGTGGCAACGAAAAATGTCTCCAGACTTTGCCAGATGTCTTCTGGGGTGCAAAATAACCCCTGTTTGAGAACTGCTGGTCTCAGTTAATCTGTGTTTTTCTCCCTAGTGGCTAAGATCTAATCAGCATTTCTTCAAGTTCATATTTAGCAGCTATGTGTTTACTTTAAACCATTCTTCTCTCATCTCTAGCCTACTCTTCAGCTCTCAGTTAGTATGATGACTCTTGTGGTCCCAAAAGTTTATAATTAACCACCACATGTAACCATTGCTACTAAGGCTGATGTAGAGAGAATCTTTACAAAATTGCTAAAGGCTTGAAATAGGGGATCTCTCACATACTCAGTTCTTTGACCGTACTGACCCGTACTTCCAGATGACATAATGGCCCTCAAAATCTGGTTTTCCACTTCATCTGCCAACTCACGTATCTGTGTATGTGTGTGTGTGTATATTGAAAAAATAATCTAATATAATGAAAGATGATTCTCCTTTGAAGATCTTTGTAGAGTTAGTGTCTGATTTATAACAAGTGGCTTAGTTTATGTTGTTGAATTTAGGATAACTTTGACTTAATAACATCATCCTAATTACATTTAGCATGTCTAGATTTCTGCTCAAAGGACAGCACAAACACAACAGTACTGCTACCTTTATGAAACATGCCAAATCAGAGTGTTCTAAGGACTAAAATAGACCATACTGGATCTTAATGCAGAGAAACTGAAGGTTGACTTGCTAGGGGAAAACTCAAATCATAATAGGAAATGCAAAAGATGTTGGAAGCAATCGAAGCAGTGTTGCAGAGCAAGTGTGAGAACCAAGGTGAGGGCATAAGCAAAGCTGGGTCACAAAGTCAGAAGCCAGGAAGAACGGGAGCAGGTAAGGATGTATAATAAAAACAGCCAAAGGCAAATGGTTCTGCATTAACAAAGAGAACAATGCATGGATTGTAGAATCTCACTTCTCTGTGTGCTGGCTACATGGTGCCCAGCAAGACCTGAGGGCTTAAAGGTGCACAGTAGGACAAGGCTATACTTTAAAACCTAGATTGTTAACTCATGTACTCTAGATAAAATTCCCAGTCTACTCGCAGGACTATGAGTATATTCTAATATTTGTTTCTAGGTCTCATTACGTACTAAATCATGGCTCTACAGAATGTGCAAGATAGACTTAAAGTAGACAATCATACAATTCTGCTACATTTTTGGCCCTTAGAGAATAGCCTTCACCTCTAATTCACCTAGCAATATGAATATTAAGAAGTTTTCAGAATAGCCTACTTTTTGAAAAGATATCCACATATTAGTCACAGTTATTGGCAAACACCATGTGTGACTTATATTACGCATTGGGTACTAATTTGAAAATCATTTACTCATTCTGAAATATATTAGTTTAAAATTTTTAAGGGTTAGTAAATGTATTTAATATAAGAAAAATTCAGGAATATTGTTGGTTAATTGATCATCATGGTAGTTTGTTATGTTATCAGTAAATACTGGCACATAATTATTCACATAGGATATTATCACACCTTTCATATCTGCTAGCTATGCAGAAGGAAAAAAATTTTAAATTAGGTTGAATCAGTTAGATGAGATAATGCATGTGAAAATGGTTAGTGGAGTACTAGGAACAAGTAGGTACTCAATGATATTTTTCCTGGGGAAACTAAAACAGGGAGTGGCTATCTCAAGTTATCCAGTATGATTGAGGTGGAGCCAGGGAGCCAGGGAGAGAATTTAGAATTCTTGTCGTGAAATGTGTTGCCTTTTGTTTGCCATATTGGACCTAGAAAAGGAGTCTTGCCTGACCATAATTTTTCTCTTTGTAGTATTGATTAATGTGACGATTATAAAATGGGACATACAATATGGCCACAGTTTGCTATTAAATGATAATCATGCCTTAACAACAGTGAAGTCTTGTCTACTATAAGCTCCACTCAATGTACTTAACATTTCTGAGCCTCAGTTTTCTCATCAGCGAAACGGGTTTACTATCACCTGCCTCGTAAGACTGGTCTCAGAGTTAAATGAAAGACTGTGTGTACTGTGTCTAACACAGGGTTTGACCAATAATATCTCCTCTATGGAAGAAATTAAAGGTATTTCATTTTAAGAGAATCTAAATATTTTTGACAATATTTTAGTCCACTCATGGGAAGCTTTTGTCAGAAGGTATCTGTATGATATATTCAAGCTTGAGAGTTTCGCTCATATTTTTAGCATTTCTGATTAGACATTTTTAATGGTTACATCCTTGAAAAATATATTAAAAAGGTTTTTACTCTATTTGCTATAAGCTTTCTTGTTATTTGGCAGAGAACATTATTTTACACTATCCCTTAAAGGATCCAAATGAAAGTAGATATGGCTTCTGAAAGTCTTGGGTATTTTTAATCTTCTAAGTCTTCAACCAATTGTCATTTCATTAAGGTGCCTTGCCGAGATGTTCTTTCACATACCATCGTTAAGATGAATTGTAGCTCTGCTCCATAATACACGTATTACAAGCTCAGTCCGCATGTGCTGAAATTATAACTACAGACACGATTCCAGTTCCTGGAGAGCAGTGAAGAATCACAGCTGCTGTTTCAGGCAGCTTTGCTGTCAGTTTCAAGTTAGAAACCACCTTCCTAATGATAAGAACAAAAGCCCAAAATCAGAATAAAAATGTTAGATCTTTGGCAAAAACCAAGGATTGAAGTGAATATCAAAGATTATTTTTAAAAATTTCTTTCATTGTGGTAAAATATACATAAAATATAACATAGCAATATACACTTACCATTTTAATCATTTGTAAGTGTACAGTTCAGCGGCATTAAATACATTCACAATGTTGTGTAACCATCACCACTATTTATACCCAACAGTTTTTCATTGTTCCTAACATAAACTCTGTACCCATGAACCAATCCTGGTAACCTCTATTCTACTCTCTGTCCCAGATCCTGGTAACCTCTGTTCTACTCTCTGTCTCTGTGAATTTGCCTATTCTAGGTACCCCACATAAGTGGAATCATACAGTATCTGCTCTTCTGTGTCTGGCTTATTTCATTAATCACCAACCCATGTTATAGCATATATCAAAATGCCATACCTTTTTATGGCTGAATAGCAGTCCATTGTCTGTATATCCCACATTTTGTTTATTCCATCATCTGTTGATAGGCACTGGGTTGTTTACACATTTTGGATATTGTGAATAATGCTGCTGTGAACATTGGTGTACAGATATCTGTTTGAGTCACTGCTTTCAGTTCTTTTGGATATATACCTAGAAGTGGAAATACTGGATGATATCATAGTTCTGTGTTTAACTTTTTGAGGAAACACCAAACTATTTTTCACGATGGCTGCACCATTTTACACTTTCACCAGCAGTGTACAAGTGTTCCAGTTTCTCCACATCCTCACCAGTACTTGTTATTTTCTAGTTTTTGTTATTACTATTATTATTCTTGTCATCTTAGTAGGTATGAAGTGGTATCTCATTGTGATTTTGATTTGCATTTTCTTTTTTTTTTTTAAACTTTGGGTTTGTTTATTTATTTATTTATTTATTTATGGCTGTGCTGGGTCTTCGTTTCTGTGCGAGGGCTTTCTCTAGTTGCAGCAAGTGGGGGCCACTCTTCATCGCGGTGTGCGGGCCTCTCATTATCGCGGCCTTTCTTGTTGCGGAGCACAGGCTCCAGATGCTCAGGCTCAGCAATTGTGGCTCACGGGCCTAGCCGCTCCGCGGCATGTGGGATCTTCCCAGACCAGGGCTCGAACCCGTGTCCCCTGCGCTGGCAGGCAGATTCTCAACCACCGCGCCACCAGGGAAGCCCCGATTTGCATTTTCTTAATGACTAATGCTGAGCATCTTTTTATGTACTTATTGGTCATTTGTATATCTTCTTTGGAAAAATATCTATTCAAGTCCTTTGCCTATTTTTTCATGTTTTTCCATATTTTTTATAAATTTATTTATTGTATGTATTTATTTTTGGCTGCGTTAGGTCTTCATTGCTGTGCACAGGCTTTCTCTAGTTGCAGCGAGCGGGGGCTACTCTTCGTTGCAGTGCACAGGCTTCTTATTGTGGTGGCTTCTCTTGTTGTGGAGCACGGGTTCTAGGCACATGGGCTCAGTAGTTGTGGCTCGCGGCCTCTAGAGCGCAGGCTCATAGTTGGCACACGGGCTTATTTGCTCTGCGGCATGTGGGATCTTCCCGTTCCAGGGCTCGAACCCGTGTCCCTTGCATTGACAGGCAGATTCTTAACCACTGCGCCACCAGGGAAGCCCTGTTTCTCCATTTTTATTGATTCTCTGAAGTGCAGGAAATCCAAGTGATTAGCCCAACATTAGTAAAAGGCAAAGACTTAACCCCCTTCTTCTGACTCTCAACCCAGTTTTCTTTCCTCTACAGAGTTAGCAAACCACCCTTTAGTCAAATGTGGTCCACAGAAGCACATGAGAGAGTTTTCAATGAATCTGGCTCAACATGACCCCTTCAACATATTGTTTGGAGCTGACATTTTACTATGGCTAGTTTCTGTGGGTCACCTTTGCCAATTTTTAAATTGAGTTGTTTATTTTTGTTGTTGTTAAGCGGTAGGAGTTCTTTATATATTCTGGATATTAATTCATTATCAGATATATGATGTGCAGATATTTTCTCCCTTTCTGTCAGTTGTCTTTTCACTTTCCTGATAGTGTCTGTTAATACAGAAAAGTTCTTAAATTTGATGAACTCTAGTTTATCTCTTTTTTACTTTGCTGCCTTAGAATGGACACCTTCTAAGGACATGACAATACCATAAAAAGTTTCTCTTCCATCAAGGTGCACTGGCAGGTAATGCTTTCTATCTCATTACTGATGTCTAAAGTTGCATAATGAAGACTATTCAGAAATAGCTGAAAGTTTCAGCCAGTCTGGGAAGTGTGACGGTTCCCCTTGCCATCCTGGCTTTATGAGAGTGTTGAGAAGTGAACATGACCATCTTGTTACTGTGATCATGCTGGTGGCCGACAAGCAGCACACAGGGGTTATGAGGATGAATGAGATAATGTCTGTGAAGTGCTTTGAGCGCTTTAGAAGAAATTTTCTTTGTAATTAGGGAGTAATGCTGCATTATTACAGTTACTATGATTATCATCATTATTAAAGGTAGAGCCAGAAAACATGGCCCTTCCAGTGGGGAAAGTTGTGAATAAAGCCCAGCAATTCGTAAAGGAAGTGGTTCATGCACCAGTTATGAGCTTCCAGTTTGTAATTACAGTGTACTGGGTGGCTTTGCGTGCACCAGTTTGTTATTCATCCAGAAGAACAACCTTTTTGCATGTATAACAGCTCCCAAAAGGTGCCCAATACACAACAAACACAAAAGAAACAGAAGAAGCCTCTGCATGACCACTGAGTTGCAAATTTGAAATTCAATTACCTATTACGGATTGTCTTTAAATTTGCACAGAAACATGGTAAAATTTGTCAATGAGAAACTTTGGTTAAGAAAAGAAAAAAATGCAAGCATGAGTCTTACATGTGTGGACAAGAGGCTAACAAAAGGAACCATATATTCACTTCACTCTCCCATCATATTACACATTGATAAAGACTTTACTTAAGTACTGCTGATGCCAAAACGTAAGAGTTCAATTTTACCCTCTTTCTTTTGTTCTGAAATGCTCCGTTTATTTTGCCACATCTCTGGTCCCACAGAGGGTAGAATGGGAAGGAATGAAAACAAAGGGTAAAGAGTAATCAAAAAGCCATCCTGAGGGGTTTAGAGCATCCTTGCTTGTCAGTCCCTGATCCAAACCCAAATGGCCACTGGGACACTGGAGAATGTGTCCAGCAGCCAGCCTGTGCCCTTCTATATTTATGCTCCTTAAACTCTGCTATAAGCATGTTCTGAACATGGAGTTTAAGCTGTGGCTTAACCCAGAGCTCAGAGATCTGAAGCTGGGAGACAAAACACATTACTGAGAACACCAGAGACTGTTGTCTCCCTGCTCCCTGGGCAGGGTGTTCTAGACCTTCTTTCTGTGGAAAGGGTTGGTTATTTACCACTTTGACACTCTGAGTGACCAGTCCGAGTTCCTGCAATTTGACCTCTCACCCCATCCAGCACGCAGCTGTTCACATTTCCTTTTCAAGTTCGTCATTCAGAATCCACAGACGGGAACCATGTTCTCTTACAGGTAGTGACCAATGGAGGAATAGATACTGTCTAAGCCTGGTGAAGGATGTAAAACATGTCATCTCAAAATATGCCACTCTGGCACAGGGCTTATTTTTAGCTAAAGAACTTAAAACACAGCAGATGCAAGATGGGTGCTCTGATAAGAAGCAGGTAAAACCCCACGAGGAAGGTGTCCATCCTACACCAGGAGGAAAGTAACATCCTTATCATCAAAGATGGGAAGTGGAAGTAGAGAAAAGTCTGTACAAACAAGCCTTGTTAAACTAACCCTTATCTTCCTAGTTTCTTTTCCACCATTAACCCTAGCCCAAGCCCCTTTGTTTTGTCACGTTTTCATGGTTTACCGCTCTGTCCAATTCAGTATTTAAACACTCAACTCTAACTGGTCTTTGGGTCTTCATTTCCTTATGAGGGCTCCCATGTCATGTAAAACTTATATTAAATAAATTTGTATGCTTTTCTCCTCTTAATCTGTCTTTTGTTACAAGAGCCCTAGCTAAGAATTTATAAGGACAGAGGGAAAGGTTAGTTTTATTCCCCTACGCTGTGGTGAGCAAACATTTATACAAAGGCTAATTCAAAAAAAAAAAAAAAATTAATGGGTCTCATTCTTTTCCATTCAAAATAAACATATTTATTAAATCCTGGAAGAAAAAAATTTATGTATATTCTACAAATTATATTGCTGACCTTATTAAATAAGTGAAAGTCAATGAGAAAATTGGCAGAGCCTTTTAGACAATAAAATGTTAAAAAGCCAAGCATGTTTGAGGAGGAATCAGAAATTACATTTTAATCTTTCAACCCTTATATTTGTAAAGTGCCTTAGAGTTCACAAATGATGGCCACATGTCCACTCTCATTTACTATCTGTAACACAGGAGGTCCATATTATTATCATTTCTATTTTTCAGCTAAAGGAACCAAGGTTCAGAGAGGCAAACTGATCTATGTGAGATCATATATCCATTTAGTGGCAAAGCTGTGGAGAGAAATAATTTGTTCTAATATCAAGTTCATACATTGAGAACTATGCTAGGCTATAAGTTTGGCTCCTGTAACAAAGGCCCAAGCAAGAAAGAAGTTTATTCCTTTCTAATTCAGTTGTCTATAAGTGTCTGGGCACAAACAGTCCCAGGCTGATAGAACAGTTCCACAATGCCTAGGACCCAGGCTCCATCTACTTGTTGGTCCTCAGCTCACAGCTTCCATCTCATGGTCTAATGCAATGGCTTCATTCCCATTACCACATCTTAATTCCAGTCAGCAGGAAGGGAAGGATAAAGGGAAGAAGGGCTCCCTGTTTTACTCTAGGAGCACAGTCTGGAAGTTGTATACATCTCTTCTGCTCCCATTAGCCAGAACTTAAAAACACCTAATGGTGAGCAGCCTTTCACTCAACTAAACCAGGGCATTCTGTTAACAAAGGACAATGTGTGAAATGCATATTGGGCGGCAACTAGCAATCTTTGTTATTTTGACCACTATTGTGTCAAGCACCTGTATAGTTAAGATACGGAATAAAGAAAAAGAGAAAATATGGCTACTGCCTGTCAATTTAAGCCAGTCTGAGCTTTTTTCCCCCTCTGGCTAGATTCTTCTCATCCTCAGCTAGGCAGGACAGTTTGAACCAGGCAATCAATAATGAGAATGATGGTGCCCGAAGATGTCCACATCTGTGAATGTCGCCTAATATGACAAAAGGGACTTTGCAGATGTGATTAAATTAAGGATTTTGAAATGGGTAGATTATCCTGAATTATCTGGGTGGGCTCAGTGTAACCACAAGGGTCCTTATAAGAGAGAGGCAGGAGATCAAAGTTAGTAAGAGGAGAAGACAGTGTGATGACCGAAGCAGAGATTGTAGTGATGTACCACAAGCCAAGGAATGCTGGCAGTCTTTAGAAGCTGGAAGAGCCGTGGAATTGATTCTCCCTGGACCCTCTATAAGGAATCAGACTTGCCAACATCTTGATTTCAGCCATTTAAGACTCATTTTTAACTTCGAACCTTCAGAAATGTAAGAGAACAAATCTGTATTGTTTTAAGCTCTAAGTATGTGATAATTTGTTACAACAGGAGTAGGAAACGAATACACCAAGTGAATGTGAGCCCAGATGCCATTAACTTCCCATAAGAGCCAGATGCCAGGACTCAACTCTGTATATGATAGAACAGCCCTGGCACCACCTGGCTGAAAGGCACATGTCCAGGTTCCTTATAAATGATGTGGAGCACTTGAGAGCCTTTTCCCACTGAATCATTTTGCTTTGACTTTAGATCATAAGTCTTATTATAAAGCTGGGCAGGCCGTACATGGCCTGGCAATCACTGTTCATTCATCCTTGGTTTAAACCATCTGTGGAGATTCTGTTCTTTGTATTCTAATCATTTTGTAATAAAAATACAAGGTTCATTATAAAGCTGCACTGTCCGTGTGTACCTTATTTTCAGAGATGGGTAGCCCTGTGATTCATTTTTTGGAAAGGAATAACTCATATATTCTCAAAAAAACTTAGAGAAACTTAGAGGAATATAGCCGACCAGAAAAATATGACCCACAGTAGGACTAGTTATCAGTGGTACATTGAATTCCTATGGTCTTTGGCCGCTGTCACAAGGAACATTCTTGCTGCAGTCCTCCTCCTTCTCACCTGGAGACACTGAATGATGAGTCAAGAATGGCCACAGGCTCCATCGGAAACAGAGGTGAATGAATGAGATGTGGCTCGAATATTTCTAATGTGAATTGCTTAGGACTGAATGGAATCATGCCCTGAATTTGTGCACGATGCATTGGATAAACACAGCACCTGAACCAAAAAATTGAGAATTAATTTGTCCTTATGGAGAGAAGCCAGAGTCAGATGCTTCATCTAAAAATGCTAGTCAGCTCTTCTTGGTTGGCAAGTCTTAGGGAAAGAGAGGATAAGCATATATCTATAGTAGCAGGTATTCAAGAGGATAGTCTTAAAAGCATCAAGGCTGGATTTGGTTCAGGATGAATAAATTCCAATGACAAATATTTGTATTATGTTTTGGAATGAGCAAAGCATTTTTATAGGTATTGATCTCATGTCATTATTGCAATAACTCTGTAATCTTAGTTTCATCCTTCTGGATCTAGATGAAGAACCTGAGACTCAGGTAGCTGGTCTAAGTTTTATTTAATATTGACAGGTGGAGCCCAGACCTGAACTCAAGTCTTCAAACTCTGAGTCTGGGTTCTTTCCACGAAAACATGAGGCCTCTGTAGTGACACTGAATGTGGCTGCATTCGTAAAGGTTGTTTCAGTGCACTCTGAGAGCTGCAGAGTCGCACAGGATTCAGGGATTATTTTACCTCTGCATGTGCTTGTCGGGGTAGAGCTAGGGAGTATCTTTGGATAGGTTGTCTTCAGACACGTTATCAATGTGAGGGCATTGCCAACTCTACACAATTTCTCTGTCTTTCCCCTTCGACTCCAGCACATCCATTAGCATATATCAGAGGCTATAGGACTTCCCCAAGAACCTTTGGTGACAGTTGTTTATATGTTCACCAGTGACCCTAGAAGTCAAGTAAATTCCCCAGTGCCACTGTAACCAGCATGTCCAAGGTTTCCTGAAGCAGTGCTGTTGTTTCTGCCCCCCAGTCTTCTCACTGATACCTCCTTCTCATCAACTAGGTCTGCAGGGTGGCCTGGCCAGCAGCCCTGGATGAAGGACTCACCCACTCACCCTATTCTAGGCACTCCAGATTCTCAATAAATGTCTGTTGAGGGAATGGATTGAGTGAGATTTACATGAATGCCTCCAAATTTGATGCTCTGAGTCCCTTCACTGAAAGACAGCCTGGTCTTTTCTCATAGTGACTCTTCCCAAATATTTCTGGAATTCTCTTGTGGTCCTTATATCTGCTTGCAAATCCATCTTCATAATTCTTGCTGCCTGCCAGGGCACTACAATCCAGATGCTCACCTGCAAGCTGGACTCCATATCTGATCATTGCTTTGTTGGTTTTGAGAGGGAAATTTACTTCTTCTAGTACTGTCTTGATTCTCAGTTTTTGCCAGCTCAGTTCCTTTTAAAGTGAGAGAGTGGGCACATCTTCTTTCTGTGTTATGATCAGCAAGAGGTGTCCATAGGGCTCCAAAGTGTTACTGACCTTCCGTTTCATGTAAAAACTGCCAGAATGACCGGGGTCAAGATGAGCTCCAATATCTGGAGTCATCCATGTTCCATGATGCATAGGTTTTGTTGCTTAAGGTCATCAAGCTGGTATCCTTCCTGAATATGTTGGAAAATAATAAGTCGTCTTCACACCTATGCAAAACTTACGTTTGATACCACGAATGGTCTAAGTATGATTGCAACGTAAAGATATATGCAGTTCCAGAGGTGTTGTCAAGAAAATTCTCCCGGATGTTTCCTGGTGCTGTACCCCACGGTCCCTTCATACAGCTGAGGTCCTTTGCTGGGTGCTGGTGTTAGCTCTTCACACAAGGTAGACACTAAACTGTCATCTTTCCCCCACTCCATGGTTTTCTATGTGGTAGCCTTATATCTCCACGTATGTCGACAGCTCTTCTGTGGACCTAACATCTTATTTTTTATTCTATTTTCCCAGTGTCTGAGCATATAGGAGCTGATCATTAAATACTATCTGATGATTCAGACATTTGCATGGTATAGTCAGGAAGCTCTAGCAAATGAACCTGCAGTTGTGTAACCTGTTTTGGCTACATTCACACCCATCATTTAAGGATATTACATACATGAAATTTTTAGCTGTATTAAACTGATCAGTTTAATCATGAGCCAGAATGGAAGAGAAAAGAATGCAGCTGAAAATGTATTGTTCATCAACTCTTGGAAAAGGCTAGAATCATGACTGAACATTTTGACTCTTCTTTGCCTTGCTTTCACTACAGGCCCAAATCTCTTCTTGCTCTTGTTGAAATTTAATTCCATATTTCTCCTGACTATTTCAGATGACAACCAACCTCTACACCCATCCCCATTATCCCTGACAAATGTCTTCCTGGATTTTAGGAAGGATTCTAAGAAACTTGTTCAGCTTATTTTTCTTTCACACACACATCTCTGTTCTCCACACAAGCCAGACCAATTGCACTCACATGGGCCCTGAGCTGCTCGTCACACCAACCTGTCATGTCATATGTGTTCATCTTTCCATCATCAGTCTGTGTCCTTTTTCATTTAAAAATGAACTTTAGAGTTCCCTGGTGGCCTAGAGGTTAGGATTAGGTGCTTTCACTGCTGTGGCTCGGGTTCGATCCCTGGTCGGTGAACTGAGACCCCACAAGCCACACGGTGTGGCCAGAAAAAAACAAACAAAAAATGAAAAATGCCTAAAAAAAATAAATTTATTTTAAAGTATGACATACTTACAAAAAAGTGCACAGATCTTAAATGTAAACTTGGATGGATTTTCAGAAAGTGAGTACATCCACGTAACCAGCATGTGGGTCAAGCAAGAATATTACCAGCACACATGAATCACTCAAACTGATCATTATTCACCTCTAAGGGTAACCATATCGCACCATCCTGACATCTTGCACCATAGATAAATTTTCCTATTTTAAAATTTTATATAAATGGAATCATAAAGTAAGTATTTTGTGTGTCTGGCCTCTTTTGCTCAAAATTATGTTTGTGAGATATATCTGTGTTGTTGTATGCAACAATAACTTGTTCATTCTCATGTTATATAGTATTCCATTGAATATATGTGACAATTCATTTATTCATTCTATTCTATCCATTTGATACTACAATTCATTTATTCATGTTCTCCTCTGAGCAGTCATACATGTCTGTTAAACATATGCATTCATGTGTTGGGTATATAACTAGGAGCAGAATTACTGTGTTTTAAGTTTGTCAAAAGAAGACTTGTAGATTTGAACCAGAAAAGAAGTTTATTTGCAAACGGGTAAAAAGATTCAGATTTCAGAAGGCTCATGAAAACCAAAAACAGAGAAGTTATTGGAATGGGGAAAAACCCTCAAGATTTCCAAGTTTCCATTAGTTGATTCATCTATTCATGGTGGGAAAGTTCAGCTTTCTCACATGATTACCATATCCACAAACGTCATGATCTGTTTTCAGATACGAACATCGCAAAAGTCAGAGATGAAGTTGTTTTTGCAAGGCAGGCAAGGCTTATAGGAAGTGTTCAAGGTTTTATTTAATGAGTCCCAGACTGCACAAGTAGACCTGTTACATTTGCAGTATCTCAGAGTGCAAAATATTTTATCATCTCTGTGTAAGTGACACATATGCTTATTCATTATGTAGCAGGACAAAGGGTTAGCTATGCTTTCACAGGAATGTACATATTCAGCTTCAGGTGATACTGCCAAATAGTTTTTCAGAGTGATTGTACCAATTTACACTTCCACCAAAAGTGTAAATTAATTTCAGTTGCTCTACATTATTACTACTCTAAATATTGCCTGTATTTCAAACTTAGCCACTGCAAGTATCTCATTGCAGATAAGGTGTGCATTCCTCTGCTTTCCTGTGGCCACTTGGTAATCTTTTGTTTAGTGCCATTCAGTCTCACCCATTTTTATGTTGGGTTGTTTGCTTTTAATTGTTACTTTTAGGAGTCCTTTATATTCTGCATATGAATTCTTTGTCTGATATATGTAGTGCAAATAATTTCTCCCACTCTGGCTTGCCTTTTCCTTCCCCTAATAGTGTCTTTTGATGAACAGAAGTTCTTAATTTTAATGTAATCCAATTTATCCTGTTTTTCTTTTATGATTAGTGTTTTTCTGTCCTGTTTAAGAAATCTTTGCCTATTCCAAGGTCATGACATATGCTCCTAAGTTTTCTCCTAAAAGCTTTATTTTTTTTTACCTTTCACATTTAGATCTACAATCCAACTAGAATTGAATTTTGTCGATGGTATGAGATAAAAGGTTCAACATTCATTTGTTTCCAAATGGATATCCAATTGACCCAGCACCATTTATTGAAAAAAATAATTGTCATCCTCTCCCCATTGCACTGTAGTGTCATCTTTGTCAAACATGAGGTGACCCCATGTGTTTGGATCTGTTTCTGAATTGTAGTCTGTTCCATTGGTTCATTGTCTGTTTTTGCACCAATACCAATTTACTAGTCATTACTATGTCTGGTAGTTTAGATCTTCCAAGTTATGTTCTTCTTCAAGATTGCATTGGCTATTCTAAACCCTTCACATTCTACATACATTTTAGAATCAGCTTTTCAAATTATACACACACACACACACACACACACACCCTGGCTGTGATAGTTAATTGAGATTGCTTTGATTGTATAGATAAATTTTTGAGAATTTTGACATCTTTATACTATTCAGTCTTCTAATCCATCAATATGGTATTTGCCTCCATTCAGGTAGTCTTTAATTGATCTTAATAATGTTTTGTAGTATTTGGTATAGAAGTCTTAAATGTCTTTGTCTGATTTTCTACCAAGCTCTTGATATATTTTATTCCTTTGTAGGTGAATAATTTTTAGTATTTTATTTTCCATCTTTTTGTTGTTGGTATATAAAAATATAATTGACTTTTGTTTATGTCTGAATGATATGTCTTTTTCTATCCTTTTACTTTTATGTTTTCTGTGTCCTTATATTTAAAATGAATCTCTTGTAAGAAATCTATTGTTGTGGTTTTCTTTAAACCCAATCTGACAATCTTTGTGCGTGTGTGTGGGTGAGTGTGTGTGTGTGTGTGTGTGTGTGTGTGTATAACGGAGTTTTGAATCTCACTTATTTTTGCTTGAATAACATTTCAGGACAGTATACATAAATATACATAATTTTTTGATATGACTATAAGTAACAATGATAATGGTGCCTACTCCATAGGGGTTTTGTGAGAAATAAATTATGAATTTTTAAAAACTTATAATAATATTTAGAATATAGTTAGCACTCAGTAAACTAGCAGTTATAATTTTTATTACAGATATTTAATTTTTCCTAAATCTTTGCTATTTCAAATAATCAGCCATGAACATCCCTGTGCTATTTGTTATATCATACTGTTATCGCTACACTCTTCCACAGCTGTGTTGTTAAATGTGCATATTTACAATTTTCATAGATAATGACAAATTTTTTTCTTTCTCCTATAAAATGCATCACTTTTATTAATTAGCCTAGAAAACTTTTATTTGTAGTAAGAACCTCAAAAATTTCTTGGTACTTACATGCAACTCTCTGATTTGTTTGTGTTTAATAAAACTGATCTGTCATTCATGTACTGAGGACTTATACATATCAGGCACCATAGAAAAGTTGTATCACATAACTAGTAAATGTTGACCAAGAATCAAGTGTAGTTTGGTTTGAATCCAAAGCCTATAGTCTTAAACACTATGCTATGATTCTTCTAAGAGCAAATCTCTCTTCTCACTTTATTCTTGCAACAAGGGAAAATGGAAAAGTTAAGTGGCCTGCCCAAAGTCACATAAGAGATGGCTTTCTAATTTTTAATTTAAGATTTAATTTTAAATTCTTGTCAGCAGTAGCTTTGCCTCGGACTTTCTTTCTACTTCGAAACCACAGACACAGAGAAAACTCAATAAATGACAGCAACCTGACTGACTGACTAATTTCTCTGACCACACAGGTTCTGCAAGACTATAGCTGTAGATAGCTCACATGTTGGCCTTGAGCAAATACCTTGACATTTCTTGCATCTTTTAGTTTCTTAACAAAAGTGAACAAGTCTGTACCTGTGTTTGTAAGTTAGAATGAAAAAATAACATGCATTACCTATAAATAAATCAGTTCATTAATTAAGAAAGCACATCACAGCATAACTCTATTGATAGCTGCTACTTCCTTACATAATTGAGTGTTTCCCTTCCCCTAATCATGATCTAGGCTCTCTTGATAATCCTTCACGTTCACCTTCACTGATAGGATAAAATAAAGTTGGGGTATTGCCCCAGGATTCTTATCACCGTTCCTTATGGGTTTCTTTATTTTATGTCCAGGTTATCATCTCTTTTGGACATATTGTTCTTCAATAACCTGCTCAGTCAAAAGTCTGAAGTAACTTAATTTGTTAACAACAATAACAACAAATATATTCCTCTTTTTCTTTTCCTGAATCAGTAGGGTTTTCCCATTCTTATGACATAAACCTACTCGCCGTCACCAAATGCCATGTAACATTTTGAGCTATAGCATTTGCCTCCCAATAAGCTTTTTTAATCAGGTCAGGAGGCATTATGCATCACACACGGAGCTGAAAAATAACATTCACCAGCTTCACGTAGGCTTGGCTATTGCATTATAAATTCCTGCAATAGAGGATGGTAACAGTAGTATCAAGTCCCAACCATTCTTTACCATCTAGAGAGCACTTCATGTTTCTTGCTTATTTATAACGGTATTTTTAATCGTTGTGTCACTCAAATACAGCAAGTATTGATTTGGTATCTAAAATACTTCATTATTCTGGAATAGTTTTTCTATTTCAGAAGCAACCACAAAGGTTGCTAATTTTTCTCTTGAGGAGAAATAGAATGAAAATTCAATAGAAATGCTGATTGACACAAGTATGTTACTCCTCCTTTGTAGTTTTCCATAAAAAATGGGGAATCATGCCCTTTTTCATCCAACACACTTTTGATAGGTAGAAGTAAAAGTATTTGCAAATCATTAAGAATTGATCCATCACTTTTTAGAAGGAAATGAATGGTTACACTTACATTAAAAAGCAAAGCTTTATTATTACAATAACAACTCAATTCAAACTCCTTTGATTCAGATATTAAACTCATAGTTTGATAAAGTGAAAGAACACTGGAATGGAAACTAAATGCCTGAGATCAAGACTCATCTTTTACTGTAACTTGGTGTTGACTTTGGGAAGTTACTCAACCTCTTTCTGCTTTTTGCATCCTCACTTGTAAAATGAAAGTTAAATTACAGAAGTCCCTTCTAGCTGTGAGAGTCCATACCATTATTCATAATAAAGAAGTAATTTCTGTAAAATCTTAGAATTTAGATTTCTATCTTTTAAAAGTTTGATTATTCTATAACCCCAGAAATAAAGTAATTGTATACTGATATCCCACTAACTGTTGCCCTTACCAGGATTAAGAACTATAACATGTTTTACCAAAGCTACAGCAATTCTACTATGGTGCTTTTTCTTAAAATTTTGCCTTAGGCTAATAAATTATATTTTCCAATTAAACCTTAACAATGTATATATAATCAGGAGTCATTAAACAGTCACTCAACAAACACAAGTTTAGGTGTTTGTTGAAAAAATTACATCTGTAAAGTCAATTTGACCCAAAAAATTAAGTCAAGCATGAATTATCTGTTTATCATCTATTTATCTATCTACTGTGTTGTGCTTGTGTATTCGTTTTGTTGTATTGTATTTTAGTGAAGATTATAGACACTTTTGTCATTTGATTTACCCACCACCTGAGATAAAATTGATTTCATTGTTATTTTCTTCCTGGGTCCATCCTTTGCACTGGGGTAGTAGAAAGAATAGGATCATCAGGGAACCTAAATGCAGTCTCAGCAATTCACTGCCAAAGGCAATTCGCTAACTTCTAGTTCACCTCACAGGGGTATCAGGAGAGTGAATAAGTTAAATGAATGCATTTTGTAAATTGTAAAGTGCTAAACAAATGCAAAGTAGCGGGCCTCCCTGGTGGCGCAGTGGTTGCAAATCCGCCTGCCAATGCAGGGGACACAGGTTCGAGCCCTGGTCCGGGAAGATCCCACATGCTGCGGAGCAACTAAGCCCGTGTGCCACAACTAGCCTGCGCTCTAGAGCCCGCGAGCCACAACTACTGAGCCCGTGTGCCACAACTACTGAAGCCCACGCGCCTAGAGCCCGTGCTCCGCAACAAGAGAAGCCACCGCAGTGAGAAGCCCGCGCACCGCAACGAAGAGTAGCCCCCACTCGCCGCAACTAGAGAAGAGCCCGCGCACAGCAGCGAAGACCCAACACAGCCAAAAATAAATAATAAATAAAATAAATAAATTAAAAAAAAAAAGATCTTTAAAAAAAATGCAAAGTAGCATAATGCTAATTGTGAATTCCTCACTCAAGCTATTAACTCATTCACATATACTCAGCAGATATTTTGAGTACCTGCTATATGGCAGGCCCTGTTCTCAGCACTGGCAATCAGCAGTCAAAAAGTCAGACAAGGAAAGTCTGAGAAACTGTCACAGCAGAAAGGAGCCCAAGTAAACATGACGAATAAATGTAATATATTATCCTGGATAGGATTCTGGAACAGAAAAGGACATTAGGTAAAAACTAAGGAAATCTGAATAAATGATAAACTTTAGTTAATAGTAGTGTATCAATATTGGTTCATTAATTACAACAAATTTATTATGCTAATATAAGTTGTTACTAACAGGAGAAGCTGTGTGAGGGAGGGGAGGTGGAGAGGGAGATACATGGGAACTCTCTGTAGTATCTGCTCAAATTTTCTGTAAACCTAAAATTGTTCTAAAAGCCAAAATCAATTTTTAAAAAAGGCAGACAAGACTCTCACGGAGCAATGGGAAGAAAAACATTAAAAAGTAATAAACAAATGATTTCAGGTGGTCATGACTGTTACCACAAAAATGACATAAGGTGCTGTGACAGTTGAGGAACAGTTATAAATGGACCTCTCTCTGAGGAGTGATTTTCCATCTGAAATCTGGATAAAAAGACAGCCAACAAGATCACCTAGGGAAAAGTATTCCCTTCCATAGGAACAGCAAATACAATGACTCTAAGGAAGGGACCAACTTCAAATGTTTGAGAAACAGAAATAATCTGTGAGGCTGATGTGTAACGAGCACTGGCAAATGTGAGGTGAGATAAGTTCAGAGAAGTAGGACTTGCATTCTCCAGAAAGCCATAGAATGTTCTAGAATTTTGTTTTTTTGGGTATTTTTTTTTTTTTTTTTGGCCATGGGCAGCATGTGGGATCTTAGTTCCCCAACCACGGATCAAACCCGTGCCCCCTGCAGTGGGAGTGTGGAGTCTCAACCAGTGGACCACCAGGGAAGTCCCCCTGTACTAGAATTTTGGAGTAGTATAGACTAAGGATGTCGTTCACATAAAATGGTGCAGCTACTTCTGTCCTAAAAAGATTTAGAGTAAATCCTGGGGGCCAACTGCTCTGTACAGGTTAATAAAAACTTCATGACACCTACATGCTATTTCCTGAAGTCTTGTTTTGGTGAAGCTGGACTTCAAAGGAGAAATCATAACCAACATGTTTTCATCATTAGCTAAAAGCCAGCTTCCTTTGTGCAAGTACCAGAAAAGAGCTTCAAATGTTCTGCCCATCAGTTTTCTCAGACAGCATTTCTGTTCATGAGAAGGTAAACTACCCAACGTCTAAAGTCGTCACCATTATGTCTACATTGCCCTGGCAGTTTTTTTGCAGTAATAGGTGTCAGTAAGAGGTAGCTGGGGAGCTCTAAGACCTACTTGCTTCAAAGGACCCTTGAATCATCCAGTCCATCAACCACAATTGTGTCCTAGTCCCTCCTTCCCCTCACCCTGCCCAGCACAGATTTAAGCCTGTTTTCAAGGAAGGCAATATAGCAGCAGCCTTTTGTCATTGCCCTTGCCTTGGCTTCCTGCCCTAGCCTAAGAGAAGCAGCACCCCCAAACCCTGCCTTGGCCAGCATGCAGGTGCTTTTCACTTCTTTAAATCAAATTCTGATGATTCAACTTTGTGAAAACAGGCATCAAAGAGAGAGTAGCAAGAACACTGCATTGGGAGTCAAGAGAACAGATTTCAAGTTTAGAAGCTGCCACTTTCAGAGCCTCAATTCCCTGAGGTGTGCAATCAGGACAAAAGTCTTTCCCTGCCGTTCTGACAAGGTGTGGTGGGAATCAAGTCGCTCTTATCCATGGAAAGTGCTTTGTGAACCTAAGCTGCTATATATAAATGGAAAGAGTGAGAAATGGAGTCGTTTCAAATTGGAGAGTGTGTTTTAATTGACCATCAGTTACAGGAAGAGCACTGAGGAAGCATGGTAGGGGGGCTGGGAGTGTGAAAAATAAACCCTTTGCCCTTAAAGAGCTAGGAATTATACTAGAGTGGAGGTCCATGCATTCAGGGGCCACTGTACTACACAACTCTAGGGGGTGCCATTTGCATTGTGGTCTAAGCATATATTTGAAAGAATTAAGTGATAATGTATGTTAACATCAATTAAAGGATAAGCAGTACGTACTGTTAGGAGCTCAGTGGCTGGAGACATTGAAAAAAGATGAATAGAAATGATGGGACTTCAGCTATTTGGTAGAAGAGGAAACATACTCATGGGAAAGAGGCTAGAGACAAAAGACCTTTCGTAAAATTAAGAGTGTAAGAATCATTGGGTATGTTTTCATCAAGAGGAAGAGAATATGATGTGACTTTCTTGCTCTTTTCTTAAATTTCTATTCAAAATATGGGAATAGTTTAGGGACTTAAAATATTGTGGCATCCGCCTTTTCTTTTTCAACTCAAAAACAACTCTAAGTATCTGTAGGAAAGGCCAGAAGTACAAAGTGCAAACACCTAAAATCTTTGTGTTCATCTTGTGTTTTTATTGACCTATGATCTGTTCACTTCTGGTCCTCATCCAATGTTGAAGGGATGACATAAACGTCTTTTGGAACCTTTATATGTGTTCAAACTCAGAACAAGCCTTATGGTTGCTGTTGAGCTAAAGATTCGGTATCTCTTAGAACATATTTTTCAGTAACTCTGGCCACTCAGTTGTGTGTGTGTGCACCTGTGCACACAGGCATTTGGGGTTTTACATCCCACTGTCCATGAAAAGCGTTTTACTCTTCAAAAAGGTAAAGACATTTAGGGCTTCTCTAGGCCCAACATTTCTTAATATTACAAAACATTAGAGTTGAATTAAATAATTTAGTTAAATTTGTAATTCTCAAAATTAAATTTTCTTCTAGGTGTGTTACCTATATCTGAGTAAATAGATGAATGTAAAAGCCATAAGCATCTCTGTAAAACTCGGTCAGTCAAGATGAATTTTTACTGTGGTCATTTTTTTCTCCCCTTTTATTATATGGCCTTTGATTTTTTTTTTTTTAACATCTTTATTGAAGTATAATTGCCTTACAATGGTGTGTTAGCTTCTGCTTTATAACAAAGTGAATCAGTTATACACATACAATATGTTCCCATATCTCTTCCCTCTTGCATCTCCCTCCCTCCCACCCTCCCCATCCCACCCCTCTAGGTGGTCACAAAGCACCAAGCTGATCTCCCTGTGCTATGTGGCTGCTTCCCACTAGCTGTCTATTTTACATTTGGTAGTGTATATATGTCCATGACACTCTCTTACCCTGTCACATCTCACCCCACCCCCTCCCCATATCCTCAAGTCCATTCTCTAGTAGGTCTGTGTCTTTATTCCCGTCTTGCCACTAGGTTCTTCATGGCTTTTTTTTTTTTTCCTTAGATTCCGTATATATGTGTTAGCATACTGTATTTGTTTTTCTCTTTCTGACTTACTTCACTCTGTATGACTGACTCTAACTCCATCCACCTCATTACAAACACCTCCATTTCATTTCTTTTTATGGCTGAGTAATATTCCATTGTATATATGTGCCATATCTTCTTTATCCATTCATCTGTCGATGGACATTTAGGTTGCTTCCATGTCCTGGCTATTGTAAATAGAGCTGCAATGAACATTTTGGTACATGACTCTTTTTGAACTATGGTTTTCTCAGGGTATATGTATGGCCTTTGATTTTAAAAAAAAATGTCCCCCCCGTTTTGTGGTTGATGTTTTATTTTAATATCTGATTTGAAAATAGCTGTGTCCCGTATGAATTTTACGGAGAAATCTGCTTTCTTTCATCACAGCTTCTCAGCGTTGATAGATTGGCTGGGAATTTTTCTTTCTTTCTTTTTTAAACATTTTTTTAAAATTTATTTTATTTATTAACTTTTGGCTGCGTTGGGTCTTCATTGCTGCACACGGGCTTTTCTCTAGTTGCAGGGAGCAGGGGCTACTCTTCATTGTAGTGCGCGGGCTTCTCATTGTGGTGGCTTCTCTTGTTACGGAGCATGGGCTCTAGGCATGTGGGCTTCAGTAGTTGTGGCTCGTGGGCTCTAGAGTGCAGGCTCAGTAGTTGTGGCGCACGGGTTTAGTTGCTCCGCGGCCTGTGGGATCTTCCAGGACCAGGGCTCGAACCCGTGTCCCCTGCATTGGCAGGCGGATTCTTAACCACTGCGCCACCAGGGAAGCCCTTGGCTGGGAATTTTTCGTCTGATCATTTTTGTGTTACCCATAAGAGGAGAGGGAGACAATGTGAACCAACATACTGATGTTTTGAGGATAAAGATTTGGCAGTGGAGTTTTGTCACCACATCTCTTTTCTCTTCTTCCTTGGAGTTTTCCGCAAAAGCCGAAGCAGTGAACTTATTCAACACCTGCATCTTCAACAACCAGAGCAGTATAATTACCTTTCTTGAATATTCTATAGAATTGTCAAACAGCAATTTTCTTTTAGAAGACAGTCTTTTAAATAATGTCGTTTACATACAGAGTTTAATATCTCTTAAGCTAAAAATCTAATTACAAGAATCTGAAATTTACTGCATATAAACATTATAATTTGCTCTTTATAAAATTACTAAATCAGGGCACCTTTAACATACATTCTGAAGCAGAAAAAATACATTAGTGAGACAAAATTAAATATTTTGGAATTTCTTGAATATCTGTTGATTTCTGTTAATATTACCATATTAACACTATTTGGTATTTTATTGCATTTCTCTTGATTGAAGCTGTTTGTGGAGAGAGGTGGCTCACAGTGACATGATTTATCATGATCATCTGATGTCATCATTTCCTCTTTGCAAATGAAAAGTACCAGTATTTTAAAAAGGACTGCCATTGTACCTATGTATAGATGGCATATTCAAGCAAGCTGAGACAATTCTTCCAATGGACACACTAGATAGTAATGCCAATAATAAACAATAAGATTAGGATTTAGGTAGTGTAGTGCCATTTGATAAAGCGGCTCATGCCCAGGATGTATAAACACTTATCATTTTTGTCATCCTGATTTGATAATTTTTGAAGTGCAAATGGGATTGTCAACCATTGGCAGCAGTGGTACTTTAAAATTCTACTACAAGGTGAATGTTAAAGTGGAAAATTTAACATATCACCACATTATTTCATTCTGGTACAAGCTCTAAATTAATGTTATGAAATGTTATGAGCATACCAATAAAACTACCGCTTACAAAAAGTAAAGAGTATCTTTTATAATCTCCAAATTGTCACTCTGGCAATTCCTCTGTTGCCCCACGTTATTCTCAGAATGTCTAGTCTGCTACATTTTCCTTCTGTGCTTCTGTTCAGGATTTCTGTTCTCTATGCCAGTTTGTGTCCAGGATTCTGCAAATCTTTTGTATCTTTTTCTAAGCATGTTCTCTAGGACAAAGCTATTCATCCTGAAGTCTAATGTACAACCTTCCCAGGCTCTTCCTCAAAAGCACACTCTACCATTCTAAACACACACACACACACACACACACACACACACACTTAAAAAAGAATTTTAATAGAGTCTCACATTGCATTGTTTTGAATTTCCATCAACTGTCTAAACTAGTTCATACCATTACATTCTATAGAAATGTAACTGTCATCTAAAATAATTTTTATACTGTTTGTATCTTGGTCATATACAATATGATTTTTGTGCCTGAAATCTTAAATATGCCAGTAGGAAGAATCACAAAGTCTGAAATGCTGGAAATGTATTCTTTATGCTGTGATACTCAGTTTAAATCTTGACATTTCCTGTTAGGAAAATAACA